>NC_045597.1:59631969-59935000 GCF_009762305.2 Zalophus californianus
CCTACCTATTCCCCAGTACCAATCTCTGTTTTCGATCTAGTATATGTGTTATTCCTTCCTACTTGATGATGCCTTGACTCATGTTTCCTGAACTTGAAAGTCTCCGATTTCTTCACTTCAGCTCATCTTCCACCTAAGAAGTCTTCTTTGATGAGTCTAAGTCCACATTTTCTTTGAGCTTCTACTGAACTTCAAGTCTGCCTGATAGAATTTACACTACACTATTTTCTAGTTGTTTCTTGTATGTGAGTATAATATTTCCATCTAGGCTAAAAGTTCTTTGCTGACAGTGACAATCTTTTTAGGACTATAGTGGGCATTGAATAGGCCCTTAAAAATCACATGAAAAATGCTAACAAATTTTAAAAAATTAAAAAAAATTAAGTAAACTCTATGCCACATGTGGGGCTTGAACTCATGACTCCAAGATCAAGATTTGCATGCTGTACTGACTCAACCAGCCAGGCACCCCAACACTTAAAAAAATTTAAAGTAGCATTTAGTAACTATTTTTGATGACTCAAAATTATATTTACTCTCATTTATAGAATTTGAGGCCTCAAATTACAACCAACTCAGATTTTCACACTATTCAAAAATAGATTTGCGTATTAATAAAACTGTCCTAGTCTACCACATGTACATAACCATGATCAAAACCAGCGGCCATTCTTGGTAATCCAATCCCTTCTAATCCAATTTCTGACAGTGGGGGAGAGATATACAAGTATATGGCCTTCTTACAAGCAACAGATTATAACTGAAAGTTTTATAATTAAAATCCTTTAGAATGTACATCTTTAAGTGTGTCGTCAAATCATGAATACAGTAATGTTCAGCTTGAAATAAAGTGAAATTTTGCTTAAAGGAAATTGGAATTCTTCAAATCGAATCCTTAGTTAATCTGAATTAGTCTCTTGTACTCTACCTCAAGAAAAAAACTGTAGGGGCGCCTGGGTGGCTCATTTGTTAAGCATCTGTCTTCGGCTTGGGTCATGATCCCGGGGTCCTGGGATCGAGCCCCACATCAGGCTCCCTGCTCCGTGGGAGGCCTGCTTCTCCCTCTCCCACTCCCCCTGCTTGTGTTCCCTCTCTCGCTGTCAAATAAATAAAATCTTAAAAAAAAAATGAAAAAACTGTAATCAAATATCCTCTGTGTTATATGGCTTAGAACACATTGAACATAATTCTTAAAACTTCTATACCTATTATTACAGAATATATGACTTGATCATTCCTTACTCATAAAATTTAACAATATTAAGATTAAACAATATACTAAAATATTGCAATTTTTTATGTTTTAGAAAATATTCAAATAAAAGTTTAGGGTAATTATAAACTTCAGTTAACTAAATCATCTAATACTCCATATTGTCCCATTAATTCAATTAAATGCCTTATCTGATAAACTTTAAAAATTTTATTATTTTTCATTTACAGTGCAGCAAGTGCTTCTCCTTCTCTAAGTTCCAGTGGAGATTGTTTTTCTTTTTTTGACTGTATCTCATAGAGTCAAGGTGTTGGGTTTGATGAAGGGTAGGAGAAACAAATCTAACAATTTTTTCCATAATGGCAAAGTTAAACATATAATTTCCAAAATTCTAAGGTGATATTAAAGTTTCCACATAAATCCACAAGACTTAACTTTTTTCCTTTGCTTTTATGTCAGTATAAAGAATTATTTGCAAAATGGATATATTGGAGGCTGACTTTGTTTAGGGTTTTAAAAATATGGGATAAGACAGAGCCAAATTCAATCTCTTACAATTTTAAACAGAGGACTGGAGAGAGATAGCAACTTACTTAAGGTCACATAACTAACCAGTAGTACCACAGCCAATTTTTAAATATTTGAATATGACCACACTTTTTTTTTCCAACTTCTTCAGTCTTATCTATTCCGTACAAAAAAAAAAAAAAAAAAGGCATGAGCAAGTTATTTGTGGGACTTATTGGTTTTGAAGGAAACCTGTAAGATTTTGTCCCCCAGGCGGTAGCCGTTCATACTCGCTATGGCCATGGCGGCTTCTTCATAGTTTGTCATGGTCACAAAGCCAAAGCCTTTGTACTTGGTGTTGAAGTTGTGAATCACTTTCACATTGGTGACTGCCCCAAAGGGGCCAAACATCTGCCAGAGGATCCCTTCATCGGCGTCCTGCCCGAGGTTTTAGATGAAGATGCACCACCCCGAAGACGCGTTGCCCAGGACATTGACACCAGAAAGCCCACTCATGTGATCTACACCCATAGGGGAGAACCTGAATCTCTGCGCCTGGTGGTGAACAGGGCCTCCGAACCGTCTGGCGGGCGAGTGGTACAGGTGGGAGAGCAGCACCACGTTTTTGTTCTGGTTGGGGGTTGGCTGCAAACTTCACTGTAATGGGCTCGGAGGAACCTGGGGGTTTATGACCAATGAAACTGGTAATTGCCTCTTCTGCTTCCGACCCTTTGTCAAACCGGATAAACACAACCCCTCTGGACAAACCTGTGGTCTGATCCACAAGGACCCAGGAGTTGATTCGCCCGAACCGAGAGAACATGTCTTCCACGTCCTTCTGGTCTGCGGGAGCCCGCTGATGTACAGGTTGGCGTTTTTGATTACCTCTGAGCTCGGGCGAGCGTACGACACCTTAATGGTTTTTGACTGGAGCCGCAGGCCATTCAGGGTGTTGATCGCTCTCTCCGCATCCTTGGCAGTCACATAGTTCACAAAGCCATAGCCCAAGCTGTGCCCTGCTACTTTATCCCGAATGAGTTTTGCAGATTCGACTTCACGGACACTGCTGAACAGACTCCGCAACTCATTCTGGGTCATGTTCTGCGGGAGGTAGTTGACAATTAAATTCGTTCTCCCGATATCATCCCTGCAGTCTTCGGCCATGTGGTCTTCATAACCATTAGATACTGTATTTTTTTAAAAATCTGGATGCGAGCTGGCGGGCCTGGGGCCCAGGGTTTAAGCTTCTGTTTCCATTGTCAATCCTCTGGCAAAGTGACCAAGCTACCTAAACACTTCTTTAGCATAATATTCACAAATATGAATTTATTATATTGCATTATAACATTTTGCTCTGCTTCATTTCATGGTCTTCTAAACCAGTGGGAAATCTTTAGTTTCTTTTACATGCTCAACTGTTATCTGAATAAAATGGCATCTTGATGACATTGAAGAGACTGGTATCAGAGGCAAGTGCCTCTGAATAAAGTGACTTGTTGGATGAATGAATAGCTGTACACACATTACTGAATGAGAATGAACTGATGGAAGTTTTATTGTCTGAGACCTTAAAAATAAGGACAAAATCATAGGAAATAACTTACAGATTTGCATGTCTAGAATCATCAAATTAATGAATATTTTCATTTCTATTAGCTGATTTTCCAGATTATTCCTAATTCTTATATGAATTCTCAAATGAATACTAATTCTATTTCTTTAGGGATGCTTAAATTATTTTCTATAGGAGCAAGTAAGAGAACCAAAAGCATAGTCTAAAAAGAATCTAAAAAATTCATTTTACTATTTCTAGAACTTTCATCTTTTCAACCGTAAGAAATTGAATACAAAAATATTGACTACTAAAAGTAAAAATTTTGAATGCACAGAGGCTCTAAAATTGTAAGACGATTTGTTGATAACAGAATTCTAAAAATTCTGACTTACCTTTTAAAACTCCCATGAGAAATAAATCAGATTTATTTATTTATTCAATATTAATTAAATGCTTACTGGGTATCTACTATGTGAGATATGTTTTCAGCTTAATTTTAATGTCCTTATATGTGTAAGGGAATTTTGTTACTTGAAATAACATCAGCTATCACAAACCATAAAACTATACAGCCCATGCATGAATTTATAAAAATGCAAACAATACAATTTCATACAAAAAGATTATCATACTAAGACGAAATGAAACAAGATGAAAAGTAAACTTAGCCAGAAAAAGTAGTTTCCAGCCACTTTAGACCTTTCCATGGCTAATAATTACAGTAGTTCCCTTATCCTTGAGTTTGCTTTCCATGGTTTCAGTTACCTGCTGTCAACCACAGTCCAGAAGTTGATCCCCCTTCTAATGAATCATCTGATCTACAGTAGCTTAATGCTACGTCACAATGCCTACATCATTGACCTCACTTCATCTCATCACATAAAAGTACAAGGTATTTTGAGACCACATTCACATAACTTTTATTACAGTATATTTTTATAATAGTTCCATTTTATTATAGTTATTAATCTCTTACTGTACCTACTTTACAAATTAAACTCTACCATGGGGGTGTGTGTATATACATACATATATATATGAATGTGAATGTATATGTATGTGTGTGTATATATATGAAACATAGTATGTATAGGGTTCAATACTATCTGTGGTTTCCACACATCCACTGGGAGTCTTGGAACATATTCCCCACGGATAAGGGGGGGATTACTATATGCAGGCCTGGATTGAAGACGAGGTTATCATTTTATCATTCTTATGCTTCCTTTGTGCCATGTGTTGTATTTAGAATCTTGCTATCAAAACCCTATTCTAACACAATGATATCTCAGGCTTTTTACTTGTCTAAAAATGAGGATATTGAATATCTCTGGAAGTGAGTAGTTAATTTTAGAAAAGTTATTAAAAATAATTTGAGTAGCAAATGTGTCAGGTAAATTACCAAATTAAATGAATTATCAGGAATTCATTTAACTATAAAACACCCAAATATTTGACAAGGTAGGTCTTGTTTGGGAGGACTTAACTATGAAGAGCAACAGACTACCATGTGAAATCTATTCAAGAGGCTATGTACAGCAAGCAAGGTATTATGAGCTTCAGTTACTTTGGGAATATACTTGGGTCCCCCAAACAAAAGTAGAGCCCAGAAGCCAGATTTCTCAATGCAGAGTAAAGCATCTGAATGTCATAGATTTAGGTAGACAGGATTCAGAGACTGGATACTGTGGGGTTCAGGCAGGCAGGGTTTGGGAGATCAGCAAGAATACAAACATAGTGCTAGGTAAAGGAGTCACACCCAGATCTCAGGTAAAGATGCAGGTGAAAACATCTATTTCTTGATGTGGTAGATAGAGTTACAAAGTTTCTTGATGTGGCTGTTTTGGTCGGATTCTTACATACAAGCTTGTATGAATTCATTGGCTGAGGCAAGGTTGACTTGGATTTTAAAGTTGTCTTAAGCAATCAACTATAGGTGATTCAGATATCAATGAAGTGAAAAAAAGTCCATTAAATAATTTTAATACTTTTTAAAAGTACTTAATATTTCAAACTCTGAATCTTGCGGTGGTAGAAAAGCTAACCGAAATTCTGACCTCCATAGTGCTTTCTTGTAAAATCTGAAAGAACATCTGAGAATCCATTTCAGCCTGCTAGGGACAATTTTTCTTAAGACTTACATCAGATATATTGTCAAAGTTTTTCTTGTCTGTTACCTAGGAGATAAAATATGCTCTGTGAAATTCTTTATTCCTAACTAGTACCTCATCTCAATGAGAAAGATAAAAAGCCCTTACACAGACTTACTTCACATATAAAACTATATATTACCTGGCAAACACTATTTCATGTTTCTAATTTATCTTTTCCTTCTGATCCTTTAGTGAAATTGTGATACTGGTGACCTATAGATGGATTTGACCTAATTGAGCTTGGGAGAATTCCACCGAAAAGCAAGATCTAATGTCTAGCTGACTAGTGAGTTGCTTTGAGCAGCCATATTAATATTGGTATCAATGTATTGTATAATAAAGGAACTAACGTATTAGTGCTATGTGAGGTCATCAATTCTATTTATTCCATTAGTCATAAGTGAGCAGAGTTAAGATATAGTCTCTGGGCTCAAGCGTGTTAGGCTATCAGCCCAACAGCAGAGAAATAAGGAAATAATCACAGTACAATGTAACATAAACACTAATTAAACTATTATAAGGATGATGGTACAGAAAAAGGAGTTATTAATTTTCTGTGTATGTGGACAGGCTGGGAGGAGGTTGCTCTTCTAAGACCCGAGAATATTTCTAAATGCTAAGTAAGGATTTGCTGGAATTGCTCTATGAGACAGAATGAAGTTTATTATTAAGCCCTGCCAGAAGTCCAATTCTTTAAATTGATAGGGAAAAAAAACCTGATAGGAAATTCTAAGAAAATAGTGTCTGATAGCTTAGGGATAATCTCCAAAACAAGTCACAATTTATACTGTATAGTTTGTTCGCAGCCTTTTAGTTATAAAAGGTCTGTTTTTCTTAGATTTTGATGAGCTTTCAGAGACACAGTGTGTTTGAGATGACAATGATGTTTGATGCTTTAATGCCTTAAAAACAATACAACTAAGTATAATATATAGATGTGTAGTCTTTACTCTGGACAGTTAGGTGGGAGCAGTTTTCTCAGGGGAGGACTATGCACTTACACTGAAGCTGACTGAATTCATATACCTGTATGTATATCCATGGGCCATACAAACATACAGAAGGACATGGACACATAAACTCACCCCATGTCAAATGTTACCAAAATACACTTCTAAGAGTATGTCTCCTTACAGTGGGACAGTAGTACCATCATGGAATATTTGAGCTAATTTGTGTTTGGTAGAATATTTCCACACACAAACCTATTTTTAAGGTATCAATATTATTTTTAGCATTTTAGGGTGTAATATTTGTTAATTTTGTCCCTTCTGCGTCTTACTAGCTATAGGACAGAGGCTGTTAATTACTAAGGGCATGATATCTGTAATCAAACCACCTGAGCTTGAATGCTCCCATCCCTTTACAAGTTATGTGGCTTTAGGCATACTATTTCCCTGTAACTCCATTTCTTTATTTATAACACAGGGATAATGATGTACCTCCCTCACCAGGTGGTTATGAAACTTAAATGGGTTATAAAATGTAAAAGTTTCTGGCAAAGGACAATCAATGTATTAGCAGTTATTTCTACCACTAATAGTACCTAAAGCTTGAGTGGTTTCTATATGCACTTAAAAAAAAAAAATCAACCCTAGTAAGTATTTAATACATTAATTTGATTTGGGCCATTTTCACTAAAACAACCATTTAAATAGTAAAAAAAATTACTGGCTTATTTCCCAGAGGGGCAAAATACACCTTAAAAACTGGGCCATGGCTGATGTTCACTATTTTTTTTTTTAAGATTTTCTTTGAGAGAGAGAGAGAGAGAAACAGAATGAGGGGAGAGGATCTGAGGGAGAAGCAGGCTCCCCGCTGAGCTGGGAGCCCGATGTGGTACTTGATCTCAGGACTCCGGGATCACGACCTGAGCCGAAGGCAGTCGCTTAACCAACTGAGCCACCCAGGCGCCCTGATGTTCATTACTGTATTTACAATTATTTCATACCCATAATCTCTTATCTAATTTGGAAGAGAACCAGAGTAGTTTGAAAAAGTACTTAACTGTAAGAACTAAGAAGCTTGCATTAAAAGGTATCATAAAAATTTTTTTAGCCAAGCCATAACATTGTCTCACAATGATTTGGCCTCAAAAGAACTGGCAAAGATACTATAGAATTATGTCCTGCATATTTGATGCCAGACTCAACTAGACCCCATCGCTAATTTTATTTATTTTTATTTATTTTTTTTAAAGTAACTGGGGTTTTTTTTTCTTTTAAAGATTCTTTTATTTATTTATTTGAGAGAGAGAGAATGAGAGATAGAGAGCACGAGAGGGAAGAGGGTCAGAGGGAGAAGCAGACTCCCTGTCAAGCAGGGAGCCCAATGTGGGACTCGATCCCGGGACTCCGGGATCATGACCTGAGCCGAAGGCAGTCACTTAACCAACTGAGCCACCCAGGCACCCTCCATCGCTAATTTTAGAGTGATATTGATCCTCCTGGGAACACTCCATCTAATTAGTAACTGAGCACCTACTATGTGCCTGGCAAGAGGAAAAGCTCCAATTGAAGCTGGATTCCCCTATATTTAACTACAAAAAGAGAATCTCAAGAGTGTAATTCTAAGTCCAAGCTATGGCCTTTCAGTCTTACTAACATCCAAACACCACAGAACATCAAAGAACGCCCCCACTTGGACACTATAACTCATCTCAAACCAAAACTGTTCTATTAAGAATTTCTGTAGAATTGATTTCTTTCTATTGGTTTACCTAAATTTTTTAACTTTACTCTCCTTGGAAGTCTTAAGAGGAAAATGAAAACTTAATAATCTAGTTCTATGTCGGATTTGTCCAATAGCTTTCAAAAAGTAATCTTGAAAACAAATGCCAACTTACAAAAGCTTTTAGTATTTAAATATTATGTTCCAACTCCAGTATTTAATAAGTTAACATTTTCATTTATTTCATTGTTCTCAGACAAGTGACATGTTTCTGGAAACTTTGATCTTGAACTTCTTAGAGCACCTTCCTTAGACAGTGTCAGGTCTGTTAAAAAGAAAGTTTATCAGTAAAAACTGTCCAAAAGCAAAAAAAAAAAAAAAAATCCACGTTTCCCTATAATTTCCTTCAGTCAAAAATTGTCCTGTTAGCACAAATGCCCTTACATTTTAATGGCAAGGATTTAAGATGATGTATTCATTTTCTTCATTTCAAATAGTATCTTTAAATCATACAAACTCCCCCATCCCCATTTCACTTTTGAGGTACTTGGTAAAGCAGTCCACTTCCATAATGCATACATTCAAAGTTAGTAGAGAGCCCTTGCTTGTTTTAAGGAGCTGTATTTGCAACCCTGAAACCTGATCTCCCTGGTTTTGCCCTCCAGTGCAAAACAAAATACACAAGTCTCAAGATTACTTGTCTTCTCCTTTTCAAGGAAGCTTCTCAATACCTTCAACCATTCCTTGTGACATTTGAACACCCCATATTTTTCAATTCTCTAAATGCACTCTAGTTGGTTCACTTCCATATTTTACATGTGTCCTGACATGAGCCATATACACCAATACTTCCCATCAACAATGGTTTGGGGGAACAAGTGTTTATTAGCATATAATAGGTTAACCTAGAATTTTCATGTTAGTTTTGAAATTTGTTCAAACTTTACCTAAATTCCAAATTGAATTATACAACTTGGCTATCCAGGAACCAGGAACATCTGGTATTTTTGAGAATAAGAGTACAAAAAAAAAAAAGAAAAAGAAAGTAAGAGTACATTAGGGGTGCCTGGGTGGCTTAGTCGTTAAGCGTCTGCCTTTGGCTCAGGTCATGATCCCAGGGTTCTGGGATTGAGCCCCACATGGGGCTCCCTGCTCAGCGGGGAGTCTGCTTCTTCCTCTGCCTGCTGTTCCCCCTGCTTGTGCTCTGTCAAATAAATTAATAAAATCTTAAAAAAAAAAAGACGAGTACGTTAAAAAGTTTTTTTTTTTTTTTGCGGTGAGGAGGATTTAGTTTCTAACGAATATAGGAAGTATAGTAAAACCACCATAAATGTTTCCTGCAGAGCATAACTATGTAGCACTTTCTAAAATGAATAAGTCATCACATTTTAAAGGTCCCAATTCCTTGAGTTTTAGCGGTAAACATATCTAAGAATCACTAATTTGAAAAAATTGTACAATAGCTTATTTATTATGGACCAAAGATTTTACTTTCGGGTATTTTTCCTATTTTTTCAAAGGATGCAATAAACCACTAAAATGCTGACAAAAATGGCACAACAGAGAATCTGACTTGAAATCTGTACCATAGGCGTCTTTTGGTGACAAATACCCCTCCCAGAGATAAAGATTTTTAGACTTCCCCCAAAATATTTTCTTTGTTCTATTAACCAAGTTGTTTTCAGGTTCTAAATCTCCCTTTCTAAATTACTACTGTTCTTAAGAGTTTTAGTTAAGTTCTAAAATATCTGCGTGTGAGAAAAACAAGTTGAGACATACCATTTTTGCTTACATGCTAAATGGGTCACTGTAACAGAAAGGTCATATACTGTGAATCCATACATTTGTGTCATATTTACATTTAGCCATGTTTTGAACTGAAATGTCCATAATAAATGCTTTTTGAATATTAAATACAAATTCCACAATTTGAGAATAGCCAGCTTTTTGATAAATTTGATATAGTTGTGGAGATACAAAAGAAAGAAACTCATAATTTAATATACCAGTCTTAGATTTCTCTTTGAGCAAACCTTGAGCCACTCCACATACTTCGGTGGTTATTTTTCTTACTCTCCTGCTAAAAAAACTTCAATGACCTCCCTTGCCTCAGAATGCTTCTCACACTACGGAAAGGTACCCTTCGGGCTGGCATGAAACTGTGGTAGAGGAACCACAGGGTCAACAAGATGTATCTTCTCATATGTTCAAATTTACTAATATTGAGGAAAAAAGTTAAAAAAATTTTAAGCATTTTTACAGTAAAATATTATGGAACAAATTATAAAGTTAGTAGTTTAAGGTGCATTTTAGATAAATGTAAAGAAATTTCTTAGCCAGAAGCATATCCCATCTTTCTTTTCTAGAGGGAGATACTCTAGATTTCTATCCCTGGCATAGTTATCAATTGGATTAAGAAATTAAAACTATGCAACTAAAGGGAATGAGGCTGATAATAGTAAGTTGCTACTGGATGGTAAAAATGTGATTTCTAAATAGAATTTTTTGCCTTTTCCAAGGTTTCTATGCCTATGTATTACTTTTATGCTAGGAGAAATTAAGACCAATCTTTTTAAACAGGAAAATTCCCCCCCCCTTTTTTAAAGTAAGCTCTACACCTGAAGTGGGGCTTGAACTCATGACCCCAAGATCAATCAAGTCATATGCTCTACCAACTGAGCCAGCCAGGTGACCCAAAACAGGAAAATTCTTAATTTTTAGATCTAAAAGTCAGTTTAATTGCTGCTAAATATTTATAACTATAAAATAAACTAGATTAGTTTTTCTTTATATAGTTCAATATGGCTTCAAAATTAAAATACATTTATCTACTTTTTATACTTACCTTTTGAGGTTTTGGGGGCTGGAGTGGAGAAATGACAGCAAAACCACTCAAAAAATTCTTGAATTCTTTTCAACACGCCTTTGAGAACACATAGATTGCTCCCCTACAGTTGATTTTAAAATTATCTGAGTTTTGAAATTACCTGTTCAGTTCTTCCCTGATAGTTAATTCTTCATTATCACTTCTAAAGATCCTGAACCCCGTAGGATTTCCATTTACAGATTTCCAAATGGGGTTGATTATGTGGTTGTAAGTCTGCTTCAAATAATTTTTATTTTTCAAGGATTTATCTCTCTCCTTTTCAGAAAACAAACTTTCCTTTCCCTGAGTCACAAAAATCATACATGCTTATTTGTAATCATGAAAATAAGATCCACCCCCTCATCCTAATAAGATTTGTCTCACACCTGCAATAAACAATAACAGTTTAGCAAATGTATTCGTTTAAGGAGTCTGAAAATATCTGACATATCTTTACTTAATCGTGAACAATTTTCTAGCTGATTAAATATTCATTACATTATTTTAAATAGCTGCACAATATTCCACTCAGCATATTAATCAGCCTTTTATTACTGGACACTTTAAAAACTCTTCCAAATTTTTAATATTATAAACAATACTATAATAAACACATGGATTACTTCTTAAAAGAGTATATTTATTAATTGCTTTTACAATATGGAAAAATTAGAGAATTTATTATTCTTTTAAATATACTAAAATCCTAGAAATGTATATGGCTAGTCCATACTCAATTATAGGTGAGACAGAGAGAGAGAGAGAAAGAGAGAGGGAAGTGGGGGAAAGGAGGGAGGGAGGGGAAGAGCTTTTCATATAACAGAGGAAAAAATCAACTATATCATTCATCAGCATAAAATTAATATGTAAACTCTGGAACCTGATACTTAGGCTGATGTTTTCAAGTTCTGGGCATCTTAGTCCATTTGCTTTTCTTCATTCTGTTTATAAAATTTTAAATTTTTATTCATATGGCTAATATATTTAAAAGGTCAATATGTACTAATAAATGAGGCACAATTAATGATGAAGCGTTCTGTCCCTCAGGTGTGTTAAGTTAGAGAAAAAGGTTAAGAACTACAGATATAAACTGTTCATACCACAAGGAGGGGTAATGTCTTATTGTTAAAGTAAGGACACATTTACCACACACAAGAGGTCTGGCCCATTTTTAAGCATGTACAAGAATTAGTTGGGGGGAGAGTTGTGGTGGGTGAAATGGCATAAATAAAGGCAAAGAGAAAAATTGGATGGATCAAGACTACTTCCCTTGAAAAAAAGTAAGGGCAACATCATAAGGTACAAGCTAAGGAGTTTAAATTTTATCCTATAAGCAAACGTGTGTTTTAGGAAGATTAAATTAGTGGGATGTATACTATAACAAATGAAACAATTACAGGCAAAGAACTTCTCAGATACGATGCTACAGAATAGGTGAGAAATAATGGAATACTTAATTATGGCAGCAATTCCAGAAGGGAGGAGTCAAAGATGGTGGTGATTCGTTTGGGTAAATGACAAACAGGAGTAAGGTCAGTGTCTCCTGGAGCCATTAGCACTGACAAGCTAAACTGATCAAGTGGAAAACAACTTCAGAGCCATGAAAGCACAATCTGTAAAAACCGGATCATTACACATGTATCTATTCACCAACTATTTAAACATTTTGTTTATATTCTAAATGGTGTCAGATGGAGGTTCTAACCTTGAGTCAGATTCATAAATATTGTTCTACCTACAAAGGTCAAATAGGCTGAAGCCTCTTGAGTTCTCTTAAGTATGAAAAATTAAATCTGTAGAGCAAGCTAAAAGCTTAAACAGCCATGAAATCTAGCCCCTATAAACTCTTCGATCCCATGAGCTACAAGTCTCCTTCTTGCATATTTAATCATGGCCACCCAGACCTTGCTGTTCCTTGTACACACCAAAAATGCTTCAGCCTCAAAATCTTTGTAGTTGTTATTTCATCTGCCTGAAAGGCTGTTTTCCCAGATACCTAATGGTTTGCTCCTTATCATTTTAAAAATCGTTGTCTTACTAAATATCATCTCTGTGAAGCATTTTCTGACTATAATACTTAAAAACATCTCTCTCCTGCTTTCTAAACACCTTTATTCCATCCTTTCCCCTTCCTTGTATTTTTTCTACATAGAACTTACCACCATCTGACATACCACATATAGTACCTATCAGTTTTTTTGTCTATTCTATTACCTATGTCTCACTCCCAAGACTGTAAGCTCTATGAGGGTGGAAATTTATTTTTGTTCGGTGTTGATCCTCAGAATTTAAACAGAATAAATTTGTACCTCTCTCTATATAATGTTTCAAATCTAATTTTAATGCTCCCTGTCAAACATTAGCATTTTCACACTGCCACAAGATATTCATGAAAGTATAAACTAAATAATATAAAAATCTACATTAATTATTTTACAATTTAAAAATTCCCTTAAGGAATGATATACTTAAACTTTCCTGACTTATACTACAGGACAACAAATACCCTTCTTCATTGTTTGTTTCATGCTAAAATGGCATTTTTAATTGATGACAGGGAAACAAAAAAATCTATAATTTACTATCATATGCATTAAATTCAAAAAAGAAATAAGTTTTAGTGGTACTATAAGAACTTATACCCCTGAAATGTTATAATATAAGCATTCCCAAAGATTATAAAATAATGAAATGTGGAAATAAGCAAACTCTGGGGTGATTCAGAATTTCTACCACTTCCTAAAGATATTCTTTAATAGAATAATCCATGGTGGGTGGTTAAATTATAAAACAAAGATATACAAATACTTTTAAATAACAAGTTAACCAGATTAACATTTTGTGTAAAAGTAGCTTAAAAGTTCTTTCTCAGCATAATTGCTTAAAATCTAATCCTACAGCATATGATAAATAGAAACAATAACAACATTTTCCAGGTAGTTTATATTTCTTCAAAACACAAAAGTTCAATCACAAGAATACAATAAATATATTATTCAAAGTTCCACAGAATTAAGGGGGACCTATAATCATTGATATGCTAATTTAAGTATTTTACTCAAAGTTTTTGCATGAATTCCATGTATTAGTAATCAAGAAATAGACCCAAATAGAAATTATAAATGTTGAATTTCAGTAATAATAAAGCAAAAAAAAGCAACTAACTTGTCACCTTGCACAGTAACTTTAACAAAAGGTTTAAACTTATTTATTTTGTCAATATTTTCATTGTATATAGCTCAAAAAAAAAAAGACATCAGAAATCTGTGAGATATATTTTTAAACAAACAAGGCAAGAACATATACTCTCACATTTCTGGTGAGTTAGTTCTGCATTAAAGGGGCTCAAGTTATTAGTAATAAGACAGAAACTGCAAGAAATCCTTTGACAGAGGTAAAAAAAATAATTTTAGCTGGAAATGATGATGGTTTCATTTCTTCTCCTAGATACGCAAATAATGTCTAAATACTTACTAGAGCCAAATCTATCTCAAAAGTTTGGGACATTAATTTTTCTCCTTTTTGTTAATACTCAATGAGAAAAAAACACTTAGAATTAAAACTTTTTCGATGAATAAGGGATAGTAATATCCACCTGCAAAAGGAAAAAAAATTGATTTAGAATGTCAACTTCTAAATAAATAAATCATTAACTTAGAGATCACAGTTTATGAAAGTATAATCTTGCTTATCCAATTATGGCTAACCTGGGCATGTATCCATAAATGATACTTAGTGGCTTACAAACAACATGTAATTCTGTAACAACAAAAGGATATATATTGATTGAAGAAAACCTTTAGGGTTGAGTATAGAATTTAGTCTAAGGCCAAATTTTCTATCTACCATCACATATCTGTATGTGTGATCTTAAGAGATCTCCATTTAAATATAGGATATAAACGGAGTTATTCAACTATTAAAATATTCCTCTTGCTGCTTCTTGGATACTTGCCTGAGTCCTCTGAATTAGCTCCAAACTCAATCCATATTCCAAGTAAAAGATTTAAGATGCTCAATATTGAAATTATTTGGCATCAACTTAAAAAGAGACTGAATGAAAAAAATGAGGATTTTTTCCAAAGATGGAAAAATGAAAATTTAATACACACCCATACTTATTTTTCTTTGTAAAATAGCCAAATTTAGGTTATAAAGGGTATAACTTGTATTTTACTATTTCCGCTTTATGTGTTCAAAATTACACAAAGATGGAAGTGTATTAACTCATACAAATAAAACTTCCCAGTTCCGCTGAATTACCTAAAATGTGTGTTTCATTAGGTACTGATAGGCCATTTCCTCTTCTTTAGTAAGAGACTGGAAAGAAGCTGTATGCTGTTACGATAAATTTCAATATAACAGTTTTTCTACAGTTTCTCACTTCGCCAATATTTCAATTTTTCTTTAATCCATTCTCAGGATTAAAACAAGAAAGTTTTCATTTAGCTGTAACAGCCCCAAATATTCCTTCTTCACATCTGGAGGATCTAGATATAAAGATTCACCTAGTAAATGTAAAATCCAGGTTTTCTCTCTGTCATTTAGAAAGCAGATTAGACTAAATATAATTTTCTAAAATTAGGTCAAAATATACTTAGGAAAACAAAAAACAGAAAAAGGAAATCTAATTCCTGAGTTGTTCTGGAAAATACTGGACAAACTTTGTACTTTATTCAATAAATATTTCCAAGCATTTAGATGTTAAATCCTGGAAAACTTTTAGTGGAATTAAAAATCATCATTTATTTGTTACAGTCTTTCACAAAAGAGTTGAAATAAAGGAAAACAGGTTAAGAGCTTGATGAATGATTTTTCAAAGCACCAAGGCAATACTTATTTCCATGTAGATGCTGGCATTTAATACTAATACATATATATGGTATGCTGCTTCCTTATTTGGGGGGAAAACTGTTCTTAAAAATGAAAGCTTTATCTTATATATTTTCTTTCCCTTCAAATTAGATTTTAAACAGAAGATCCTCAAATACAATTCCTTAATTTAAACATCTGAAATACTTTTAGAGTTTCTAAAAGAGACAATAATAATTGGAAATGATTCGTTAAGAACCCCTTTTATTTTGTAGATTTTCTGCTTGGTTACAGTTGAAAAGGTTAAGATAGTCCTTGTAGAAAAGACCAGAAGTGTGGTATACTACATAAACACGCCTGTCTTATCCTGAACATTAATTTTTAGTTTAATGACTTAATAAAATAACAAAATAAGAAAAAGAAAGTAAAGAAAACATTTTCCTGGGGCGCTTGGGTGGCTTAGATGGTTAAGTGGCTGGCTGCCTTTGGCTCAGGTCATGACCTCAGGGTCCTGGGATTTCAGGAATTTATTTTTTATTTTTTTTTAAAGATTTTATTTATTTGAGAGAGAGAATGAGAGATAGACAGTACGAGAGGGAAGAGGGTCAGAGGGAGAAGCAGACTCCCCGCTGAGCAGGGAGCCCGATGTGGGACTCGATCCCGGGACTCCAGGACCATGACCTGAGCCGAAGGCAGTCGCTTAACCAATTGAGCCACCCAGGCGCCCCGGATTAGAGGAATTTAATTTACATGTTTTGATAGTTCCCCCTTCCTTTATAAGGAAATATTTAGAAACATTACTAAAAACTGTCTTCTAAGTTCTGTTCAGAATGTATATTTTATAAATGTACACTTATCTGTAAGATAAGCAAATATCTTCAATTTCATTTCACTAGAGAAACAGGGAAAACGAATATTTAAGTAAAAATTACAGTATTTACATTGGATATAAATATGCAATAAAATAAGTCTGATTCTATATAAGCTCCTTTTTTATTAAAAGATTTATTTATTTGACAGAGAGAGACACAGCGAGAGAGGGAACACAAGCAGGGGGAGTGGGAGAGGGAGAAGCAAGGCTTCCCGCGGAGCAGGGAGCCAGATGCGGGGCTCGATCCCAGGACCCTGGGACCATGACAGGAGCTGAAGGCAGATGCTTAACGACTGAGCCACCTAGGCGCCCCTCTATATAAGCTCTTTCAATAAACCCTTGATGGCATTCAACACAATTATTAAATTGCAATTATATTATTTTATTTTACTCTATTTTTAAAAAGATTTTATTTTTTTAAATGTTTATATGTAGTTTCTCCACACAACATGGGGCTCGAACTCATGAGTCCCGAGATCAAGAGTTGCATGTTCCTCTGACTGAGCCAGCCAGGCACCCCACAATTATGTATTTCTTTAATACACATACATCGGAAAAGTTAGTACTTGTTTTTATAGAATCAATGTAAACATTAACAAGATTATCAATAATACTGAAAATACTTTATCAATAAAACTGAAGATATATCAGTAATATTAATACATATTAAACTGTAAAACATATCAGACTGTAGAGAATGGCCAACCTTACTTCAGCAGCACAGTTAATACTGGAGATAATTTTAGAATCTTAACGCCAATATTTACGTGCTGCTAAGGCACTGCTGACATCACTATCATAAGAGCTATGAATAAAAAGAAATATATTTTCTTCAGAAGATCAGATCCTTGTATTTTTGAGGCAGCACAATATGGCCTGCACCTTTTCAAAATCCACAAACCATTATGTGCTGCTACTTTACTCCAAGGTTTTTGTTTTTTTAAACACACATTAGCACCTAAAGATACAAAACATTTTTTTCTTTTAGAATACATTAAAAAACCCATGTTTAAAGATTATAACCGACAAAGTATGCATAATTTGCTATTTCTTAGAAGCTTTAAAGTAGCATAAGATTTATTTCTACATCAAATGTTTAAGAAAAGCCTACTATGTGCTAAGCACATTGCTATAGGTTAGGAACACAAAGATGTGTAATATGCAGAAAAGAAAAGCATTTCCCCCCCTTTGTCAACTTAATAAGCTAATACAGTTAAATATTTGATCAAAGTTTTGAATGTTATAATATATAGAAGTTATTTTTTCCTTTTATAAACAGAAAGTGAATTCATAAAATTTGGTCTTTACCTTGATAAAAGTGTTAATTTACAGACAGCATTGCATTCCTTGCAGTACACCTTTCAAAAGACCTCTTCATCAAGTAGGTAAGACTTCATGTCAAGGGAAAAATAAGAAATGATCATACAAAAGCTCGGTTTCATAAACTTAAGTGGGCAAATGCAAATATACTTTTATTTATTTATATCTATCCATCCATCCATCCATCCATTCTGCACTAGAGTGCATGCATGCCCATGAGTTGGGGGTGCGGTGGGCGGGGGGGGCTGAGAGGCACAGGGAGACAGAGAATCTTAATCAGGATCCATGCTCAGCATACAGCCCACAGGGTTCCATCTCACGACCCTGAGATCATGACCTTAGCCAAAATCAAGAGTTGGACACTTAACCAACTGAGCCACCCAGGTGCCCCCAAATACACTTTTAAAGGAAAAGCCAAAGGTAATTCCAGATTATGAGGCCATGGAAAGATGAGTTAACTTTGTATTCAGATGAGAAGTAAAACCGGAATCTTGTGGCTCTTAATCTTCCTATATCCTACCTGCCTCCACTCTTCACTAGGCAAGGAAATGTACTCTTCAATAGTTTCCACTTATTCTGATGTAGGAATGCAATTACTTCTCTAAAAGATACCATAAAACTATCATCATTCTAGTTCATGCCTTGACAACCTTTGCTCCAGTTTTCTCATCATTAAAATGGCCATGCTAAAGCTATGGTGTAGGTATGGAATAAGGAGATGTACAGTGAAATCTGCCCTTCCTCTCCTATCTAATTGTTTACAAAAGCACAAGTGTCCTACATTCTATATTTTTTTTTGTGAGCATCTTCCCCATTAAAAAATATATGTAGCTAATCTCCTGAGTAACCCCTGTTTCACATACTACTCTGCTCTATTACTATCTCAAATTTCTGCACAATTTTTGAGTATGTAACCAAAATAAATCTTTTTGCAATGACTGGAGAAATACACTATATTTGTATTTATCAATTAAGGAACAGTTCCTTAGGCTCTCTCTCCCATAACCCCACTTTCCAAACAAAAAATGTAAACATGACATTTTCAAATATGCATAATTTATATACATACATTTCTCATTTAATAAATATCTTACTGAACACCTACTATGTGCCAAGCACTGTCTCAGTCATTACACTAGTTAGTACACTACTATATAGACACAGTCCCTTCTCAGAAAAAAATTTAACATCATTTAAATTATAAGATATGAAATCATTAAACAAATAACTATTCAAGTCTATATATTGTTCTTGTCACCCACAGAATATATATACATTAAGTCATGTATACATATACATGCTAATAATTAATACATGACAATTCCAAAATCAAGAAGAAATCCACTGGTCACTTCAATTTCAATCTTCTTTCTTTTTTTGCTAAGTCTATATATTTTAAACAAAGTCAAAGGTGCCAAACTTGAAAGAAATAAACGTGAGTATTGCAAAATGAAAGTCACTTTTATAAACCTTTTTTTAAACAAGACTTCACAGTAAGAATGTCATTTATTATTTTCAAAAAATTGTGGTTATAATACACCTAACATAAATTTTACCATTTTATACAACTGTGTGGCATTAAGTCCAGGTACATTGTGTAACTATCACCACATTCCATCTCCAGAACCTTTTCATCTACACCAACTGTAATGGTACCCCTTAAATACTGTCCTTCATCCCCTTGGCCCCTGGACACCATGATTCTACTTTCTGTCTTGATGAACTTGCCTATTTTAGGTACCTTATACAAATGGAATCATAAAATATTTATTCTTTTGAGTCTGGCTTATTTTACTTAAGATTACTTTTTCAAGGTTCATCCATGCCGTTGCATGTATCAGACTTCCCTATTTACAGCTGAGTAGTATTCAATGTGTATATATACATTTTGTTTGTCCATTTATCTATGGACATTTAAGTTGCTTTGATCTTTTGGTTATTATGATTAATTGCTGCTATAAACATGGTATGCAAATATCTGTTTGAGTCCTGCTTTCAATTCCTTTGGGTATAATCCCCAGGATCACATCACAAGGTATTTAATTCTATTTTTAATTTTTTGAAAAATTGCCATTCTGTCTCTATCATTTTACACTTCCATCAGAAATGCAAAAGGGTTCTAATTTCTCTATATCCTTGTCAACATTTTTTTCCTTTCTTTTCAAAAAGAATAGCCATCCTTATGGATGTGAAGTGGTATCTTGGTGTGGTTTTGATTTTTCATTTCCCTAATGAGTAGTCTTTTGAGCATTTTATGTTTATTGGCCATCTGTATATCTTCTTTAGTAAAATGTCTATTCAAGTCCTTTGCTCATTTTTTAACTGGGTTGTTTGATTTTGTTGTTGCTGAATTATAAAAGTTCTTTATGTATCCTGGATATAAGTCTCATATCAGATATATGATCTTCAAGCATTCTCTCCCATTCTGTAGGCTGCCTTTTCACTCTGTCGATAGTGTCTTTGATGCACAAAAGTTTTAAGTTTTGATGGAGTCCAATTTATCTTTTTGTTGTTGCTGCCTGTGGTGTACTATCCAAGAAATTGCTATCAAGTCCAATGTCATCAGGTTTTTCCAAGTTTTCTTCTAAGAGTTTTACAGTTTTAATTCTTACATTCAGGTCTTGGATCCATTTTAATTTTGTATATGGCATGAGGTATTATTTTATATGTTGATATCCAGTTTTCCCAACTCCCTTTGTTGAAAAGACCGTCCTTTTCCCATTGAATGTTTTTTTTTTTTTAAAGTAAGCTCTGTGCCAAACGTGGGACTTAAACTCATACCCCTGAGATCAAGAGTTACATGTTCTACCAACTGAGCGAGCTGAACGGTCTTGGCACACATATTAAAAATAATTTCATCATATATGTGAGGGTTTATTTCTAGGCCCTCTAGTCTATTCCATTGGTCTATATGTCTGTCTTTAGGCCAGTACCATACTGTTTGATTACCATGATCTTGCATTAACTTTTGAAATCAGAAGTGTGAGATCTCCAAATTTGTTTTTCAATATTGTTTTGTCCATCTGGTGTCCCTTGAGAGATTCTGTATACATTTTAGAGCAGTTTTTCTATTTCTACAAAAATGTCATTGGGATTTTGACAGGGATTGCACTGAATCTGTAGATCACTGTGGATAATAGTCATCTTAATACCAAGACTCCTAAAACATGAACGTGGGACGTCTTTCTATTTATTTGTGTCTTAAGTTTCTTTTAGCAATGTTTTGTAGTTTGCAGCGTAGAAGCCTTTCACCATTTTGGTTAATTTTATTCCTAAGCATTATAATCTTTTTGATGTCATTGAAAATGTAATTGTTTTCTTAATTTACTTTTTGGATTGTTCACTTTTATTTTTATTTATTTTTTTAAAAAGATTTTATTTGAGAGAGAGCACATGAGAGGGGGGAGGGTCAGAGGGAGCCCGATGTGGGACTCGATCCAGGGACTCCAGGATCATGACCCGAGCTGAAGGCAGTTGCTTAACCAACTGAGCCACCCAGGTGCTCCCGATTATTCACTTTTAGTGCAAAGAAATGCCACTGATTTTTGAGTGTTGATTTTGTATCCTGCAACCTCACTGAATTTGCTCATTAGTTATAACTCTTTTTGTGTGTATGTGTGTGAACCAAGTGTTTTTCTTTTTAAGATTTATTTGACAGAGAGAGACACAACAAGAGAGGGAACACAAGCAGGGGGAGTGGGAGAGGGAGAAGCAGGTTCCCCGCTGAGCAGGGAGCCCAATGTGGGGCTCGATCCCAGGACCCTGGGATCATGACCTGAGCCGAAGGCAGACGCTTAATGACTGAGCCACCCAGGTGCCCCGAACCAAGTATTTTCTACATATAAGATCATATCATCTGTGGCCAGAAATGATTTTACCTTATAAATCTTTTATACCTAAAACTGGTTCAGAAGCTGTTTGGCAACCTTGGTCTATTCATTTTCTCATTCTTCTAGGAAACCATCAGACAGGTGTCTCTCCTCTCTCTTCAAATTTCCATTATCTCTCCTTTCTTTTCTTTTTTTTTTTTTAAGATTTTATTTACTCATTTCAGAGAGAGAGAGTGCACAAGCATTACCTGGGGGGCAGAGGGACAGGGAGAAGCAGGCTCCCCACTGAACAGGGAGCCCAACGTGGGGCTCGATCCCAGGACCCTGGGATCATGACCCGAGCCGAAGGCAGACGCTCAACCGACTGAGCCACCCAGGTGCCCCCCATTATCTCTCCTTTCATCCTCATTTTCACTCAGGTAACAGAAGCTATTAAAAGAGAATTTCTACTACATCTATTTACCTACATATATCTGTGCCCATATAACTCCTCCTTCTCTGTATAATGGATAAGCAATCACTGTTCGTAAGACATAAACCTCTTATATACTAGATTTTATCCTCTTGCTTACTTAAGGATATTCCTCTAGCACTCTCCCCTGCATCTTTAGTTTTTCTACTGGATCATTCTTATCAGCAAAAATGCTATAATTTCTCTCATCTTAATTTCATTTCTTAAAGATTATTGCAATTTTATCACTGATGTTTTAATAAACACCCTCAGAGGAAGATTTTTCCTATTTTTATTTCTATTTTTTTTAAGATTTTATTTATTTATTTGACAGAGAGAGACACAGCGAGAGAGGGAACAGAAGCAGGGGGAGTGGGAGAGGGAGAAGCAGGCTTCCCATGGAGCAGGGAGCCGGATGCAGGGCTCGATCCCAGGACCCTGGGACCATGACCTGAGCCCAAGGCAGGCGCTTAATGACTGAGCCACCCAGGTGCCCCTTTATTTCTATTTTTAACTGAGATACTAAAAAAGAACTGCTTTCTATTGGAAAGCCTGATAAATTTAAGCTATTAGCAAAAGTGTCTTTCCACACTCCAGAAAAATACGGAAATTCTTGACTTAAATGTATTAATAAATTGAATAATTCCAGTGGAGCAATTGCAGCCGGATAAATCTCTTTACCTGTGTTTTTGTTTTAAGATTTATTTATTTGTCAGAGAAAGAGAGAGCGCGCAAGTGAGCACAAGCAGGGGGGAGCGGCAGGAAGAGGGAGAAGCAGGCTCTCTGCTGAGCAAGGAGCCTGATGCGGCACTCGATCCCAGGACCCTGGGATCATGACCTGAGCCGAAGACAGACGTTTAACCTACTGAGCCACCCAGGCATCCCTCTTTACCTGTGTTTAACAATAACAAAACAACAATAATCTCCCAGTCTGGTAAGTTTTGATTTTTCCTTTCCACTGATAATGACCTTCTACTCTGGGGCTGCTAAAGTAGGTTTAATATTATGCTTTCAAGGAGTTATTTTTTTTCAAGATTTTATTTATTTCAGAGAGAGAGGGAGGGAATGAGCAGGGGGAAGGAGCAGAGGGAGAGGAAGAAGCAGACTCCCCACTGAGCAGGGAGCCAGATGCAGGACTTGATCCCAGAACCCTGGGATCATGACCTGAGCCGAAGGCAGATACTTAACTGACTGAGCCACCTAGGGGCCCCAAGAAGGGGTTATTTTAAACTAAAAATTTCTTTGAATCTATAGAGGGCTTCCACTGTCACATGATTGAGATATTCAGATGTTAATACATGCCATGAAAATATTTTTGCTCTTTTGTTTAGACATACCCACTGTGTATCTGTACACTGCTTTGGGTTTTTCAAATACTTAATTTCACTTTTAATCTGACATCAGAACTATCTGTAATAATTACTTTCTTCAAGTATGCTTCAAACTCTGCACCATAAACCTCTTAAGGAGCTGGCTATAGCCCCTGGGTCACAGAATTACTATACTGGCTAAGGCCAATGGAATACTACACTCATGGTATGAAACGCTGATACTATACCTGGAGAAAATTTAAAATTAGCCATCCTGTAGTATCTTTAAGAATAGGCCTAAATTATGGGGTTTAACTAAACTGCATGATAATTTTATTAAACATAATAATTTTGGGGAGCCTGGGTGGCTCAGTCGGTTAATAGACAGACACCCCCCAAAATATTAAGGACTGTGTAATTAGGACCTGTCCAGTATTTCCTACTTCTTTCCAATTAGAATCCTCTACCATTCTAGTTAAAAAGTCTCTTTTAAGAGACATGACAACCCAATACAATAATCAGGAATTTTAAGAGAAACTAAATGTTATTACAGTAGGGGCTTATTATTCATTTTGTTATTATAAGTATGAATGGCTATATATTTAGGAAAAAAGGATCCCTTTAAGTTAAAGAAGCATAGGAAGTACTTATGAGTGGACAAAAACTGATCAGGCATGTGCTGTGGGGCCACCAGGTAAATAGCAAGTGGAATAAAATTACTTATCATGCTTGGGCGCCTGGGTGGCTCAGCTGGTTAAGCGTCTGCCTTCGGCTCAGGTCATGATCCCAGGGTCCTGGGATCGAGTCCTGCATCGGGCTCCCTGCTCAGCGGGGAGCCTGCTTCTCCCTCTCCCTCTGTCTGCCTCTCTGCCTACTTGTGCTCTCTCTCCCTGTCAAATAAATAAAATCTTTAAAAAAAAATTACTTATCATGCTTTTAATAAATTGTTTTCCAGTTCTTTCTTCTCCTAAGTTATATATTCCCACCTGATCTCTGAATCTTCACTGAAGCTACTGCTAGAAGCTAAAGTACTCACTAATCCCCTTTCCATTTATCCCTACTTTAGGGGACAACTTAAGTGTATCCTCTCCAGTGCATTCTTACTTCAACCTTTCTGGCTGATACTGAATTGCACATTTATAAGAACTTTGGAATAGAGAAAATTATTCTCAGTATTGAGTACTGTGCTGAGCAAATAACCGGCTTAATTATTTCATATCTATCATCCGTTCAACCGGACCACCTATGTACCAATGCTTCCTGGTATGGCCCACACCGTTTCTCTACTCTTGTATCTTAGTCCACTACAAACATTATAGTGCCTCCATTCTTTAAACTGTGCTTTCAAGTTTGCTGGCTAAAAGAAAAGCCACATTCCTTAACTAGATATGGAATGAGCCCTACTGGCTAGATGCAGAACCAAACAAAGAGAGCTATTAAAAAAAAAATTAGAGAACAGTACCATTCAGTTCTTGCCTTTATTTTTATCAAAGTCTTAGTTCCAAGTGTGGTGGTTTATATTCTGGCCTGTGGGCTCTTAATTATCTTTACTAGCTCTTTATATGTATCAGCTTTTTATTTTTATGATCTTCTAAGAAAAAAATAGTCATTTTGAAAGGTGAGACAATAAATGTTTTGCTTAAGAAGTCAACTTGAACATGAATCTGAGTAAATGGAAATCTTTTTTTTTTTCTTTTCATTGATGTAAATGGAAATCTTTAAATACCTTAGTTTTCATATTAGGTAACAGATTTAATAAAAATTTAAAATACAAAAGGATACAAATTTTATATAAATTAATGGTTTCTCCCCTCATTTCCTCGTAAATGATTTGTTACTCTAATTCTGATTCCATTAACATTTTTGTTTAGGCATATTTACTTTCTATCTTAATGCTGCTGTAATTTCAGTTCATCTAGTTTACATAAGGCATTACTGCATTTAACAAAAACATTAAAAAATTCTAGGTATGTCTCCTAAGCTCTGAAATCATCCTGAGCACAAAAGAATTTACTAGTCAATTTCTGCACTTCCAATTTTATCAATATAATAAACAGCAGAAATAATTTACTGAGGCAACAACAATATAGAACAGTGAATCTGAATTTGGAAGACCCAAGATGGAATCCTGGCTCTATCCTTTATGAATCCTTATCTTGGGTAAGTTATTTCAGTACATGGAGCCTCGAGTTTCCTTTTTGTAAAATGGGTTATTAATGCTCAGTTCATAGCCCTGTTAAGACTGTACAAATTTAAACTTTTATGAGCACATCTAGTAGTGAATAGGTATTTAATAAATGACTGCTGAATCTAACTTTATAGGTTTTGAAACATACTTTGGGCAAACAGGGTTTCAGTGGACTGTGATTCAACATGAACCAACAGTGCTGATGACAAAGAGAAAGTTAGTGGAATCAAGCAGGCTGCATTAACAGATCTCATTCATAAGAGAAAGACTGTATTGTGTACCTCAAACCACACAGAGTACACTCAGTTCTGTACAGAGTATTTTTAAAGAAATACTGAAAAAATGTAGTAGATCCAAAAGTGGAATATCCAGGATACTACTGATCTAGAATTCATACTATGAGAACCAGTGAAGGACTTAGGTATGTTCAGTCTAGAGAAAAGACAGACTATTTTTAGAAGACCTATCTAGGGCCAAAGGATGAAATTATATACTGAACTGAAATATGCTCTCTTATGAGAATTTTATTTTTTATCAATTATTATAACTGACATAATTTATACCATTAAAGAAAAAGCTTATCTATTACGGTTCTAATTCTAAAACTCTGAGGGTTAAAATAAAATCAATATAGATCAATTAAAAAATGGACTTTTAGGGGCTTCTAGGTGGCTCAGTCAGGTAAGCAGCTGACTCTTGGTTTCAGCTCAGGTCATAATCTCAGGGTTGTGAGATCGAGCCCTGCATGGGCCTCTGCGCTCAGTGGGGAGTCTGCTTAAGATGCTCTCCCTTCCCCTCTGCCCCTCTGTGCGTGCTCTCTCTCTCAAATAAATATTTAAAAGAACTGACTTTTAGAAAATTTCAGTATACTTTACTAAGCTGTCTTATTAAGGATTTGGAGGACAATGTGCATTTAAGTTCTGACAAGAGGGCATTAAATACAAGGGGCGTAAAGAAATAACTTGAGACAATTTAAAGAAAATGAAACTGAAAAAAATTTTAAGAAATTTATCTATTGGATAGAACAGAAAGCATGAAACTGATAGTCTAGACAAAAAAGTCAGGTGTGACTGCTGACAACTTGACATATATCTATTTCAATTCTGCATTCACTTTATTCCTGTTTTACATGGAAATCACTTTGAAAACTCAATTTCAGACAAAAAGATAGTGGCAAAGGACAAGACTGCATTGAATAGTCTAGGGATGTTACCTATTGTATTTATGCTTAGAACCTGAAATCCCTATTACAGCAGAATTTATTGTATTTGTATGTTTATTTCCTATTTTAATTAAGGCCTGTGCTATTAAATTTTGCCTTGTTTTCATTTTCCTAAGAAAACATCAAAAGTAACTTCATAAATAAGAAATTCCCTATTACTATTCTTTGAATCATCCATCTTGAACTGAGAAGTTGTTCAGGGTAGGAAAATAATGACTCCAACTCCTTTCTATAATTTTGGCACTAAATTCAAATTTTATGCCTACAATTTTGTTGAGAGCAGAAACACAGCCTCGCATAGACAGAAGATCAGATTTAATAATTTAAATTATTCTGTTAAACACATATATGTCAAACATTAAGACTTTAAGGATAGGAACAACTGGCATTTGATTAAACACTAGCTCTCAGAAAGAGTAGTTATTTGAACAATGACTGAAAAACGGCTATGGCACATTGTAAATTTTCTCTATGTTAATAAACCATAGAATATACCCATTTAAGAGCTTAGATTTGATATATTTAACTAAATTAATATCAATTGGGCATTTCAGTAAATTTGCAAACCTTCTTTACCACCAAATGCTGACAGTACCTAGCACCCTTAAAGTTTTTTTCATTGTAAACACTGCTTACTACTAATCCAAGTGCCAAAAGAGCAATTTGTTTTTTTATCTCCTCTGGCACAAATCTTTCTCCCAGAAACATTCACATTATAAAATTATTCAAGATAATTATTTTCCTCATGAGTGCCACAAGTAGACAGCATTTTACATTAAGAGTAATTTTCAATCACAAATATGTTAAAAATAGAGTATTTAGTGACTCATACCAAAAGCATTACATTCTCATTGAAAACAACAGATTTTATATCATTTGCCATTATTAATTACTGCCCTACTCAACATTCTGATTTTTTTTGGAGTACTTTTTTTTGCAGTACTTTTAGACAGCCCCATATATATGTATTTTTAAAGATTTTACTTACTTGAGAGAGAGAACATGGGGGAGGGGGCACTATGGGGCCCTTGATCCCAGGGTTCTGGGATCATGATCCTGGGATCCTGACCTGAGCTGAAGGCAGATGCTTAACTGACTGAGCCACCCAGGTGCTCCTACATTATTTATAATTTAAGAACTGACAATATTTTCTAATACGTATGATTACATTTCTAAAAACTTATCTAGATAGTTCAATATGAGAAATAATTTTTTGTCATTTCTATTTATTAGACTAGTTCTTGATAGTAGGCAAATAATAAGTCTCCTGAATTACAAGGTAACTTATTTCCATGACCTTTTTTTATGGGACTAACAATGACAGCCCTGAATGAATTTTCTGCTTTATCTTCTGTTTTTTACAAAGTCAGTGTCTTAAAATTTTTGTTGTTGTAGATTAAAAAGAAGCAATGATCTTAACTGCTGACAGTGCATCTAAAGGTGTTATTTCATTTAGCACCAAATGATATATCTAGTTATTTTAAGTTTATATAACAGAAATACATGATTTAAGTACCTAAAACTGCAACATAAAAAAACCAAAAACACCGCTCAAAGAAGAAAAAGTGGGAAAAAAAGGAAATATTATTTCTGAATGTTTTATGTTAAGTAACAAATATATAAAAATGAACCCAATATATAAAAATGAAGCAAAAACACTGCTATTATTTAATTCTGACAGGATCAAATATATGAAACACCAATATTCTACAACTTCTGGAATACCCACATTCCACAAGTGGGGAACAGCTTAAAAAAAATCCCTTTCTTAAAGAAAGAATGGCATTAAACAAACATAAGGGAATGACAGAAGACGGTATATACACACATAATCATACAGAATCACTCACTACTGTCATTATGTACCTATTTTTCTGGGTACTGTTTAATTGGAAAATCACCATTTTAATAACTCAGATTAAAGAGAACTCCAGACATACTACCTAGGACAGAAAACAGAAAGCATTCCAATTATAAAATATAGCAAATGAACCTATCTTTAAAAGATGCTGGACATTATCCAAGAAAGGCTGTTTGCTTAGAAATTTATAAAGGAGATGAAATAAGATTAGGAATGTGATGTTATCTATGCTCATAAATCTGTTACAAGTTAAATGATACCTGTTTCTTTTTGAAAAGTTGACTGCTCCCCGGTCCACAGTAGGAGTGCAATACCAGTCAAAAAGATTTCTTTTTCTTAAGCTGAAGTAAAACTGAGCTGGCTTCCAAGGGACCAATTAAGGAACTTATGCCTGGGCTATATGGGATTCTTTGGGGATTTGTAAATGTTTCCATTCTAGTTTTCCAGAGACAAAAATATAAAAAGGAAAAAATTAAAGAAGTGACCTGTGGTATTTGACTACTACTCTTCAAACTGGCTAATACAAGTTTTCAATATTTAATTGATTTCTACCCTAAAAACTATTTACTGAGTTCAGTGGCTGATCTTCTATGATCATAAGGTCACTCCTCAACACATACATTATTTACCAAGTCACTAATGCAATGGTATTAGATGAGGTAAGAGAAGAATCTGATGCACTAGTTTTCACTTAAATGGGGCCATCCTTCAACATCAAGGACAGAAAACAGATGCACTTGAGTTTCTTTTATTTAGAAATATAGAATTAGCTCAAGGAATAGACAGAAATGAATCTTTCTGATAACTGATATCAGGAAAATACTTATCATCTTGCATCGTTACCATGACCTTGATTTGAGAGTTTTTCTATCGGTATGACATTAATTTCAGCTAACCTGTAAGAATTTTTCCCTTAGAATTTTTAAGTTTCTCGGGGCACCTGGATAGGTCAGTTGGTGGTTAAGCGTCTGCCTTCTGCTTAGGTCGTGATCTCAGGGTCCTGGGATCGAGCCCCACATCGGGCTCCCTGCTCAGCGGAGAGTCTGCTTCTCCCTCTGCTCATGCTCGCTCCCTCTCACTCTCTGATAAATAAAAAGTCTTAAAAAATAGAATTTATAAGTTTCTCAAAAGTTATATCAATCAGGGTAAAAATGTTTCTTATTCTCAGAAAGGTGTGCATGTGCATATATCAAAGGAAGGAAAAGTGATTGCCTTCCTGGTTTTTCCTACCTTCTGAAGTTTAAAAGTTAAATTTTAAGTATCTCACGAAGTCTGCAGTACAATCTAGTGAAATGCAAAAATAAATAAAAAAACTATTTTTCAAGTGAAGAAAATACTTCCAATTTATAAAACCATAAAATAACTGTCAGTAAATCTGATTAATGATGATAATAAGAAAGATAATTAGTAATGTATAAATTCATTTGAAGGAAAACTGTTTAAAATTGTGATTCTCAGATTTAGAGAGGAAAGGGCCTGGCTGTAAAATACTTCTCAAAATCGAAACTTACCCAAAACAATGGCATTATTCTCGCTCTAAACTGGATTAAATTCATATCAAACTTCAATGTGTAGGAGGTAAGGGGAGGTCAGAAAGTTGTCAATCTAGGGGTGCCTGGTTGGCTCAGTTGATTAAGCGTCCGACTCTTGATTTCAGCTCAGGTCATGAGATCAAGTCTTGCATCAGGCTGAGCATGGGAGCCTGCTTAAGATTCTCTCTCTCCCTCTGCCCCCACCCACACCGATCGCTCTAAAAAAAAAAGGTTGTCAATCTAGGATTGTAGGAAAAAATTCAGAAATAAAGCAAAAGCTGTAACCAAACACTTTTTATAGCAATGAGCGAGGTTCATACTAAATATTAACTGAGAGTTAATACTTACAAGGTAAGAATTGCTGGGCTAAGTAGGGGGACTGTTTTATTATGGTCTTCATTTTATCATTATTAAACCTAGGAAAAAAATAAGAGTGAAGACTTTAAAAATTTGATCACATTATTTAAATTAGAAAATTTTCAACTGGGGTAGATAATCAGTTTTCTGATATAGCACAATCACAGATTATAAACACCCAGCAGCATTTGTGTATTTTAGTCCAGAGTGTTATTAGTTTTTTAAATTCACTTTTCTATTACTATTACCTTCTCAAAGTTTAAAACTCAAATATGTAAGTGCAACTAAAACTCATACTTCAAGGTCTAACTTGGAACACACTGAGTTTCTAGAGGACATCATATAATTGCAGATATTTTAAGATAAATTCAAGATCATACTTCAAGATTGACTGGTCTCTCTCTCACGCACATAAATACACACATGTACACAAGTGCAAAATCTAAAAATCCATATATTGCCCAAGAATTCTACTGTAATAACAGTATAAATACAGAGCTTAAGTTGGAGTTTCAAATGCTTAAAGAAATGTCTGAAAATAATGTTATGATCTATACCCAAAACAAAATACTATTATGAAATTGCGTGAAAAATGGAACAGTAGTGATAAGAAAAATTGTTTCCAAGGTTGTCCTTTATTTACAAGAGTAGGAAGTATTAAAAACCAGTATGCAGGGGCGCCTGGGTGGCACAGTTGTTAACCGTCTGTCTTCAGTTCAGGTCATGATCCCAGGGTCCTGGGATCGAGCCCCGCATCAGGCTCCCTGCTCAGCGGGAAGCCTGCTTCTCCCTCTTCCACTCCCCCTGCTTGTGTTCCCTCTCTTGCTGTCTCTCTCTCTCTCTCTGTCAAATAAATAAATATTAAAAAAAAAAGCTAGTATACAAAGAAAGGAAACATTACAGCTTATCTTTAAAAATGAAAAAATTTAAAAATATCCTGACTTAAACTGGTTAGAATGTTTACTTTCTGTGGGCCATGACTGTAAGTTGTAGTTCTTACACCAACTAATGCTTAAGCACTTACTACAAGATACAGAATAGAGTAAGTAGAATAAACTCATCGATGCTTTTAATGGAGCATTCTAAGTACACATCTTATTGTAGAATATCTTCACCAAAATACAGAATATTTTTTGATATATTTGAAAAAATATTTCAAATCTATGGAAAAAAATCAAGACAATACCAAAATGAATCCCCATGTCCTACCCCTGGCCCTCTGACTGAATTCTAATATTCTGCCATGCTTATTTTATGCGTCTTTTTTTAAGAAAAACAACAACAACAAAACAATATAGTTGAGTCCTTTTTGTACCATACCCTGATCCCATTCTCCTCTTAACATAAAATCACAATCTTGATTTGGTATTTATTTCCTATGCATGCTTTTACACTACTACTATTATAAATTCAAGTGCTTAAAACATTTATCATTATTTTCAAGCTTTATTTAAATGTTATCATATACACACTTTATATAAATGCTTTTATACAATACATAACCTTTTGCGCTTGTTTTTGTTTGCTGAAGACATTCATTCATGATCATACACAGAGCTCTCACTTTAATAGCAGTATAATAAACAGTTTATCATATGACTATGCGAAAATTTGACATTCTCCTGTTGCTTAATGTTTACAGTGCTTTTGATTTTTTCCTATTAAAAATAAAAGTAAACGAGACTTTGCCATACATGTCTCAGTTTATTTAAAACATCTAGGAATGGAATTCTTGGGTTCAAGCCTATGTATATTCAATTTTACTCAGATAATGTCAGATGCTCCCATAAGGAGCATATGAAAAGTTCATTTTCTCCAATATTTGAAAGTACATTTAAGAAAAATAGCTACTATCTAAAGGAGTATTTTCAAAATTCTTAAGTGATCAAATCCTTCTGTTTTTATCAAGTATAGGTCTAACATAGGTATACTAAATGTTCTAAACAAAAGAAACTACAATTTGCCCCAAGGTACTTGCACAAAAATAAAGCTCTCATGATACAGATTTTCCTTATATGACTGAGGAAATACCAAGACTTAATCTAGAACTACTGTGGTAGAAATTTTAAGAGTCAGAATTAGTTACTGAGCTTAGATCCACAATGACCAAAGAGGGCAGGGAAGGGGGGAGCAGAAAATATAAATGGTTTATTACTGTGAAGAATCCTCCCCCATTTCATTCTGGGCAGTGCTCCTCACATGTGGTGCTTCTAAAAAAACTCACTTGGAGCTTGTAAAAAATACAAATTCCTGAGTCCCAGGGCTCCAGAGAATCTGATTCAGCAGGTCTGGTAAAATGCTTTATTCTAAGTTATTCTGGTACAGGTAGGTGGTCCATAGACACTTTATGTAGTAATTCATAGTAAAAAACAAGGTGTTTTAAATATAAAGGATTTTGTAACTCATTTAATTAAGACAGGCAGCTAATTAAAATGTTATCTGTTAAATCACAACAACATAAATTACATCAAACATCCTAGTATTAGCAAAAAAAAAAAGCAATTTCAATTTATGGTTGAATATGTTTGACTTCATGTTAGACAAGGTTTTAGGCTCATTTATTATTTCAGATAACTAAACACATACTACAACAAAGGTTGTTTTGATAGTATTAGGAGGAAATCCACATTGAGTTTGCTGTTATTGGTAATGGAAAACATTAAGAGTGGGAATGATTAGTTGTGATTTTAATGAAGGTGACCAAGGAAAAACAATGATTACCTTTTTAAAAGAATGCTACTGCAAATGTCAAGACTTTAAAATGGGACATTAGACTTATAAACTAAAATAAAATGTCATTTGTAGTTTCCTGCCTAGAATGTTACAAATGAAATCAGAACTATGAGAACAGCAATCTAATATTCACTTCCCTTTAACTACAACCTATTGTAATTTTATTTAGATACATAAGATGAGAAAAATGCAAAGATATTTAGGTTATGCAAATGTGGGCAGATTCAAGTTGTAAAAATAAAAAAAAAACCCTTTTGTATCATTTGATATTACAAAGCCCTATTTCCAAAAGATTTAGAGTAATCTGAACCTCCAGATATATAAAGTTCAGATATACAACATTATTTTGATAGTCAGAAAAAGTAAAGACTTAATGAATTTCCAGCTGCAGCCTGCTTTGTCTTTAAGTACAACACTCAGCAGCATGGGGTATTCTTTTTTAGTTATAGTGAAATCAACAAGAATTTGGTCTTGTTTAGACTGGGCAATAAAACAAAGATAATAGAGGCTCAGAATATGGCTCCAAAGTGAAAGAAACACTCCTGTGTGGCCATAGTCAACTTTTCTTTTCTTACTCTAACACCTAACTTGTGTTATCAGTAACTAATAATTTTTTTCAATCTACCAGCTTAAAAGTAAAAAACATGAAACATACCATACATACTTCCAGAAGATGGTTTTCCATTCAAACAGATGGAATTAACGGATTCAAAATTAAATGAACTAAAATCACAGAGTAAATAATAGAAAATAATACAAAGTCTAAGAACTATAAGCAACTACTGTTTTCTTTATGCAGCTTTGGGAAGAAAGTACCTTTTTGTCAAAGAATGTATTCATTATACTATATACGGGTTATAATGACAGTTGAGCCCTTCCTACCTGGTCTGTAAAAGCTGGTGGGTGCAGGCTCCTTTGGCCACCATTATTGCATATTGATGCTATTTTGTACAACAGCTGACAAGCAGTAGCAATCTCCCAGCCCCTGCACCCAGCTGTAAGGAACAAGAACAAGGGCTGTGGTGATACTTGTTTATTCATTGTTGTTGCTACTGCTGCTGAAGCAGCAAGCTAAGAAAAGCATATGCAACTGACACAGAAGACAAAATGGTTCTAGTCCAACCTACCTAGCAGGTCGGCTTTCATCACTATATGATAAAATTTTCTAAGGAGAAATTTTTTCTTTAAAGTAGGATGGGAAAAAAAGAAGAAAAGACAAAATTAGTGTTTTGATCAGAAAGGGAATCTATAATGTATTTAAGGAAAAAAATTAATGACACATGTAATGATCTTCAGCTCCCAGTTTAAGTTTAGATTTAGAGTTAAAACTCTTCTGAGAAGAGTTTTAACCAGGTTTGGCATGAATTCATAAATTTGTATTATTGTTCCTATCCATTCTACTGGAAAGTAGTACCTAAACTTTAACCAAGAAATGAAATTATATTTTGCTTATAAAATGTTCCAGGCTCCCAAGTTCCACATATCTAATCATCACCATATGTTTGACATCAGACCCTATTAACAAAGAAATAAGATTTAGCCCATAAAAATTTAACAAAAACTCCAACTATTAAAAAAAACTCCCACATGTAATTTATCTACTTTAAATGTGTACTACAAAGCTAAAAACTTAGTAAGTACATAAGATCAATGATGAGTAACATAGAAATATTTATTCTGCCAAATTATCTTTAAATTTAAATGTGATGCTATTTATGGACTTATAACTTCAATTTTAAATGCAATCCTTATCTTTTAATACCTTAAGCAATTTTTGATTCTGAAAAATATTTAAAAAGTCAGAAAAATTAGGACATCTATAAATTATTTTTTTAAATGCTAGAATTGGCTTATAAGACTAAATAAAATCTAGTCAAGAAGGCTAGATTTAGGATTTATTAAAATAAAAGTATAAAATACAGTAATATCAAAAACTCAGATCAAAATATTTTGGAAAAAAGGGGAAAAAACCAATCTTTTATTTTTATCAAAATTGCAAAAACAATTGTTTTGCTTAGCAGCAGTCCAAAAACAAATAATGCTAATAAAAATAAAAGAAATAATTCTGAGGATCACAGGATGACAAAATTACTTTTATTATGAAAGCCATAGAATGAAAAAACACTGACAGCAAATATCAAAAAAAGGATTTTTAAAAATTAAGACATTTACAAAACAGTAATAAATTAATAAACTATTAACCAGTGGATTAATCAGTCTTAGGAACTACATTTGAAACATGCTACAAGTTTCTCTTCCAAGTGACTCTAATCATGAAACAAGAAAGTAAAAGTAAGTCAAATCATATATGTTAATGAAATATCAAAAGTGTGGTTTGTGGTGCTAAGTAATTTCTACTTCAAAATATTTATTGAAAAATTTAAATCATCTCATTAATTAATGCCTTTTGAAGATGCTTAGAAAATAAAATTCTGAAAAGAAAAAAACAGATTAAGTATATATTTTATTTGTTGGTCAAGAAACAACACAAAATACAATACAAAATTGCTTCGAACATTTAAAAAAAATTTTAAGAAAGTTAATTGTCTATTCTTTAATGAATCCTCAGCAACATTACAAAATCTCAATAAAGGAAGCTGTTACAGCTAAGAAATTGCTTAAAATATGTTGTCCTTATAAACTAGAATTATACATCAATGACAAATAATGAATAATTTCAAGTCCCTCCACATGTAGACATGTTAAATTACTTCTATCCTAGTTTAGCCAAAATATTCTTTCCCCATAAGAAAAACTATTTCAACAAAACAGGAATACTGACAGTATAACTGTATTTTAGGAACAATTAATAATTTTTCCTGAAAATGAATGTTATTTAACCCAGAAAGTCCATTTAACCAAAAATATAAATATTGCACAAATAAGAAGTCTATCAGTGAAAAAAACAACAACACAGTAAATCCTTTCCTCCAAATCCTGACATAATAAACTATTTATCAGGCTTAAGTTAGATATAATCAGGTTTGCAAATTTAAGTAGAAAATGTCCTTTAAGGGGTAGTTAAATGCTAGCCAGTCACACATAGCAGTAAAAGCCTTTATTAACCTGTCTTCTAAAATAACACATACTACTAATTAGGTTAAAGTTTCTTACCCTGTAAGAACTGACCAAATACAAGAAAACTATTAATATCTGCATCAAGTCTCTTAGATGTTAAATTATTTAGGAAGCTAAAAATCTGGAAGTTTATAAGCCAGTGTACAGCTATAGAGGGATGATTGTATGATGCTAAATACTTGTGTTCAAGCAGTAAGTTTTGACAACTTCAAAGATCAAAAATCATAAACACCCTAAATTAGAAACAACTCTGTGGATTTATGTCTTTATTTAAAATATGAACTCAAAAGCTATCTCTCTTCCTCCATTTAACAGTAGGCTGGTGTGTAAAAGATATCTGGATTGAAAGTGATAAATTGAATCTAGTTTGTTTTTTTTTCCACATACTCAGAAACCATATTTTTCACTTTTCATCTTAACGTCTAATCTGAAAATCACTGGTTAAATCGGAGGGGGAAAGTTGTATTTATTTTCACCCTACTCAAACTCAGCTGCTTTTTCACAACATTCTCAAATCTAAGTTATGAAGACATTCTATAACTTATATTTACCTCAAATAGTACAGTGACACTTTACAATATGACACCAATACTTGAAACTTTACCCTTACATTAAACTGATTTCTATTAAATTTTAACATTTTATTTAACATTAACTCTGTTAATGGATTCACATTCTTGGATTATCTAATATCTAGTAATATCAAATATTAGTTTTTTAATATTTTGATATACATCTCAATGTTCAAACAGGCACTGGAGAATTTGAAAAAAACTGAACATTGTTTAAAGATACAAACAGTTCTATGACCACAATTACACTTCACTCTTAAAACTAAATAACATTTTTCTTATGAAAACAAATCTTTATCTCCTGTATCTTAAGTATATAAAGTAAATATTTTTAGGTGAAAAAAAATTTAAAGAAAAATTGTAGTATGCTTTATTTTAGTAGACACTTAAGCAAATAGTTTTTTTTTCAAAAAAACATTATGGTTAATACTTTATCATGTGACTAATATTTTTACCATGGAAAAATTAATCAATACTTAGTAATATTGTTCAATACATTCATTTACATTATACCAGATCACTATTTAGCAATCAAAATTTTTATTAGGTAAGTATCTGAAACTTTCAACTATAAAAATCAAAGAAAATAAATATACTAGAAAAATGGCTCTTCTGATAAAGTATTTTGAAGGTAAAAATAAGTTACTGGAAGTTCTGGCATTCTTCATTTTTAGAGTTTGCAATTTTTGATATGAATAATTTAAATATTTTATTCAGAGTACCTATGAGTAAGATACTAGTTTCTGCTTAAGAAAGTGGGTTTTTCAGTTTCAACCAAAATGCCACTTTTGGTTAGGATGGTATTTGGAATACTCTAAATTCTCTTAAAATAATCTCATTTATCTTATCTTATAGGCTCTACCTATCACTATACCTCTCAAAGAGCCAAGCACCAAATTCTATTTTAAATCTTCCATTTTAAGATGAAAAGTCCACTAGTTAATTCTTCTACATATATAACAGTGTAATAACCTTAAGAAAAATCACTATATGTACTTATTTTTAGAATAAATTCAGTTGGAATTGGACCTAATAAAACATGATGAGAATATCAATTATATTTAAAAATCTGCAGTTTTAATAAGCAAGAGAAGTCCACCTTGGCCACTTCACAGATTTCTATTAATAATAAATCTTTATTGATTTCAGCTCACTTAAAAGTTCTAGTTTTACTGTCTAGTCCAATTATATTGCAAAGATATAAAATAGTATGCTTTTAAAATTCATTAGTATACCTTAATCTCCTATCATGTTCCAATGCATTATGTGAGTGTTCAATCAAAGAAGTTAGGTTGTTCTCCAGAATTGGCTCTCTCCTAAAGGTCAAAACCTGCAATAAAAATGTCATGTATTATAGCATGAAGACACTCAACAGATTTCCGCCTCCTGTAGTTCCACAGCTGATCCCTGAAGACTGAGGTAAAATCTTCAAAATGACCCCAATCTTGCCTGTGTTCAAAGAAAATCTAACTTGAAAATAATGTTTTTAAGTAGAAATAACTTGATTAGAAACACCTGTGATATGCTTTATCATCTGAAGCCTCTTCAAATAAATCAGATTAATATGTTTCTGCTTTCATTTCTCTTTAGGGCATTCATTTTCAAAGTTGTGTGTGTGCGTGTGTGTAGGTAAGTGTTGGAGGACTGTTAAAGGGGACTCCATAAGGAATATATCAGAAATATAGTTTGTGCTTCTAAAACTCATAAAATCCACAGTTAAAAAGACTATTCAAAGGACAGAGATAGATTTTTAACTACCTTTCTCCCTCAATCATCAAACATTTTGATGACAGAAATTACCATTATTAAGTTTAGTCTTCTGCCTTGCCCGAGTGAACAAATTATACTGATATTTCCAAATATTTTAAGACATTACAGTTCTAATAGAACAAAATTTACAATTAACTTTTTAAACAAAATATTTATAAGTAACAAGTGGATGACTTGTTAAGTGGATGGCCAATGGTTTTTACTATTTCCAAACAGACATGGTGTAATCAAATGTATACAAGTGGCTTCTTCATTTGTTTCACCTGAATCTTAATGATTTAGTGGCAATCAACTATCTAAAAATATAAAGTTAAATTACCAAAGGCTTATAACATACTATACGTTAACCATAATGCTCAGAGTTTTCTAGTTTTATTTAAGAATAGCTTAGGAAAAGAAATGAAAACCAAAAACCTTTAATCCTCTGCCGCCAAATATTTGATTGTTTAATGACAAACACTACACATATGTAACTCACAAACACCAATCCAAATACCATGACACTTTGAAAAATTAAAATCATTTCTACATAGTCTTCCTCAAAAGACACAAAGTTTTCTGTATTTGAGCACTCTGAAAATTAAGGTATCGTAACTTTAAAAATCACAGAAGGATAGTAGAAACCAGTACGTACTCCATGCCAAATGTTAAGTTTTTAAATAGTAGGGAAACAACAAATACTAGATGATAAAGAACAAAAGAGGTTCGGATATAAGACAAATATTAAACCAAATGTGTAAGATTATAAAGATGTAAAAAAACCCTGAAATAGTATAATTCGATGTCAAACCTATTACAAAATACAGTTTATTATTTATACTTAGAACCCAGTGCAAAGTCTTTCCAGTGCAAAGATTTTTTAGTGAAATAAGACAGGAATAAACCAAAGTATATTAAACTTCTCATAATTTGATAAAAAATGTTAAGAACAAAATTCATATATATATATTTAATATCAATTTCACTATTTGAAACTTGTCTTTGTAAAAGGAGATCCTAAAAAGAGACAGACAGAAGGGGGAAAAAGGCAAAAGAAAATCATTTCCCTATAAGAAAGCAATATTTATATGAAGGCTTTACAATTATTTGTATATGCAAACAAATAGGTAAACATGTATTAGTAATGTGATATTCTAAAACTGATGTTACTCTTATAATATTAAGACAATCACGACTTTAAAGTTCTAATACTATCACTTGTGAAAACTTAAAGCAAAAATGGCTTAATCTAATTTTCGACACTTATTTGAAAGAAAGTGGTGGTTATTACTATTTCCTTTGGTCTTAAAGAGATTTGGGGCTACCAAATTTCAGCAAGTCATAGTTTGAGCTTAATTACATGCCAAAATTAGTTGCCTGGCCAAAGTGTTTCTAAGTTTGTTGAACAAAAATTAATAATAAGAAATAAAACTACATGTAAATACTCTAGTATGACAATTCTAAGAAGTGTTTTCTAGTTATAAGACCAATAATGTTTCTTCTAAAAAAGGGTTAAAAAAAATCAGTGTGGGAATTATTAAGCTTCACTAAACAAAAGGAAAAGACAAGAGCAAATTTTAGGCCACTAATTTTTTTAAATGAGATAAATTTTTATAGAATTAAATTTCAAAATTGTGTGTCTTATTAATTGGAGAAAACTTATGTATCATGTAGAAGAAATATCTAATACAGTCTCTGGGCATTTAATTTTTCTTTCTGTAAACCAAATTAACTGAACAATATCAGTATTTCTGGATGGAAGTATAGTGTGACATTCTGAATAGTTACTGCATACCAATAAACACAAATGTGTATTTATATACATCTTCACAAAACAAAAACCAAACAAAAATGTAGTACACAAAGCATGATGAAACAGGGGATCCAGAATACGAAAGCTATTTTGAAATTTTCATCCTTAGTTCCAGTTCTTGATAACGTTAAAAGTGTTATTAATCTGATTACAAAAAATGCGGTGTTACATGCAAACACCTGAGGCTACATTTTGTAAATGTACAACTAAGACAAGTTAACAGCACTAAAACAAAGTCTAAAACTGCACTTTTATTTGAGGTTTTAAAAATACTAGGAAAGGCAAACAAATGAAAATCAATGCTACCAGGAAGACTAGCACCTTACCTTCTCTAGTTCCCTCTCCCTCACATTATATAAACATAGCTTTTAAAAAGAGTAGAGCTACTGTAGCAACACCTTTCCTCACCATTGTTTTCCAGTGGTATGACTTTTATAGTCCTCACAATAGAAAATGAATTATAATTATCAATTTCCACAGAGTAATATGGATAATACACATAATAAAATACATCTGTTGGATCTCACGCCTACATGCCCACAATCTAAAAACCCAAATCTTCCTCTTATCTAGCATCACATAAAAGGGAAAATATTTTGAATGCTGTGGATTTTATTTAGGTGCTAGTGCATTCTCAAGCTTTAAGTGCAGTATTTTAAATAAAGGAATTTTCACTTTTTAAAAAAATGGCTTATTAAACAAAACAATCCTTCACCATCACCCCTCAAAACAAACAAAAAACCCCATAAACCAAAGTACTAAAAAAGTATGGTTAAATTTAACCAGCCTGGTGGAATTTAAAGCCTTCCCCCACCCCACCCTCAAAACTCTACGTCACATAATAATTTGAATGAAAATTAAAACACAAAACCCCAAATAACAGTAAAAAAGTAAAACCCACTAGATCTGGTATCACAGGTAAGATTACATTTACAATAGAAATGGGGTCTCCTACAACTTCATTAAGTCAAATTTTATAGAAAGGATAATTAGCACCTTTCATGAAATTTTCATGAGATGCTTCAAAATAAACAGCTTTGAAAAAAGGTAATGAACAAAGATTCTGTAATTGCAATTCCTGTTATAAAGGCAATACAAAATAGTATGATTTATAAATTCAGCTGTTCCACTCAATATAAATTATATTTATAGCCCTAAAGAGATTTATAAAAGTAGTGGGATCTTTTCATTTGAGTATTTTCTAACAATGCATATTTGATCTAAATGTGAGAATATAAACTGTAAGTTTCAAAATTTCAACTGTTATTCATAAAAGAGCATTAATTTCTATTAAATTAAAAAAATCTTTAAAAAAGCATCTACAGCTATCTTATTTATCACTGAGTTTACCGATTTTCTTTGAAAACCACACCCGCCTTTTATCAAGATGCAATTAAACGGAATGACAAGCTTGGTAATAAATAGAAATATATTGACTGCTGTCTCAAGCAACATTAAACAAAAATCAACTGAAAACCAACCAAGTAAGACACAACACACCTACACTGTTGTATGCAATATATTTCTTCACAGTGAATTTATCAAAGGAATGAAATCATACATAGGCACCTGTGCATACTTACCTGTTGTACTGTATAATTAAGCAACGTAAATTTCTTGTAAATTAAGTTTTAAGTCCACAGCAATGGCTGAATTAGCAAAATCCATGTATTTTAAGTTAGATGTGAAAAAAAATTTAAATACACCAATTTTTATGGACAATGTGGAGAAGCTCATTCCTAAGAAAATTAAAGTTTCTTTTCATCAAAATAAAAGAAACAATTCTCCCGTAATCTGCATCGAATATGTAATTTAAGCTGAAAAATTTTTGTTAAAGAAATAAAAAACCTAGATCGTACAGTTTTTAACCAAAAGGGAACAGGGGCAAATACATAAAAGTCTTGCAATTTCAGCCAGCAGAATTACATTTTTTAAGAAAACTGCCTCCTCAGTTTTACTTTTAATATACATTTCAGAATCATTCGAAAGTCCTTTATGGAAGAAAAAAATATTAAATCCCAGCTTCCCCCCTCCCAATCCCCGTCTTAACGTTTCCTATTTCCGTGGTTCTCTAAAAGTAAAAATTTTCGGAAAGTCGAGAATTGTAATCTAGTGTTCAACATTCAAACCCCCTCCAGTCCCGCTCTCTTCCAGCCAATCAGGGGGGGTAACAAGTCCGGTGTTTTGGGAACTCCGTTAGATAAAATTTGAAAAACATCACATTGCGCTCTCCTATTCTCTTCGGGGACAGATTCTAAATGAGGGCGGGTCCTCTAGTCTTTATAGAAATAAGAAATCGATCAATTGTTACATCAATTCCAGGAGGAAAAACTCTTCAGGCAGGTGGTCCTAAAGAGTGTGAGATTGCGGTTCCCAGAAAGCGTTATTCCTCTTTGCGAACAATTGAATAGCTGCTGCAAAACCCATCTCCTGCACATTCGCAACCCAAAGCCGCGCACCCCACACGCAAAACACCACACCAGGAAAGGGTTAATCAGTGGTGCCTTCAGCGCCGAAAAAGACACAAAACCTAATATATCTCTAATGAGGAATTTTTACAAAGGCCATTATTTATAAAGTACTACTTAAAGTTAAAGCCGTCACTGGCCCAAATCATGCAAGAGTTGTCGACTAAGAATTGGTAGAAACTATGAGGATAAAAAATCACTAAAGGGAAAGACAAATAACAGCTCTCTTCCCTCCGCCTCAGAGTCAAGAGAGTTCCCGAGAAAAGGTGGGGATTGCAAAATTACCGTTAAGTTGTCCGGGCTAAGACTTTTCGGGAGGAAAACATCAATAGTTTCACAGATTGCTTTTATCCTTGCGACATGTTTCAAAGACTGGAGAAGGAAAAAGTCCTCTAAGAAAAGTGCAACTGGGTGAAGGAAATTGCAAGCTCGAAACCCTGTCTCCCCCCGGCCCCTCCCCGAAAAAAACAACACCGTGAGAGCAAATGACAAAAATCCCGGGCAAAAAGCGAAAGTCCAGCATCTTTCCTAGGAGCCCGCTAAAACCTCAAAAGTCTGCCCCCGCCCTATCTCACCCAAATTGGAAAAGCCAGACACCGTCAGGGTTACCCCTGCCGGGACCGAGGAGCGCAGAGCGGGAGGGCTACGTTGTGAAACTCACATGCCTAGGGCACCTCACGCTTCAGCATCAAGCACAATATACAGTGCTGGGTCCCGCGGGCGGTAAGTCCGCACAACGGACTGGAGGCACCCGCCACTCCGGGTTAATTTTCTGCCGACCTTAAGTTTCATGTCACCAGAAGACGGTAGTCAGCGGGCCGGGAAAACTGCGATAAAAGACGGCTCGGTTCGGCAAATGGGGGAGGGGACGCTCGTCCCCCTTCTCCTGTCAAGAGGCCGCGGCCTGCGGAGCCCAGCCGCGCCCCGGGCCCGGCCCCGGGCGGGGGGTCCGGCTGACAGATCCGCTGGGCGGCGGCTGCTCCGCCGCAGCCCGTCCGCGTCCCGCTCAAACTGCAACTCCCCTCCCCCCACGCCCCCGTCTCTCCGCGCTCCCGCCACATTCCGCCCGCCGCCGCCCACTCCCAGGCACCCAATTACCCCTAACCCCATCTCCTCGCATTTTTAGCCATTCAAATGAGAGCGGACCCAGTGCCCACTCCCTGCACCCCCATCGCCTGACGGTCCCACCGCTGCCACCTCCCAGGTCCCACTATTACTTCTTCAGGTTCTTACCGTCTGCGCCAACCCCGGCGAAGCCCCACGGACTGCCCTTTGCTCGAAGTAATTTTTGGCGATTTTTTTAGTGATTTTTCGGCGGAGTCCTCGTAGCGCTATAATCTCGGACAGGTTATCCCGTCTCTCCCACTAGATTGATGAGATCAGGCATCACTCGAAAATGGCGCCGAAAGCGCTGAGGCTCCTCATTCAAATTCGTTAGAGCCAACCCCGCCGCCCCGGGGCATGCCGGGAACGCGGGCTGCCTCCACAGCTGTCAATACCGCCTCCGAACCCTTCTCCAGCTTTCCCGACACTTCTGCTCATGCGCAAACTCCTACCCCAACCTCCGCGCCTTGAACATGCGCAGAATCGTCGCTGTTCGCCGCTCTCACTTCGTTTCCTCAATCTCACTCCTCCGACCTCCTCTCTTGCGCGTGCGTGCAGCTCCTTTGCTCAGCCGCGGACGTGGAGGAACCGTGCGACTGTGGGCCCGGGGGTCCATAGATGACATGTCAGTCGATAGGTATTATTCTACTGTTCGAGGAAAACAAATAAGGTGCAGCTTAGACGAAAAGAAAAGCGTTTTATTGCCAGTGTCTAAACTCCTAACAACGGAATGTGTCTCTAAGACCTTCTGTATGGATACACGTGTGCTTAAAAACAGCCCCGCCTGTGCGTATAGCACTTGCTGTGTCAACGCTTTACAGGAGCTATTGCACTTAAGCCTCAGAACAACTTTATGAGGTAGGTACTGTTATTATTATCGGTTTGCAGACCAGGAAAGGAAGGCTCAGAGACTACTAAGTAATATGCCTTAGGAGACACAGGTAGCAAGCACGTGGATGAGTCCGCATCTGTCAGATTCTGGAACATGGGCCATTCTCTATCTTACTGTGCGATGCAACCTGAGCACACACAGGAGGCGTGGTTTCCCCTGCTCAACAATTGTGTGTGTCGTGTGTGCGGTGTATGCGTTCGCGCGCGTCTGGAGTTAAGGATTACTTCAGTGCGTTGGAGCTCTTCTTCCCGGTTCTAGGCTGCCTGTTACGAAGGCACTTTCATCCAGTCCAGTTTCTCTCACTGTCTCACTTGTTCTTAAATGTTCTGCTGTTTTGGAGAGGTGAATGGGGAGTCTTTGGCCATCACTTAGTGTGTGTGTGTGTGTGTGTGTGTGTCTGTCTTTTAAGGGTGGTAAGGGAACCGAAACTACCAAAGACGGGTTTCCATTGTGCGACACATTAATAAAATAATAGTAGCCAGATATCACGTACTGACTGTACTCTCAGTACGGGTACGGTTCAAAATAAACGCTTTACGGATTGGTGATGTTTGCTGCTCACAACAGCCCTATTAAGAAGGTATTATCGTCATTTTACACATGAGGACATCCGAGACTCAGATTAAGAAATGTGCCCCTAAATCTTAAAACTAGTAAGTATAAGCACAAGACCTAGGCAGATCTGTGGTCACCTTCAAAAACTGGACGCTAAGATATGACAATAAATGACGATAAAGTTGTCAGTATTTTAACACCTTCCTTAAAAACCTCTTTTAATCATTCATATGCTTGGGAGAGTTATCCTACCCGCCACCAGGCTAGTTAAGATGAAAATGAAAACAAAACCAGTGCCATTGATTCTAAATTATTATATTTTAAGATTATTTTTGGTTACTTTTTTTCCTGATCCCAAGTTATAATACATTTTCTAAAGAATCCAACAATTTAAAATCTGGGGTATTGCTACATTTTTTCCCAGTTTTTGTTGCAAAACAACTTGTGATAGACATAACTGTAGGAGTGTACAAAAACATATCATTGTGAGGGTTAAAGAAGACGATGGATATTGAAAGTGCCTGACGTACTAAGAAGTAAGGAAATGGGAGAAGGCTAGCATGATTTGCATTACTGAGGTAGAATTAGAAAAGAAATGGATTTTAATAATTTGAGATCATCAAGAAGTAACATTGCAGAGTAGTGTTTGTCTTACATCTCTATGGTTCTTTTGTGCACTGGTTAAGTGCGTGGACTCTGGAACCAAACTGCCTGGATTTGGATCTCGGCTCTGTTACTAACTAGCTTTGTGACCCTATGTGAGTTACTTTTTCTCAGTTTGCTCTTTTATTATCTCACTGGGTTGTAAGGATGTAAATGAGCTAATATAGTAAAGGCATTTGAACAGTGTTTGGTTTATTAGTAGTAAATGTTAGCTATTGTGACTCATTAACACTGACCTTTTTAAAACAACTTCTTGTGTTTTAAAAAGTTTTAAGTTAACACCATTAGGAGTTAAGTATTTGGGTTCAAAAGTCCCTTAAAATGATAAATCAGCCTGACAAATTATTTTCGCCAAATATAAGTAATGGTTTCTGCCAGATGAATAAGGATGTTAAATTTAACTCTTACCATTTCAAAAGAATATGCATATGGAAATGGAATAGTTTTATTGCTTTTTCTAATTATTAAAATTAAGGGGGAGAAGGGAAAATCAGGCCAGTCTAAAATATAAATTAAAATATAAAGTAAAAACTATCCAAATTTCTGTCATCCAGAGATAAATACATATTCTTTGTTCTTTAAAAATGTATCTGTGGTGAGAACCAGCTAGTAGTAATCTGAATAAGTGGTATATTTGGGGAACTTATTTGCACAATTGTACTTGAACTTCATGAACTGGTAAATTTTTGATCTAGTCCCCTTTTAGATATATTCTGTCAAGAGAACTCTAAAGTGATGATGTTGTTGGTAAATAATATTTACTGAGTTCCTACTATGTGTCAGTTAAGCCTGTATGTGCATTTTCCCCTTGAATCCTCATAGTAACACTTGAGGTTGGTGTAATCTCCATTTTGCACAGACTAAAGTTTATATGGCGGTCACTTGTAGAAAAGTTAAGTCCTGTTTTATTTAAAATACTATTCAATAAACCAAAACCCTTTATAAATCTTCTCAATTCACCAAAATGGGAGAAAACAAAATCGAGTAACATGGTTCCCATGCCTGAACAAAAAGCCCAATTGGAAAAAATGTTTTGAAAACCAAGAAGTTTATGTTGTGACCACAAGGGGGTGCAAATAATTGAGCTGAATTTTAAAGGGGGAAAAAGTGTTTTTTACTTCAGATGATCAAATTCACAGGTAAAAACTGGTAAGAATACCTTCTCCAAACTTTAATACTCCACATAGTTACGTACTTTATGAAAAAAAGAAATCAATTATTTAGGTACTCAATTAGGGCAGAAGTTTTCAGCTTTCATCTTCAACATGGTGAAGAATTCATCAGCCCTACCCCCACTCCTTTCCACCCAGCCCATTTGTGTCTCTGCATACTCTACTTGTCATAACAGTACAACTAAAGTCATAATTTAAAATCTGAGGTTTTACTTGGAAACTGGAATGCAATCACCAGCAAACAAATGGTAAATATGGGTAGTGTGGAGAACAGAGGTTTTGTAATTTCAATGCTTTCTTTCCCTCCTGCTGTTTCTAACAGAGTAAGCTACAACTGATGGAATGTTGGCTTCAACATATTGACTTATTTAGATAAAACTGTGAAAGCTATAGGTCTCTTCATCTTTTACAAAAGAATGAAGACTCTTGAAAACATTTTGAACAGTAACTTGAAAACAGTATACACTGGAGAATGTTTTAAAGACAATTTGCTTAGATGGGTTTTAAAGTAACTTTTATTTTCTTGTTGGTCTTGTTTCTCCAAGGTGGACTTAATTCTTAAAAAATCTTTTTACTTAGAAATAATTTAAAATTGGCTTAGTCGGTTAAGAGTCCCATTCATGATTTTGGCTCAGGTCATGATCTCATGGGTCCTGGGATCCAGTGGGGAGTCTACTTGAGATTCTCTCCCTTTGCCCCTCCCCCCACACTCGCCCAGGCTCTCTCTCTCAAATAAATAAATCTTTAAAAAAGGAAGTAATTTAAAATTTACAAAAAATTGCAAAAATAAAAATAGTTCAAAGAACATCCTTATCATTTGCTTGCTCTTGTGCAAGGTCTCTCTCTCGCCACATACATGTATACTTAAATACATTTTTTTCTGAACTATTTGAGGTTAAGTTACATACATTTTGGCCTGTCACCCATGAATATTTAAGAGTGTATTTCCTATCAATTCATAAATTTACATTGAAATAATACTTCAATCTACCACCATATTCCAGTTTTGTAGCTTGACCCTTATTAGCATTTACCCCTCCAGTATAGGAGCCAGTCTGGGGTCAGGTAATACATTTAGATGTCATGACTCTTTAGCTTTCTTTACTTTGGGACATTTCCAGCCTTTACCTTTTATGACCTGGACATTTTTAAAGAATTTTTAAAGAATATAGCTTTTCACTCCACTGCATTTTTTTTTTTTTTTAAGATTTATTTACTTGAGAGAGAGAGGGAACGCCAGAGTGGGAGGAGTGGCACGAGGGAGAGGGAGAGAAGCAGACTCCCCGCTGAGCACAGAGCCCAAGGCTGATGATCTCACAACTCTGGGGCCATGACCTGAGCTGGATTAACTGTGGGAGCCATCCGGGCACCCCTCCACCACTCTTTTTAATAAAATGTTCCTTATTTTGTTTTTGTCTGATGTTTCCTCATGATTAAATTGGGGTTATATATATTCTCAACCGGACTATTACACAGGTGATAGATGTGTCCTTTGTAGGGTATCACTTCTGGAAGCACATGCTCCATCTGTCCCTCCTTGGTGATATTAGGTTTTTTTTTTTTTTAAGGTTTTATTTATTTATTTGACAGAGAGAGACACAGCAAGAGAGGGAACACAGCAGGGGGAGAGGGAGAGGGAGAAGCAGGCTCTCCGCGGAGCAGGGAGCCCGATGTGGGGCTTGATCCCAGGATGCTAGGATCATGACCTGAGCTGAAGGCAGACGCTTAACGACTGAGCCACCCAGGCGCCCCAGGTGATATTAGTTTTGATCACCTGGTCCATATGTGGACTGAATCTTCCATTGTATAGCTACTGTTTTTTTTTTTTCTTCCCAGCAATTAAAAAGCAAATTGTGGGGAAACATTTGAAGATACATCCTGCTCATCATCAAAATTCCCATTTAAATTTAGCATCAATTATTGCTGATATTTTTTGCCATTATGGTTGCAAAATGATTCAACAAATCTAGTACTGTCTCCACATCTACCAAGTCAGTCCATAGCATTCTACTGTGAACAAAGAGCCCTTTCTTCTCTATTATCTGCATTAACTTATGAATTCCTGTTTTTCCATTCTGTATTTGCTTTGATTTCTTGAGTTCTAGCTATATTTAGATATGTATATTTTGTACACTTTTTAAAAATGAATCACTTGAAGGTAAGTTGTTATGTCACGACCTTTCACCTCTAAAATATTTAAGTCTATATTTAATTATTTTGTTATTTACATTGTCCCAGATTAAGCTAGTGGGAGCACTTTTAGTCTGGGTACTATGTTTTTGTGATATGCCTATATCTTTTTTTTTTTTTTTGAGCACTTCCTTACTTTCTGGTATAATAAGATGTTCCATGTTCATCTTGTCCTTACTCTGTCCCGGCCTTGGAATTAGACTTTTCTCTAAGGAGCCCTGTTTCCTGTTAGTACAGAATGGTATTAGAGACCAAGGCTAGGTATGCTCTTGCTAATGAAGTGTTTCTGCTTCTTGGATCTTTCATAAGACTGAACTAGGAAATATATACATACATATAGAATATTTATATACACAAACAAAAATGTACGTACATACAAATGTGCATACACTTACATATATATGTTAATGATATGGGCTTAATTTTAAATTATCTTCATTATAATTATAATTGAGAAGATACCATGGCAACATTTGTAAAATTCTTAATAAAGGCAACAAAATCACAATCCACACAAACCACTCATACAATTTTCATGTTTCCTTTTAGTCACTATCTATACATACAATTTTAAAGGGTCATAGTGTGAAATCAGTTTTGTCTTTTTCCACTTAACATGTCGTTAGCATCTGTGAGTTACTGTATCATTTTATAATCTTCATTCTAAATTGCTACAGGTCATTCAGCAGATTCTACCATTCTTCTATTGTTGGACATTTAAGTTGTTTCTAATATTTTGCTATTACAAATAATTCTGAAGTGGACATTTTTATGCATATGCCTTTTCTAATGACCTTCTTATTTATTTGCTTATTTATTGGAAGATTTCCCAGAAGTGGGAATACCAGTTCCCACAGGTAGGTATGTTTTAATGGGTTTGATATGTTTTGGCACACACATGTAATCAAACAATTACCAAAGCCCAAACCAGGGTTGGATATATAGAGATGAAAAATATGTAGTCCCTGCTAGGAAGAAACTGAAAGCCTAATGGAAGATAGATAAATTCTCTAAAAATGACAATTAGAGAAATAATAGACAAAAGAGCATTTAAACCAGGTTAGGAATAAGTGGCTCAGGAAAGCTTTTCAGTAGTAGAGCTATATCTTGAGGGATACCTTAACGGAACCTTAAAGGACTGGGATTATTCCAGTGTGAAAGAGAGAGTAGAAATAAGCCATAGAAAGCATTTTAAACATAATCACTGGATTGTAAGAAAACAAGTCAGGAAGAACCTGCATGTTCAGGAAAATTCAGGTAGTTTATATGATTTGTTGCTACATGTCTTTGGAGGAGTTGAGAAAGTTTAGCCTGATCAAGTGGATAGAGGTAATCATGAAGGGTCTTGCATGTCACCTTTATAAAATGCACTTAAAAAAATCTCAAACCAGTAAGTAATATGATCAGATATATATTTTAGAAACTCACTTTAAGAAGGATACTGGAGGGATGCCTGGGGGGCTCAGTTGGTTAAGCATCTGCCTTCGGCTCACGTCAAGATCCCAGGGTCCTGGAATCGAGTCCTGAATTGGGCTCCTTGCTCAGTGGGGAGCCTGCTTTTCCCTCTGCCTGTCAATCCCCCTGGTTGTGCTCTTTCTCTCTCTTCCTCTGTGACAAATAAATAAATAAAATCTTAAAAAAAAAATCCAAGGATCCTGGAGAACAGATTAGAAAATGTGAGAGCAGTGGTTGAGGCCTTAAGAGGCTATTGTAGTATCCCGGCAAGCAATAAAGAGTACTTGAACTAAAGAAGTAGAAATGGGAATGAAATGAAGTATGAAAGGGATTGAATTTATTTATTCAGTATTAATATGTAGGTATTTCCAGGTAACTAGCACATGCAAAGTGTCATGTATTGTGCAAGGTACTGAGCATATTAGTCACTGCTTCTCATAGTCTAGTGAGAGAAACAATGTTTAAGTTAATAGTTACACAAATTACAACTGTGATAAGTACTGTACCAGAAAAATACAAATGCAATGAAAGCATACACCATGGGGACCTAACACTGTAGGTTTAAGTAAGGCCTTCCTAAGGTGGGACAGTTAAGCGGAGACTTAGGAATTAGCCAGGCCAAAAAGAAAGGAAGAACATTCTAAGCAAAGGAAGAGTGTATATTAACATCCTGAGCAGGAAAGACTGGTAAATTCAATGCCCATATGGCTAGAGCAGAGTAAGAATGGAAAAAGTTGGAAGGTAAGACTACAGAGAAGGTTGGTTGGTTTGTTTGTTTGTTTGTTTATTTATTTAAAGAATTTGTTTATCTGACAGGGAGAGACAGCGACAGAGGGAACACAAGCAGGGGGAGTGGGAGAGGGAGAAGCAGGCTCCTGGCTGAGCAGGGAGCCCGATGTGGGGCTTGATCCCAGGACTCCGGGATCATGACCTGAGCCGAAGGCAGACACTTAACGACTGAGCCACCCAGGCGCCCCTACAGAGAAGGTTTAAACAAACAAAATTTGTTTATGGAGAAGAGAGGAGGAGATACGTCACAGGACTCCTAGGTTTCTGGTGTGGGCATGAGTGGCTGTCGGTGCCATTTCCTGAGATAAGGAAACTAGAACAGGTTTGATGGATTTTGATATATGAAGTATTGATTCTGAGATGCCTGGTGGGTTAAGTACATCCTCCCATCCTCACTTTACAGATAACTAGATAGTAGGATTGGATTTTGATTTAGACGTCTGGAATTTAGGGGAAAGGTCTGGTTTGCATGTTGTCTATAGATTTACTAGTTGACCAGTCATAGATGGTAGTTTAACCTATGGGCTTGGATGAGGTCACTGAGATATATAGAGTGATAAAAAGGGTCACAGAATCTCAGAGAACATTGGTAGCTACACAAAAAATAAATACAAAGGGAAAAATTCACTATTAATACAAAAGACACATGACAAACTGAAAAATGTTTTTAACTTATAAAGCAGATAATGGGTTAATATCCTCAATGTACAGAGATAAGTCTATAAGAAAAAGAGAACCATTAACAAATACACAGTTAACAAAAGAAGGAAAACAAACACAAAAAGCTTAAGGAATATTTGAAAAAGCAAAACCTGAAAGTGAAAGTAAAGAAATTTGCAAGTTTTCACCATCTATCTCATTTTTATTGATTTACTTTTTAAAATCAATAATTGAGGACATTGTTAAGAGACTGGAGGGTGCTGATGGACTGATGGATCACATAATTCTTAAAAATCTATTTTTTAAAGCACTTGCTTCTCTTGTTCATAAAAATTTAGATCCCACTTGTTAGCATGACTTTAGTGCAGAATTTGAGAGAGATGGAGAATCCAACTGGATGATCTTAAGGTATCCAGAGATATGCAAAATTAACTAAGTAGTAATGAAAATTAGCTACAGTCTTAGTGGTACATGGAAGAATTAAGTTATGTGTAATTTGAATCTGGTTTATATGTCTGTAAGGTCGCCTCTTTTGGGGGGCTCTGATAATTAACTTCAGTGCCTGGGATGGTAACCCTAACTTGCTTGAGTTGACAGTTTTTACCAGTAAGTCATAGTTTTAGCCTCAGGAAGATATAAATTAAATGTAGAATAATTTAATAAATCAGGCATATACTACTATAGCTTAGGTAGGAATGATCTATGTATTTTAAGTTCTTGTAATGTTTAAGAAAATTAGGCAAATATCAGTTTATTTCAATTAAAAAATAGTATTATGGGTGAGTATTATGGAAGTAGAACAGATTCATACATAGCATTTTCAACTCTGACTTAAGGTTATAGAAGTATAAGGGTTTTTTCCCTCCATATGAATAATTGTTTTACTTCCATATTCTTGAGCACAGATTATGAGACTGATCTAAAATTCATTTACAATTAATAATGGTTAATATTTACTGAAGTCTGAGCTCTCCTCACTCCCTTTACCAATAAGGATACCTGGAAAAGGATAAACCCACTTATTTCAGTTACCTACTTTCTAACAAATTCGTGTGAACATGCTGCTTTTAGATGAAATATTAAATAGAATGTTTTGGAATGTTGTTTTATTAAAATAATAGCTTTGGAGTCATAAAGTCTTAGTAGTTAAAACATGTCTCTTTGTAACCACTACCCATTGTCAAAGTGCCCCATGCAGCTACTGAGAATAAATTAATTCCCATCTATGTGTGATAACCTTTTAAATATGACTACTACTGGGGCACCTGGCTGGCTCAGTTGGAAGAGCGAGAGACTCTTAATCTCAGAGTCATGAGTTCTACATGTTGGGTGTAGACATTACTAAAAAAAAAAAAAAAACTTAAAAAAAAATATGATCACTATTATGTTCAGCCATGAAGACAACTGAATCACGGCCCTCCAAAGATCCTTAGTTTCCTTAGTGGCTCTGTGATTTTAAACCCTTCACCATCTTGGCTTCCTTCTGGTTATGCTCCAGTTTAACGGGGCCCCTCTCAAAAAGTGACACACCCAGAACGGTAAATCATATACCATATATGGTCTGAAATATACCAAGTGTTAGTTAACTTTTTGTCCTAGCCATTAAAATGTCTTAAATTAAATTCAAGATAATAAAATTTAAGATAATAAAAAGGACTGGTAAATAATAGAAATGGATCTATTGATCCTTTGTCAAAAGAAAATTGAAGGGTTTTAATAAAATAAACTTCACATTGAGTAAAAACTTTTAAAAATTATAACTCATGACCTTCTCAGAGACTTTGTTGATTTGGGGCGAGCCTTGTCCTGGAAGTTGAGAAGAACAGAGAGCCAGGAACCTATGATCATTCATTTCTTACTTATTTTTAGTAAACAGAAGTAAAATTGAGACCCTCTGGTCTTTAGGAGATGTGACTGAGAATGTGTGATGAGTTCTTTATGACAGTTGAGCTTCATGCTACATTTCTATTCTTCATATGTAAAAAAATTATTTCTTTCATGTAGCACAAATCTGTAGGGAAATGAGAATAAAATATAGCACATTCTTTTTTGGCAAAGAAATGCTTATGTGTTTAAAACAAATTAACTTTTTAAGGCAGCTCTGAAGAAGTAATTTATTTTAAATAGGTGAACAGTTTACAGCTCTTGTGGGAACACTTTTTCCCCACTTTTCTTCATCATAGGATTAGGCCCTATGTTTTTAAATTAAGTCCTTTAATTTTTGCTGTTAACATTTAATTTACTTGATGACCCTATACTATTAACTTTTGACCCAGTGAACCCAGGATGGTATATACAATGCATATACCTAATTTTAAGAAAACTCTTAAAGAAAAATAAGTGGTTTGAATATCATACATACTAATTTTTTCCCCTTTTGGGAGGATGTATTTTATAAGCACAGGGTTTTCTTTAACAATTAGATATTTATGCCATTGGCAAAACAACCCAAAGCTCATGTGACTTAACTGCAATATTTTTAATAACTGCAAAACTACTAATATATTATGGTGGATACACAACTTTTCCTGACAAGAAATTCTTATAGCATATGCTCAAACCTAATGATCCTCCCATCTACCTTTATTTATACACATATTTCCTTTAAAAGGAAAGGAATATAAAATTGAAAGTTCCTAAAGTTTAATCCTTTAGATGTAAAAAATGTTAGTAATACAGTTGTTAATTACGATAAGTTCAAAGCTTCTTGTAAATCACTCGATGTAAAAATACTTTTATTTGCCCTTGGGACACTAGACCTGTGGACTCACTTTTGAACGTCCCCTGGCCCCCAGTTATAAAATACATCATGTGTATTAAAGAATACTGAAAAAAATCAGGAATGATTTGGAAGGCATTGCTTCAGAAGGCCCCTTAACAATATACCACTTTTCTCTCTCTCCCAATTGACAAAGGAAGACTGTATTTGTCTTTCGTGTCTTGGTATTATTGAATTTCATTCATTTAGCATTATTAAATACTATACTTTGTTTTTCTTCTTCAGGAAAATTGCAGTTTGTATCTTGTGGAATAGATGGTTCCATCTTTCAGGCATTAGAAAGCAAAGTGGAAAAGATTTGGGGAGGCAGTGGGACCCCTCTGATCTACCTATGCCACACTAACTACAAGGGTGGCTGTGGGGGTGCATTCACTTTCATAATTTTGGAAGCATGGATAGGTTGAGTGCTGTTAAAGACAGTAGAATAGGAATGAAAGGAAGCTCAGTTTATAGGGAAAACTCAGTTTGTTAGTTTATGTAATTCCTAACGTGGTCTATGTGTATAGGTATGTGTGTGGTATATGTTTTAAAGAAATCCTGGTGAACTAACAAGGTATGAAATTGTATTTTGTTATATAAAAATATGGATCCTACTATTTATTGACCTTTTAATTTGCAGCTTAATGATTATTATGATTATCTTTAAGTGTGCCATGTTTACCTTATTCAAAAGTGAACAGATAGTAAAGCAACAACTGCTGTGTGATTAAAAACTTAGGTACGGGGGTATAAACAAGGTTTCTGATCTCTAGGAATAGTGGAGACTATTTATGCTTCTGTATAAGCCTTCACGGTTTGCTAATTAGGTAACATGATCGTAATTTCATTATTTAAATACTAAGGGAAATGTTGTAAAATGTGCTCTATTATTACATATTATTATGTGTAATAATTATTATTACTTAAGTAAATGGAAGTAGTTTTATGTGGTTTTACAATCATGGGGGCAAATAATAGGATTTTGGACTAGGGTAGTAATGGTTGGGATAGAGATGAAGAAGAATCTAGAACGATTTTCTAGTTCCTGGCTTGGTTGTAGAGTACAATAGTGGTATAATTAACCAGGATAGAGGCAAATGGAGAAGAACAGGGATTTTGGTTTATGTGTATGTGTGTATAAGGATGTGGAATAGAAAACTAGGAAAGGGGAAGGAGATGAGAAACTCAATGAAGACATACTGAATATGGAAGATTGTCACTGGGATATCCATATAGAGAAGTTCAGTAGGGAGCTCAGCATGTGTATCTGAGGCTTAGGAGAAAGGCTGGAGCTGGGAGTGGATGTCACTAAAAAGGTAGTAGTTGAAATTTTGGGGGAACTGGATGCCATTGCTCATAGAAACTGAATATAGTGAGAGGAAATGAAAACCAACATTAGTAAATGGGCAAAGTAACAGAAGACAGCAAAAAAAATAAACTAAACATAAATAGCAGAAGGATGGAAGGGAGCACCAACAGAGCTCAGAGTTCTAGAAGCCAGTGGGGGACAGGATTCAGGAAAAAAGAGTCAGTATCAGAAGATAAAGACAGGTCAAGTAAATTGAAAAAGATAATAGGATTTGGCAATTTTGTTATTAGTAATGTTTGCCAGAACATTTTCAGTGTGCTGATGATAGCAGAATTCTGTGTTGGGTTGAAAAATATTTTATTTATTAAAGATTTTATTTATTTATTTGCCAGAGAGAGAGCACAAGCAGGGGGAGGGGCAGGTAGAGGGAGAAGCAGGCTCCCTGCTGAGCAAGGAGCCAGATGCAGGATTTGATCCCAGGACCCTGGGACCCCCTGAGCCGAAGGCAGACGCTTAACCGACTGAGCCACCCAGGCATCCTGAAAAGTATTTTAAATTGAGAAAAGTTACAATAGATTTATATTATTTCAAGGCTTTTCATTTCTTCTTTAAAACAGAAATAAAGGATCACTATAGGGAGTAGTTTATAGAATTGAGGAGGGGATTCTCCAGTGAAGAGAGTTTAATATTTATAAAATGTGGGGAGAGTCATCAGAAGAGGAAGAGAAGAGATTAAAGAGAAGAGGGATAAAGGTAAAGAAAGATCTGTAGGAGATGAGGGAATGTGGGATCAAGGGTGTAGTAAAAGAGTTGACCTGGAAGAAGAGATAGGATACTCCTTCCTCTAAGATTAGAAGAAAGGAGGTGAAGATAGTTCATATATAACTTGTAAATGTGGAACAAGAAGGTTAGGAGGTTCATAGCTTATAGTTTTGACTTTTTTTCTGATAAAGGAGATGTTAAAGATAAGGGCATAGGTGAAGTAGCAAGTTTGGGTTGTAGTAAGGTGGCATAAAATATATGCCCTAAGGAATGGAAGAGGGAATTAGCCAGGGGGCAAGGTTATTATCGAGATAGACTGATGTACCTGGGAAACTAAGCTAGATAGGAAAAGATATGAAGCCATGCTGGAGATTGTAGTTTGAAAAAAAGAAAAGGGAATAGTTGAGGAATAGAGGTTAAAATAAGATAAAAAAGCAGGTGTTTAGGGAATAAGAGAGTGAAAAAATTAGAATGATAAGTGATTGTGGTCTGAGATCAATAATATTGAAGTCTAAGGCTGTGGAACAATTTCCTGGTGATCAGAAGGTTGATGGATGGTATGGGTCTGGGTATGGATCACTGAATGAAGTGGTTGTAAGCTGGTGGAGTCAGAGCTCAAGGTTGTTGGATGGGTTGTCCATGTGGACACTGAAGTGGCACATGATGGCAGGAAATGCAGGGGAGGCAGATATTGGAAGTCAGGTGCCAAAGTCCTCTATAAATAAGGGAGGGAATGACTAGGCAATCAAGTAATGAGAATGAAGAAGAGGAATAAAAAATTTCCAAGATTGTTGATTTTGCCCTTTTTGTCCTCACAAATTAAGAGTCATGAGGGCAAGAACTTGTCTTATTTAATACTGCAAATATTTGTTGATTAATGGATAAACAAATGATGATCTCATCGTTTGGAATAAGTATTCATGTTGAATTAGTATTTTTGGAAACTTTGGGTGTTTCTTATTATATGCAGTTGCTATTAAAGAATATACAACAAGATGAGCAAGATGTAGAAAAAAAATTAATCCAAACCCAGAAATAACCACTGTTAACCCCTTTTATTACATTTTCATACCTGTTTGTTGTTCATCCTAGTAATAAATATTCAGCTATAATATCCTTTAATGGCTGAGTAGGTATTCCATATAGAATAAGGATATAGCATAATTTAGGCAATTTCTTATTTGGGGGGTATTATACTTATGTTTTTCTCTTTGTAAAAGGGACAATCTAATAGTTAAATTTTTGCTTTATTTCCTTAGGATGCAGACTTACAAGTGGATTTTCCAGTAGGATCTTCATAGCCAGCCTATTTTTCTTTGTTTTAGGCTTATTTCTAACAGCCTTGTTTATGTGTATTATTATTCTATCCTGGATTGGAATCAGAAAATTGGACAGTGTTGTAGGTACTGATTGATGTAGGCATGCTGATAGCCGCAAAAGTGAAAATTGGTAAGTAAGTATTTAAAAAACTTGGAATTAAGTGTAGTTTTCATGAGCACAATAAGAAATGATTCATGAGCTGAATAACAGGATATAGTGGTCAATTCATAAATTAAATAAAAACCTCTGTGAATAACCTACATTTGTTGACAGCATCCAATTTTAGGGGAGGTTTTAATAAATCATGAATAATCATCAAGTTCACAGCTTCTTAAACTTTTTCACAAAAGTGTGGTTAATAGTAGAGAAAAGTGAAAAAAAGTGCCCTAGAAGCTTGATCCCAAACCAGAATTTTTAGTTTCTTGTTTTGTCTTAAATTTACTGTAAATGTTGCATTACATATCATAACAGTCTTATGTTTAGTATAAATATAATGCTTATATATTTTTTCCAAAATCCCTGAGTAAAATTGATATCTAAGAAGATGCCTCATGTTTATTCAGTAGCTTTTAGCACCCTGCATACTATAAGTTTCCTTTGCCTCCAACTTACTTTTAGAGGCAAGGTTCTAGGCTATTTCATGGTGTACAATATGCTCCTTTTCAGTTTTCTCTTTTATACTTTAGCCCAGGCTATTTATAGTAGTGTATGGTAGGGAGTAGATTAACTGATGATTACTTACTTTGAATCTGAGAGTGTTTCAAAGACTCTGAAAATTCACAGAATGAAAATTTAGTATCATTGCCAACAGACTGCACTACAAGAAATGTTAAAGAAAGTCATTCAGGGGCGCCTGGGTGGCTCAGTTGTTAAGCGACTGTCTTCGGCTCAGGTCATGATCCTGGAGTCCCTGGATCGAGTCCCACATCACGCTCCCTTCTCAGCAGGGAGTCTGCTTCTCCCTCTAACCTTCCCCCCCCCATGTGCTCTCTCTCTCGTTCTCTCTTTCTCAAACAAATAAATAAAATCTTTAAAAAAAAAAAAGTCATTCAGATGGAAGGGAAATGATACCAGATGGAAATATAGATCTACACAAAGGAATGATGGACACTGGAAAAGGTAACTACAGGGTAAATGTTTAAGTTCTTTTTACATTTAATTCTCTTTAAGATAATCAACTGTTTAAACAAAAATAAAAGCATTGTATTATGGGGTTTACAACATGCATTAGTAAATATATGCCAACAATAGCATAAAGACCAGGAGGAGAAAAATAGAAATAAGATAGTATAAGGATCTTTTATTATATGTTAAATGGTATAAATTCACTTGAAAGTAGAGTGTGATAAATATGTAGACTATAAACCCTAAAGCAACCAGTAGAATAATAACAAAACTGTTACAGGTAATAAGCCAACAAAGAAAAAAATGGAATAATAAAGTACTCAATCCAAAAGAAGGCAGAAAAAGAAAAAAAGGAACAATGAACAGATGGAACACAGAACAAATGGAACAAATAGAAAATAGCAAGATGATAGACTTAAATCTAATTATATCAATAATCACATTAAATGTAAATGACCTAAAAATCCTAATCAAAGAGTAGAGATTGTCAGATTGGATAGAAAGCATGACTCAACACACTTTACATATAAAGACACAAAAATGTTAAGAATGAAAGGATGGAAAAAGATATACCATACTGATGCTGACATTAGTCAAAAGAAACTAGTGGGGCTGTATTAACATAGTAGAAATAAAGTAAGATTTCAGAGCAAAGAATATTACCAGGGTTAAAGAAGGTCATTTCATAATAATAAAGGAGTCAATCAGGAGGATATAACAATCCTAAATGTTTATGCCCCAAATAAAAAGAGGTTCAAAATATGTAGAGCAAAATCTGATAGAACTGCAAGGAGAAACAGACAAATCTATAATTATAGTGAGAGATTTCAATACTTCCCCTTCAGTAATTGCTAGGACAAGCTGAAACATAGCAAGGATATAGTAAACTCAACACTATCCACCAATATTACCCAACTTCCCTAACATTCCACTAACAGTAGAATACACATTCTCTTTAAAGAGTACATGAAACTTTTACCCAGAGAGACCATATTCCTGGCCAGGGGTTAGCAAACTATGACTGGGGGGCCAAATCTAGCCTGGTTTTGTATGGCCTATGAACTAAGGATGGTTTTCTCATTTTGAAAGATTTCTTAAAAGTAAAAAAGAAAAGAAAATATGTGACAGGAGAAACTGTATGTCACCCACAAAGCTTAAAATATTTACTGTCTGACCCCTTACAGAAAAAGTTTGCCAATCTCTGTATTAGACTGTAAAATATGTCTCAGTACATTTTAGAGGATTTAAGTCATGCAAAGTATGTCCTCTGACCACAGTGGAATTAAATTAGAAATCAGTAACAGAAAGCTAACTGGAAAATCCATGAATATTTGGAAACAAAATCACATGCTTCTACATATCCCACTGATTAAAAGAAGAAATCCAAAGTGAAATTAGGAAGTATTTTGACCTGAGGGAGAATAAAAATACAATATATCAGAATTTATATAAACGAAATGCCTACATTAAAAAATACAAAGTCTCAAAGCAATGACCTTAACTTCCACCTTAAGAAACTATACAAGAAGAGCAAATTAAACACAAAGAAGCAAAAGAAATGAAATAAAGGTCAAAGTGGAAATCAATGAAATAGAAAACGAAGATCAATTGAGAATATCTATGTAATCAAAACCTGGTTGTTTGAGATCAATAGAATTGATAAACCTTTAGCCAGACTGGTTAGGAAAAAAAAAAAGGGAAGACACTTATCAGGAAGACCAGTATCAGGAATGAGAGAGGTGACATCATTACAAATTCTACAGATATTTCAAGGATAATAAAGGAATATTATGAACAACTTTAGGCAAAAAATTTAACAACTTAGAAATGACCAAGTTCCTTGAAAGACATAAACTACCAAAGCTGACTCAAGAAGAAATAGATAACCTGAATGGTCATCTATCCATTTCCAAAAAATTGAATTTTTAGTTTAAAACATTCCATAAAGAAAAGTCTTGGCCCACAGGACTTTACTGGTGAATCCTTCCAACATTTAGAGAAAAAAAAAATACCAATCACACACAAACTCTTACAGAAAAGTGAAGAGAAAGGAATACTTCCAAGCTTGTTCTTTGTGGCCAGTATTACCCTGATACCCAAGCTACACAAAGACATTACAAGAAAAGAAAACTCAGGCCAATTTCCCTTATGAACACAGATGTAAAAAATTCTAGACAAAATTTTATCAAATCAAATCTAACAATATATAAAAATATTATTTATTGGGTGCTATTTATTCCAAGAATACAGGATTGGTTTAACATTCAAAAATTAATCACTGTAACTCACCAAATTAATCTAAAAAAGAAAAACTGATCATCTCAATAAATGCAGAAAAAACATCTGACAAAATCTAGTATTCATTCCCTATTTAAAAACTTAGCAAACTGGGAATGGAAGGGTACTTCTTCAACCAGATAAAGTGCATCTACAGAAAACCTATAGATAATCCCATACCTACTGGTAAAAGACTGCATGCTTGCCCCCTAAAATCAGGAACAAAACAATGATGTCTGCTCTTACCACTTTTTTTTAAAGATTTTATTTTCATTCATTCATTCATTCATTCATTCATTCATTCATTCATTTAGAGTGTGAGTGGGATGAGGGGCACAAGGAGAGGGAGAGGGAGAGAATCCCAAGCAGACAAATGCTGAGCACAGAGCTCCATACGAGGCTGGATCCTATGACCCTGAGATCATGACCTGAGCTGAAATCAAGACTTGGACACTCAACTGACTGAGTCACCCAGGTGCCCCTGCTCTTACTTTTATTCAACATTGGAGGTTCTGCCAGTGAAGTCAGGCAAGAAAAGAAAAAAATACATTCAGATTGGAAAGGAAGAAATAAAACTGACATAATTATCCATCTGTTCCACTTGGTGGAATCTACAAAAAGCTACTAGAACTAATTGGTGAATGTAGCAAAATTGCAGGATACAAGATCAATATACAATAATCATCTGTATTTCTATGCTCTAGCAACAAACAACCGAAAATGGAAATGCAAAAAAATGTATCATTTACAATAGCATAAAAATATGAAATATTTAGGAAAAAATCTGATAAAAGGCATAAAAGATCTGTATGCTGAAACCAGCAAATACTGTTGAGAGGAAGTAAAGGCAGCTTAAATAATTGGAGAGATTTACCTGGCTCAGTGGGCTCATATTGTTAACATGTCAACTCCCCTTAAATTATCTATAGGTTCAACACAAACCAAATCAAAATCTCAGTAAGTTTAAAAAAAAAAAAAAGGAAAGCTGATTCTAAAATTCATATAGAAATGCGAAGATCTAGAATAGCCAAAATAATTAACTTTGACAAAAAGAACAAAGTTGGAGGGCTGATACTACCTGATTTCAAGACTTATTAAATATGTACGGTAATCAAAACAGTGGTTTTAGTGTAAGAATAGGCAAATAGATTGATGTAATGGAATAGAGAGTACAGGCGTAGGCCACATACAGAAGGATAACAGATTTTTGACAAAGTGCAAAGGTAATTAAGTGAAGAAAGAATAGCTGTTGTTGTTGTTGTTGTTTTTAACACAGTGTGCTTGGAAGAACTGGATATCCATATATAAAAATAGGAATTTGATTCATATCTCACACCATGTAAAAAAATGTATTCAAAATTGATCACAGACCTAAACATAAAACCTGACATTACTATTAAACTTCTAGAGAAAATGTAAGAAAATTTTTGTGACTCTGAGTTAGACAAAGATTTCTTAGATGTGACATCAAAAGTACAATCCATAAATGAACAAATTGGGAAATTGGACTTTTTTACAAACTTTTACATAAAATTTTTACAAACTTCTATTCTTTAAAATACACTGCTAAAGGAGACAAGCTCTAGCCTGAGAGAAATATTTGCAAAGCATGTAATAAAGGATTTGTATCAAGAATGTAACGTACTCTCAGGGTTCCTGGCTGTCTCAGTCAGTAGAGCATGTGCCTCTTGATCTCGGGGGTCATGAGTTCAAGCCCCACATTGGGTATAGAGATCACTTAAAAAATAAATAAATAAAGATTAAAAAATAAAAGAATGTGACCAACTCTCAAAACTCAACAATGAGCAAACAAGTCTCAAAAAATAGGCAAAAGACTTGAATAATAACTTCACCAAGAAGATAACCCACATAGCAAATAAGCATATGAAAAGAAGTTCAACTTATTAACCTCATTAGTCTTTAGGGGAAACATAGAGTAAAACCATGATGGAACAACTGGATATCCATATACAAAAAAAAATGTATACACATCTATTAGAACGCTAAAATGAAAAGTGTTGTTAAGGATGTGGAGAAATTAGAACTTTACACACTCCTAATAGGAATGTAAAATGATATAATCGGTTTGGAAACAGTTTGGCAGTTTCTTGAAAAGTTAAACATACACCAATATATGATCCATTTCATTCTAGGTATTTCCATAAGAAAAGACAGTACATGTTCCTACAGAGATCTGTACATGAATATTCATAGTAGCTTTATTTTTAACAGTCTCCAATTTGAAACAACTCAAATGTCACCAACAGATAAATGGTTAAATAAATTGTGATATATTCATACAATGGAATACTACTCAGCAATAAAAGGTAATGTACAATATTGTTATGTGCAATATCATGGATTAATTTCAAAACAGTATTCTGAGTGAGGACAGAAAATACAAAATTCTAGAAAATGCAGACTGATTTATTGAGACTAAGGGCAGACAGAGCAATGGTTGTCTGGGGAGAGAGGTACTAGGAGGATTATAAAAGCAGGGGAAATTCTTAGGGTTGATGGATATATTCATTGTCTTATTCTGGTGATAGTTTCACAGTGTTAACATTTATCAATTGTATACTTATAAATTCTATACATGTTAAAAGTTATCAATTGTACACCTTTTATATACATAGTTTATTGAATATCAGTTATACCTTAGCTTAATACATTTAAAAATGTATCTAGAAAATAAAGGAGGGGCGCCTGGCTGGCTCAGTCAGTAGAGCATGTGACTCTTGATCTTGGGGTTGTAAGTTTGAGCCCCATGTTGGGTATAGAGATTACTGAAAAATAAAATCTTAAAAAAGAAAAGGAAGGAAAATAATTTCAATTGAAATATAAAAGGGAATTAACATTTATTAGAAATATACTAAGGAGCAAGTACTAGGTAGGTACTTTAAATAAGAATGACAGTATATGTAAATATATCATTTTCTATGTGCCAAGTTCTGTTATATGTACTTTAAATATATTAAGGTGTTAAATCCTCACAACTCTTTGAGGTATAGGGACTTTTATTACCCTCATTTTACAGATGAGGAAAGGAGGCATTAAGTCACAATTTCTGCGTGAGGGAGCTGAGATTTGAACCTGGGAAGTCTCTTCTTTTAATAGATCTTTATGACATCCATTAGGCTACAGAGTTTTAGTTCCAGTTTACAAAATGAAAGAACTGTGACTCACAAAGGCAGTAACTTTTTCTGGATCGCAGAATTTATAAGTAATGTCAAGATTTAAACTCAAATTTGTTCTACTCCAAAATATATACTCTTCTATACTAGATTGCCTCCATTTAGATTTGTGGTTCAATGGCAGGACTGATGGTATAATACTACTGATAACTAAGATCTCAGACTATGTGATCCACTCTGTTCCATACCCCTTTTACCATTCAGTAGTGCTGTCTGGCATGTTTGTTAACTATAGATTAGAATATATTTTACACCAGTAAGCAACTAAGAGCTCAAAAATTATTTGTCTTTTGGTCTTGACAATTCTCTTTTCAGTATTCATAGTATAGCTATGTCTGTTGAAATTAAGAAATTGAATGCGTGACTTTGGAGGATTTTTTCAGGCTAATATTAAAGACAGTAATTTATCTATGCACTTCTATAAGTGGAATTAAATAGATGTGTTCCTATATCCCTAAAATTGAGCTGGAGGATTTTTTTTTTTTTACTTTTCCATGAAATCTTCCTTTCCTGTGAGTGTGTGTCTCTGTGTGTGTATGTGTGTGTGTGTTAAATTATGGTTACTAATCTGGGAGATATAGTTTGATACGTGGTCCAAGTGGCACCCAAGAAGATTTTCTTGGTTAAAGTCATGAGAATAAGCAAGAACATAGGAACATTTCTAAATTGCCAAAAAAAAAGTATTCCATTATATTGAAAGAATTCAATAGACATAAAACTTTTATAATAAAAATGTTTTTAGGTGAATTTTGGAGGCAATAGGATATTAAGAAAAGTGGCATTGGAATCAGACAGATCTGAACTCAAACCCTAGCTCTGCCCACTTACCAGCTATGTTACCTTGAAGATATAACTTAACTTGGGCCTCAGTTTTCCCATCTGTGAAATGGGTTAGTTATACTTCATTGAGTTGTGAATGTTAACTAAATGAGATAGTAAATATTGGAGCACTTAACATAGTGTCCAACATATAGAAAATACTCTAATAAATGTTCTACTGCTAGCCACTTTGAAGGTGCTTCTACATAAATATAGAAATCCAAAGCCATATTAGATAATGAAGAAATGCTAAAATTATTTTATGATATAATCTGTGTACAGAAAATATCAAATAGATTCTAAAAACTTTTAGTTCAGGGAGTGTCAGGATTGATCCTTTCCTATTTAAAGGAACATGTAGCCTAGTGCATTTTTTTAAAATTAAAAAATTTTTTTTAAAGATTTTATTTATTTATTTGACAGAGACATAGTGAGAGAGGGAACACAAGCAGGGGAGTTGGAGGGGGAAGCAGGCTTCCTGCAGAGCGGGGAGCCCGATGCAGGGCTCGATCCCAGGACTCTGGGATCATGACTTGAGCCGAAGGGAGACGCTTAATGACTGAGCCACTCAGGTGCCCCAGCCTAGTGCATTTTAAAACTGAACCTTCTTTAAAGGTAAGTTTCTATTTATGTGGTTCCACAACCAAGATTTGCTTTAGGGATGGAAATTCATGTTCACCCTGACAGTGTTATATAAAACAAACTCCATATTTAACAGCTAAATAATTCGAATGACTTATGCTAATGTAAATTTTATATTCTGTATTTTTTAAGCCATAGCCTTTATATAAAGGTATACAGTCAAAGAAAAGTTGCAGATAATTTATTTTGCTTATTGTATCTTAAGACACATAATTTGTATAAATTGGCTAGGAGGACATTCAGTTAAACATTCAGAACTTCCACGGGTGCCTGGATGGATCAGTTGGTTAAGTGTCTTGACTCTTGATTTTGTCCTAGGTCATGATCTTGGGATCCTGAGATGCAGCCCCGCATCAGGCTCGTCACTCAGCAGGGAGTCTGCTTGAGATTCTCCCTCTCTCCCTCTGCCCACCCCGTCCCCCCCCTTGTGCATGCGCTCTCTCAAATGAATAAATAAATGAATAAATAAATGAATAAATAAATTAATCTTTCTTTAAATTTTTAAATTTTTTAAAAAGATTTTTATTTATTTGACACAGAGAGAGAGAGAGACAGTGAGAGAGGAAACACAAGCAAGGGGAGTGGGAGAGGGAGAAGCAGGCTTCCCACTGAGCAGGGAACCCGATGCGAGGCTTGATCCCAGGACCCTGGGATCATGACCTGAGCCCAAGGCAGACGCTTAATGACTGAGCCACGCAAGCACCCTAAATAAATCTTTTTTTAAAAAAATCCAGAACTTCCAGTGAGATAATCCAGAAAAAAATAAGTCTTTCAATTTTATTCATTTGTTTTGTTATTCTCACTTACTAAGGGGTCAGTCAAAATGAAGAGATGATGTTTAATAAAGGACAGCTTTGACCTGAAGGAAAGGGTTCCAAAGCTAGATTACCTTCTTTGAAATTGCTTTGAAATTGATACCTAATCTTACAGTCAAAGTTCATACATAGCCATTTGATCATCTTCATTGTATTTCCTCATTAGTCCATAGAGTTTCAATCAATTTCTATATGGTGCTGACTTACACGTGTCCATCAACAGGTCCAGTAGCTTATCAAGAAAGTCTGAGTCCTCTATCTTCTGGAGACATCTCATTTAGATCTGACATTAAGTTCATTTTTTCCTTCAAGCTATTTCTTTCAAATTTCTTGGCTATTCTTATTGACAACACAAATTTTCAGAACTTCAAACTTAAAAACTTACATTCATTTCCTTATTTCCTTATCCTCCCATAGGTAAACAGGGGTTAAACTTGTTACTTTTTATAATTGTTCTTTATTGTATACTTCAGATTTGTCTCTTTTCACTTTTAAAACTGCCCATTTAATCCAAGCTCTTAATTGTCAAGTTTGTATTCTAGGCTCTTATATTATATTGCATTACAGCCTCTTGGTATTCTCCTTAGCGCCCATCTTGTCTTACCCCTTTCCCCACCATCCCACACAAAACCTGAAATACTTTTAATCACACTCTGTAGAGAAGTATTGCTAGGTGAATAAGGAACACCTGATTGACTCAAAAAAGGGAATTTAAATGGAATCTCCTTTCCTTTCAGTGATTCTACCTAGAAGGAAAGAAGAGCAGAACCTTCAGGAATTGAATCACAAATACTGAAAGGGAGACTGTTGCTAGAAAGGGACTGATAATATATAATAGCCATTGGAAAGATAAAAGGAGACATAAAATTCAACTTTTGCTTCCTATTCTTTCCCTTTTTGCTTTCCACATACTTCAGCTGTGAATCTTTCCATATGCAGTATTTATTTTGTGTTATCCTGGTTACTATAAAGTTATCTGAGAGGCTAGGAGAGTTGACTGACAGAAGGGAAAAAAAAAGGCAGTCTATTCTGACTGCAGTGACCAAAGGAGTTCAGTTCACACCAAACATCTTTCTCCCATTTAGAAATATCCTCGTATTTAAGGCCTTCTACTATAAGCCCATTACTAGTTCTTTTCCTTTCTATTTCATTTCTCTCTACTCTCATATTTGTGTTTTCTGTTTCTATCAAACTATCATGCCTCCTGGGCAATGAAATATCTGTTCATGCTCTCCAATGGTTTTGTGTATTACCATATCTCTAGTGCCTTTAACAGTGTCTAGCATATGGCACATAGTGAGCCCTCAATAACTCTTTGATAAGTGAATGAATGGTTATCTTTTCTCTCTGGCAATCAAAATCCATCACCACTTTAAAAAATTGACATAAAATTTGCCTATTCCAATAAACTTCTATCCATTATCAATCTAGTTTTAAATCACTTCATCTTCCACTTCCCCTTAGCAGTTATTTATAGTTTGCATTTGATTAATATATTCTTATTACTTTTCAAACACTCCCAAATCCTTTTTACATATGCTGTATTTTCAATGAAAATACCTCAAATTCTTGGGGCACCTGGGTGGTTCAGTCACTTGAGTATTCGACTCTTCATTTTAGCTCTGGTTATGATTTCAGGGTCTTCAGATTGAGCCCAGCATCATGCTCCATGCTCATCAGGGAGTCTGCTTGAGATTCTCTCCCTCTCCCTTTCCCTTTGTCTCTCCACCTGCTTGTGCTCATGTGCGCTCTCTCTAAATCTTAAAAAAAATTAAAAATTAAAAGCCCTCAAATTTTATATATTATATATGCTGCTCAGCAGTGCCTCACGTGCTGTAGAAAGCTAGGTACTCAGCAGGTGGGCAGGCTACCTTTTATGACATTCTCTGGATCATTGTGATCTGCCTTGAAAGGGAGTTTAGATACATAGATAGGTTCTATTTTTTGCTATTTCCCTCCTATATTATGTAACTTTGAGTAAAATCATTCCTTCAGTGCTCAGTTTAAGAACAAATTAAGAAACGATTTCCTAAAGAAAAAAACATTTTAAAGTTATAGAAGTTATCTATATGTTGGTACATTTCTCCAGAAATATTTAATGTAATATAAAAGTTCTAGGCTAGTCAATTTGAATCTCTTCTTCTTCCCCCCCTTTTTTTTTGTTATGGAACACTTCATGAATTTGCGTGTCATCCTTACGTGGGGGCCATGCTAATGTTCTCTGTATTGTTCCAGTTTTAGTATATGTGCTGCTGAAGTGAGCAGTGAATCGCTTCTTGTAATTTCCATAGAGATGTCCATGTACCAAAGAAACTGAAATAATATTATGTAGAAAATATCACCAATCCTAAAAAGACCCCTAATTTCTTCAGAGAGGAAACAGAGATAATATCCTGATTTTTGCAGTACTTAAGCTACTCCTTAGTTGTTTCATGAAGGAATTAATGTAGTAGAACACATTCGAGGAATTGCTGAGGTATCAGAATAAGAATATACAAAGTCTAAGACTATTTTCTGTAATGTATTTTTAAATAGATTAAGAGTCATGCACCCTCTGGCTTCTTTCTCCATCTATGCTATCTTCTGGCATTAATAAAGTTGGGCAACATATATAAAAAAGCAGTTTCTAAGGATGCCAAACTAATAGCAGTTTCTGGATCATTCCCATTTCTTCCTCTGTGAAAATCTACAACACATGGGTTACTCTAAATATTTCCCCCAAAACCCAAAGTGTTAGGTTACCAAAGAAAACTTATCAGGTAATATTACTATTTGCCTTATGTAATCATTTGAAGTACATACAAAATCAGACATTAAAATGAAAATATCAAGCCATAGAAATGAGTTTTAGTTTTACTGACATTTATATATCATACTTCCTGTTTATGATTTGAGAAGTGCAACCATGCAGTGCTTCTATTAAAAACTGAGTGATTGAGAACAGTTTGAGGATTATAATGACAACTTATCCAAAGGAAATAAAACCATTAACCTTACTGCTGCCTTCATTTGTGGAACTGCTATCTTTGTTGTATAAAAAGTTGAATATTTTTCAAACATCATTTACTAATAGTGTAGTTAAAAAGGAGAACTTGGTGGTCTTGTATCCCTGAAACACATGCATGCATGTGCACACACACACACACAGACACAGAACCACACACACACACACACACACACACACACACACACACACACACACAAGGGTAATACTTGCAAAAATTTGCTTTTTATCCTCCTTTTCAGATGTCAGTTACCAATTGGTTATTGTTATGCATTAATTAACAGTCCCAACCTGAAGGAGGGAAAGGGTAGAGGTGAATGCAATTCTTAAATAAAAGCTCCTTTATTTGTTTTATTTGAAGCATAATAATGTGAGTTTGTTTTTTGGTGTCCACTTCAGGGTTTGTGTGTGTGGGGGGGTGAGTGTGTAGAGAGAGAGAAAGAGAGCACCCAAGTGAGCAATGACTCTTAGTTAGACATCCAAATCCATCATGTTTTCATTTCTTTTTGGCCACACAGATAAACTTATTTCCAGTCTCCCTTGCAGGCAGGTGTGGGCATGTGACCGAGTTAGAGCCAATGGAATAAGAATGGCAGTTTTATGCACTACTTTTGAATCTCCTAAAAAAACTCCCCTTCTAATGGACTGGAATAGACAAGACCCCACAGGAGACCTTGGAAGTTCAGTACTGAAAGCCTAGGTACTAGAACACCTTGGAAACTAAGTACTGAACTACCTGTTTATTTTAGAAAGAAACTTGATTATAGCAAATATAATTTGAGCCATTATACATTTTGGGGTTGGTCTGTATGGCAATTAGCCTACCCTAATTAATTTAACATACAAAACTTATATTTGCAGTGTCCCTATGATGCACAACTCCATTGGGCACTATTTACATTGTAATGTATGTAAATGGCATTTCCTGAAGCAGGATTAAGAAGCTACAGGTATATATACATATGGATATACATAAATCTTCATCCCAGGAGTTATGCAACAATATAGTTCTGCCAAACTAACTCCAACTACTCTCCTGGGTTTTATTGCACACAAGCATCAATTTGTATAATTTTGTATCTGTGCTAACAGATTGAGGTGGAATGGATCATCCAACAAGAATCTTTTTTTTTTTAAGATTTATTTATTTGAGACACAGTGAGAGAGGGAACACAAGCAGAGGGAGTGAGAGGGAGAAGCAGGCCCCCCACTGAGCAGGGAGCCCAAAGCGGGGCTCGATCCCAGGACCCCGGGATCACGACCCGAGCCGAAGGCAGACGCCCAATGACTGAGCCACCCAGGTGCCCCCATCCAATAAGAATCTTAAGGGGAATATGTATACTAAGGATACAAATCAGATATCTTTCTTAGATTTGTTCATCTATTAGCTATCTGTTAGAATATTTACCTACCTGTTAGCTACCTACCTATAATCTAATACCCTATGGTATGCATTAGATTGAAAGAGAGTGTTAGGATCCCTCATCTGCCTCCACCCACTCCAAGCTTACTGCTATGAGTAATACAAATTTTCTGGGTTTTACTTTCCCTCTCTGTAAGATGAGAGTTGGATTATGTGACTTCAAAGATCCTGTCACTAAAATTCTATAATATTGATATAATGTCAATTGACATAATTGATATATCAGTAGTTATGAAGCTATTGGTAGAAATAATTGTTAATGTGAGTGTTCCTTTGGATTCCAAACTGATTCTATAGAGGTCCTTAATAGTATCTTGGAAGTTTTTAAAAAAGGTATTTAACTTGCACCAATTCATAATCAAAGAGGCACAACAGAGCTTCCATTCTTTTCCTAAGTAAAAACTTCTAAGTTGAAAAGGTATTTAACTCATATTTTTTAGGGTAATTTTAAAGTAGGTGTCACCTCTCTGATTTCTTTACTCATGGTTGGAAAAGTACCAATGCTAATGCAGAACATGATATCTATTGAAATAATATAGCATATTGCAAAAAAAGTAAAAAACTAAATAGCAGATTATATAGTGTTCACTGAATTTAGTAGTTAAAACCTTAAATTTTATTTCTCCTAATTGTATATTTATGCTCTAATGTTTCAATGTAGTAATAGCTAATATTATAGCAAGTTCAGGATCATGGCAAAATCACCAGTCACAGTTATCTTTGTTGTAATTAACACACTAAATCACATTTTTGGTATAGCTAACAGAAATGAACCTTTGCCTATTTGTCTGCTGTTGGGGTTTTAATCTCATGGATTTCAACTTTGGTTAAAGCTAAAATGTACATTATCCAGATTTGATGCAGGCGTGGAATTGGCTTTACTTCACATTCTTTTACAGCAGGAAGCTGCAGAAATATGGACCTTACTCTGGGATGATACTGTTTTAGAGAGGAGAAAGGACAGCCTCTATCACATTGTCCAAAGTGGAGTTTTTATATTAATAGAAAGCCATGTAGAGGCTGGAGTAGATAAGAAGGAATCATAGTGATTTTTTTTTTCCAAGCAAAAGGAATAAAACAAAAGAGAAAGCCTGTAGTAGTATTTTGAGTAAAGAAGACAAATAGAGATTCTAAAATATTCTTGGGGCGCCTGGGTGGCTCAGTCAGTTAAATGTCTGCCTTTGGCTCAGGTCATGATCTCAGGGTCCTGGGATTGAGTCACGCATCAGGCTCCCTGCTCAGCAGGGGGCCTGCTTCTCCCTTTCCTGCTCCCCCTGCTTGTGCTCGCTCTCTCTCTGTCAAATAAATAAATAAATAAAATCTTTTAAAAAAAAATCCTTTACAATACTGCAGAAATTGGGGAAAAAATCTTTAGAATGAGGGTATGGATAGATACATTTTGGTATATCCATATGTTGGAATGCTGTGCAGATGTTAAAAACATGTTTTTTTTTTTTTAAAGATTTTATTTATTTATCTGACAGAGAGAGACACAGCGAGAGAGGGAACACAAGCAGGGGGAGCGGGAGAGGAAGAAGCAGGCTTCCCGCTGAGTGGGGAGCCTGATGCGGGGCTCGATCCCAGGACCCTGGGATCATGTCCTGAGCCGAAGGCAGACGCTTAATGCCTGAGCCACCCAGGCGCCCCTTAAAAACATGTTTTAAAAAATATTCAATAACATGAAAGAATGGTCATTAAAAACTATAAATCCTTTATCCCTATTAAACAGGAATCAATCTTATTCCTCTTCATCCCCAATATAAATAGGAGCATAATGGAAGAGATGTTTAACAGAAAGATGCATAGATAGTGAATTTTAAAGCCCAAAGTGATTTTTAGAGATCATTTAGTCAAAATCCATCATTTTGCAAAGGAAACTGATACTCTAGGAAATGAAGTGTCTCACCTAAGGTTTCAATCCCTTTAGCACTGTCACTTGCTAAAACTGAGGTTTTCTTACTCCCCAAATTTGGAATGTTTTATTTTCTACTACAACATGCCACAGCAGAGATTGGGTCAGGCCAGAGTCCAGAGAGTAATGAAGGGAAGGCCAAAGTCTAGATATCCTAGTCTATCCTTTCTATTGGTGGGGGGTTGGGGGGGAGTACAGGGCATAAGGGGATGATAATGACTATTCATAAAAGATCTGTAGAGGTATCTATATGTGGACATATCTATATTTCCTAATAATTATAAATCTTTAACTTTTTTTTTATTCAATAACACAACTTTAAAAACTCTTGGTGTAGAACCCAAATCATTTCTTTGTCTCACTTAAGTAATACTGGTAGTGGACGTGCCTAGATTACAGCTTAGGACTATTCATTTATTCATTTGCTTTTGTCTGTCTCTTCCACTAGAATGTATCTTCCAGCAGGACAGGCCTATATCTTTTGTCGGTTGACTCCAGCACCTAGCAAGTGTTTGACACACAAATCAGTAAGTATTTGGTGAGTGAATGAATAAATGATAGCTACTAAAAAACAGTAATCCTTTATTTACTTAGACTAGATTTCTTCTGGATATTTTCTCAAGTTTTGCAATTCCATCACCAGTCTAAATTAATTTTAGAATTAGGTGAAACTGCTTTGTTCATATGCTCTGTATTTCAGTCTAGAATGATAGAACTGTTTTGTAGTATTAATTTAGGCACTCTTAAAATTCTTGTGCCAAGTTTGCTTAGTTTGGAAATGACCTTGGCCTGCAATTTTATTTAGGTTTCCATCCACAGATGAATGTGTACATCTGTACCATGAATTAGTGGTGTACATGTGAGATTAAACTGATGATGAGTCAGGAGGCAACACTGTTGGGTGAGCATATCTGAAAATAGGAAAAAAGAGATGATGATACCTTAGGCTGAAATAAATATATATTTAAACTTAAATCCTCAAATTAAGTGTAAGTTTTGAACCTGACAAAAACAAGTAAATATTTTGAAGAGTGGATTTTTCCCTAAAGGTAAGATATTAAAACCAAAACCAAAACACTGAACCTAAACTTAAATGTTAGTCTCAATTTTAAAAGGTAGTCCACATAAATTTTTCTCCTTAGCTTTATTTTCAGTACGAGTATGTAAAAAATGAAAAGATTTTTTTACAGCAAAATTTTTACCAGATGAAGAACCTTAAAAATATTGGCCTTTTAAGCTTATTTCTAGGAATTTGTCCTAACTTAGGAAATAATCTGAAATGCTAAAACAGATTTAAGCATAAAAAAGTTCATAGTAACACTACTTACAAGAAACTAAGGAAAATAGCTTAAATGAGCACTTAAGGAAATACTACTCAAGGAACATTATGCAGCCATTGAAAATGTTTTTGAGGACTTTTAAATAACTTGAGGAAACATTTCTGATACATTGTTATGAAAAAAGGCAGTGTACTCAAGTAGTTTAAACTTCATAAGCTTAAAAAACTACATGGAAATACTCAACCTCAATAGTCAGTTGCCTGTAAATAAGAGAATTATTCGTTATTTTTTCCTGCTGTCCTTTAAAAAAGATGTTTTCTTTACTTATTTTATTTAAACATATCTTCAAAATTTTCTTCACTTACATGTACTACTTTTATAATCAGAAAAAGAAATCCATTACTTGTCATAGATATAAGTTTATGTCTCAATATGTTTTCAGTGTCATCACATGAATATAAATATTGTTGACCAATAGGAAAGTTTGATATTATTTAAATTCAAATTATGGAGTTTCCAAAACAAATGCTGATACATCTCCTATAAGTTGTAAAATTATAAAGGTTTCATATAATTTAGTAATGATTTTAACATAGCAGGCTCTCAATATGTTCGTGGATGATGAAGATGGTTAGAGTAAGGGCACCTCAATTTACCAAGTTCCTTGAATCTGTCAGTTAAGTAGCACCTCTCCCACCAAGGGTTTAATGATATAGTACAGTGTCAAAAAGCTGTCCCTAAAATTGCTCTTAGTTTGTGTGGTGCACTTTTGCAAACTATTATTTTGTACTTCAAAAAGAAGAGTCTCTTATGTGCTAATTTTTTAAAAACACACAAGAGAGAAAAATTTGTTCTTGTCTATTCTGGTCAGCTGTGAGCTTCAGGTAAGATTCTGTGATCTGACATCACTAGTAAAAAAGGTTTCTTGTGGAAATGACTGGCAACAGTACTTACCTTGTAGGCTTGTGATAAGTGTTAGAGATCATGTATGTAAGGTCTCTAGCATGCATTGCACACAGGCATTCAGTAAATGGTGGCTATTATAATAATATATAATAGTACTGTGACATCTTACTGTTAAATTCCTATGTATAGGGTGAGCTGAAAAAATATGAATTGCAATCTATTTAAAACATTATTCTAGACTTCCAGACAAAGATGGGGGAGTAAAGGCAGACCACAAAGTCTTCCACTTCAAATATCTTACAGGAGAAACAAACAACAGTAAAAATTCCGTTAAAAACAAAGAATGTCTACAACCTAACCATTGAAGACCAAAATAATACTATTATTTCAAAACCAATACTTTGGAATATCAAGAATGGCTGGAAATCAAATTCTCAACAAAAGGGAAGACTGGCAATCCCAGCACACTCCCCTAGTCAATTCATTCTTCTCTTCTCCTAGATGATTACACTTTGTCTCTTCTCTTAAGTCTCTCACATCTCCCCACTCTTCACCCCAAACTCTTGTTTTATTGATAAATAGAAGCTGTCACAGGAAAAACTCCTCTTTCTTACACCCTATCTACCAACCTCTCTTCATCTATACTTATACTGTCTTCCTTTATAAAGGATCAACTATCCCTTCTCTTAAATAAGGCATGCCCCTCACCTGTGCCCCCATTCTATGTTTTCTTGTAAACTCAAGGATTGTGTTCCTGTGATTATTTCCTCCATTTCCTGCATCCTCATTTTCTCTCTCTTTACTGGATTATTCTAACCAGTAAATACACTGTAATTTTTCCCATTCTAAATATACCATCACCCCCTTTCCCCCTCTACTTACTGAGTGAGCCCATTTTTCTATTCCCCTTTATAATAAAACTTTTTAAAGACTGTGCTTGCAGTTTCCACTTCCTCGCCTTACATTATCCCTTCAGTCCATTCCAATTAGGATTACCGTTTCCACAGTCCCACCGAAACTGGGCTTGTTGAAATCACCGATTAACTTCTTGCCACATCATTTTCCTCTTCTCAGATGTTTGGGGCCCCAGGCATATTCCTCACCCCTTTTTTCCTTCTCCATCAACATTTATTTTCCCTTGGGTAATCTCATCAAGTTGTTTTCTTTTCCTTTTTTAATGTTGCAGATGTTCTTGGGACTCCTAAAATTTGTATTCTATCCCTCATATCTCTGTTGAACTCTGAACTCATACCCAACTGCCTACCTAGGAACTGCACTCAGACGTCTAGCAAGGACTTCAAAGTCAACGCATTCAAAACCAATCTTGTAATTTTCTTCTCCCCCTCAATTTACTTTTCTCCAGGTCTTCCCCTAGGTCAGTAAATGACATTACTTTCATCCCGTTGCTCAAGACAGAAATCTAGAAGTCATCCTTAATTCCTTTCTGTGCTGGTTACTAAGCTGTTATCTCTTAATAATAAATCCTTCCACATTCATACATTTTGTGATGCTAGGATGGGACTCTGCAAACTACATTTCTATTTTCCCAGCTGAATCCTTGCTGCATTCTCTTAATAAGGTGCATTAGAGAAAGACTGAAAGTCAAGAAGAGAGGGGAAAATAACCTGCTCCTTCTTATTGGATTTCTGCACACGTCAGGGTTGCCCCAGTTATGGACCTTCACTGTCACAGTGGCACTCAGCTCCAAATTTCAACTATTTTCCATTCCCTAGAACCAGCCCCAACATACTCAACATACCCTGTCAGAGGTATCAGCAGCAAATGGGCAGCAACCTATCTTCTGAGGCCAGGGTTCCAGCGTCTCCCCTTCTAGCTTCTGGGTTCTAAAAACTTCAGGTCTTCCTTGTGTTTATCTAGTATCAGGGGTAGTGGCTGCTTCCTGAAGTTACTCTTATTTTAGTGCTCCCTTTTTGCATTTTCAGTTCTTCACCTATCTGACTGATTCTTTATACTCAGTTATTGCTATTGAAATACTTAGCAGCAACCTGAATTACTCCTCTGAAGCATACATCATCTCCCTCCTCATCACGCTTAGAACAAAATTCAGCCTCCTCACAACCCCTTTTGTGATCTGGCCTGTCCACTTCTCTAGTCTCATCTCTCACCACTTTCTGGTTACTCATTTGGCTCTAATGATTCTGTCTTGAACACACACCACTTTCCCACTACAGGACCTTTGTATTTGCTCTTTTCTGCATCTGGATTGCCCAGGTCTTTCCCTGGCTTCCCCCCTCACTTCATTCAGATCTCTTCTCAGGTGTCATTTTACAGAGAGAGGCCTGCTCTCACATTCCATCTAAAATGCACAATTCCTTCCCCCATCCTTCTAGTTTCTTACCTGGGGTTCTTCTTATTCCTACCTGACATTGTTACAGGTTTATTTATTTCTCCCTCCCCTATCCCTAACTAAAAGCTTCATCAAGGCAGGAATATGATCTTATTTACCACTGGTGCTGGCACTCAATAAATTCCAGTTGAGAAATGAATTTAATAAATTGCAGTGAATGTAGGAAAGAAGCAGATCAAAGTAATTGCAGAATCAATACAAAAATCATGTAAGTGAGACGAAGATATCATAATAAACCTGCTTCATCTTCCTGAGTACATAATATAACAAATGAATCAGAAAAAGCACAGAAAGATGTAGCAGAAGAGAATTTCCACCAAATAACGAAAAACCTGAACCTGCAGAAAAATAATGGACACATAATATTCAGTATTGAGGCATATCCTGGTTAAGCTACTAACCATAAAGAATGAAGGAAAAACTTCTCAGAACTCCAGGCAGAAAACTAAATAACTTATCAAGAGGGAGGAAATCATGCTGGCCGTAGACTTCCTCTAAGCAATATTCAAAGCCAGAAAACAAAGGAAAAACGTCTGTATGGTTTTGAGGCAAAGCCAGCATGACCCCAAACTATTACATCTAAATAAGTGTCATTTGAGAATTGATGAAAAAGGCAAACACAGCATCCATGGATCCATGTAGAGGAAAAAACAAAAACGAAACAGTGAAGAACAGATAACTGATCAATCAAAATTAATAACTAGGATATTGAGAATCAAGCCATGTTGTGAGCACTGGATTAAGATACAGATCAAGACCAAGTGATCAAAGAAATTAGGATTATAAAACAAATAAACATTAAAACCTTGACTTTGTAAAAATAATGATAATGTAAAAATACATTTTTCATAGCAGAGTCTGCTAGTATTTCTAAATTTGAAACATAGATTTAAAAAGCCTCCAAACTCTTTTTTAAACCAGATATTTTAGGAAATAAGATCTTTTGTAGTAAAGAAACATTTTTCTGAAAGTTCAGCAATTCCTTCAGTTTATCTTACCACTACCAAATTAAAATAATTTTAAACTTAATACTTTTTAACTTTAATGTACATTTTCTGATCTTAAATAAGATTATCTTATTTGTATAAATGCACAGAAATGCCTACCATGATGTTCATTTAAAATTGATGGTAAAATCTGGAATCCGAGATTTTAAAACGTTCCTGTAACTTTCTATATTGTTTAAATTATTTATAAGTAAACCTGTATTATTTTTATGAACATTTATTATTTTTATAAAAACACTATTATACACAATGTGAATACACTTAGTACTACTGAACTGTACATTTAAAAATGGTTAAGATGGTAAATTTTATGCTATGTGTTTTTTGCCACAATTTAAAATAAAAAATTTTAAACATACTGTTATAAAACTTATAAAATAGATCCAGCCATTATAGCTTTACAGATGGATTTTGACTATGCTAAATTTTTCTTAAATCAGCTTTTCCACCAAGATTACCTCTCAGATTATACCATTCACAGAATACTCTCTACTTGCCTATACCTTATCTAATTTAATTTTAGAAAGCAGAGATTATTCACTGGTAGACATTATTATAAGTATACAAAATGAAAAAGTACTTATAAAGAGTAACTAATATGATGTGTTACTTTATTAAATATCCTAGAGTTGTAAGAATGTAAACATATGTCATTTGATTTACATATTTGGGAGGAGATCTTTTAATTTTAGTGATTTCTAAATTTTTTATTGTTATGTTAATCGCCATACATTACATCATTAGTTTTTGATGTAGTGTTCCATGATTCATTGTTTGTGCATAACACCCAGTGCTCCACACAGAACGTGCCCTCTTTAATACCCATAACCAGGCTAAGCCATCCCCCCACCCACTCCCCTCTAGAACCCTCAGTTTGTTTTTCAGAATCCATTGTCTCTCATGGTTCGTCTCCCCCTCCGATTCCCCCCCTTCATTCTTCCCTTCCTGCTATCTTCTTTTTTTTTCTTATATTGCATTATTTGTTTCATAGGTACTAGTGATTTTTTTCTGACTGTTAAAGTAATTTATGCTCATTTTTTAAATTTTTATTTTATTTCTTTTAAAAGGTTTTATTTATTTATTTGACAGAGAGATAGCAAGCACAAGCAGGGGGAGTGGCAGGCAGAGGGAGAGGGAGAAGCAGGCTCCTGGCTGAGTGCGGAGCCTGATGTGGGGCTTGATCCCAGGACCCTGGGATCATGACCTGGGCTGAAGGCAGATGCTTCACAACTGAGCCACCCAGGCACCCAATTTGTGCTCATTTTAAAAAAGAAAGAGTAAAATTACTATAACCACATATAACACACTTTGATATATTTTTCCCCATCCTTTTTCTATGCATATAAATAAGTGCATTTTCAAATGAGGAGAAATAGTCTTATAACCTAAAAAATTTAACTGTACATTAAATTACTATTAATATTTTTCTGTGGCATTAAGTACTTTTAGTTATCACATAATATTCCATTTGATTGATGCACCATGGCTCATTTAACCACTCCTTTACTGTTGAATATTCAGATTATTTCCTCTTATAGATACTGTAGTGAATATATATAAATCTTTGACTTCCTATTTATTTCTTTAGGATTGGTTCCTGGAAGTAGAACTACTGTATCAAAAATCTGGACATTTTTAAGACCCCAGAAAGGTAATATAGTATAGTACTATACAGTTTGGTTGGGGCTGTTCCTCCCTCAGAACTTCATTACATAATTTAAAAGTGTTTACTTAAGCTCCTTTGGGCTGCCTCCATGGTAGCTATGAATTCACAGAATTAGGAATAGTTTGGGGCCTGATAACAAAGTCTATTAGTTTAATGTGAATACTATGTCAATTTTTTTTAATCATTGCTGTATAAGAACCTTTAAAAACAAAGATATGTTTAATTCATTTTGTTTTTTAAAACACATGTGCTTCTTTAAAATCATTAAGAAATACACAAAACAAAGGGTTCATAAATATATGTTTGCTCACTATTTAGATATACTTATTTTTAAACTTGTATTCCATACTATGGATTCACAGTATCATTTTGACTCAGTATAACTATAAACGATTATGCAAAATTACCAAAATATGTAGAGGTATTAGACAGCCTTTAGGAGAGTATGAATTATTATTATTATTTTTAAAGATTTTATTTATTTATTTGAGAGAGAGAGAGTGAGAGCCAGAGAGCATGAGAGGGAAAAGGGTCAGAGGGAGAAGCAGACTCCCCACTGAGCAGGGAGCCCGATGTGGGACTCAATCCCCGGACTCCAGGACCATGACCTAAGCCGAAGGCAGTTGCTCAACAACTGAGCCATCCAGGTGCCGGAGAGTATGAATTATTAAAATTCTATTTCTGGGGCACCTGGGTGGCTCAGATGGTTAGGTGTCTGCCTTCGGCTCAGGTCATGATCTCCAGGTCCTGGGATGGAGTCCCCTGTCTCTGGCTCCCCGCTCAGCAGGGAGTCTGCTTCTCCCTCTCCCTTGGCCTCCTCCCCTGCCCCTCCCCCACCGTGCGCACGTGCCTGCAGGCTCCCGTGTGCGCTCTCTCTCTCTCTCTCTCTCTCTCTCTCTCTCTCGCTCTCTCTCAAATGAATAGTCATTAAAAAAATAAAAATAAATAAAATTCTATTTCTAAGCCAAGAAAGCACTATTTCTAAGTCATAAATCTTTTAAGAGAACATCAAAGATGTATAAATTATAATAATATCTGCTTAGGAGAATTTAAAAAGATACTAGGTTATAAGAAAAGATTGTTTTTCGTGATTACTCAAAGAAAGGTAGCATTTTCAGTTCCTAAGAGAACTCTTGAGCCTTTTTACCAACCAAATAATTGTGTGTACTGGTTTTAAAGAAAAACAATACAATGTGCATTATAAACATGGAAGAAAGGTCATTTAAATTTTGTATTATAATAATCAAGTGGTATATGACCTTCAAGGCAACATACAAATTCTTATAAAATACCTAAAATCTCAACCATCCCTTTTAGAATCACTGAGTTTTAAGAATAAACAAGCCTAAGTCAAGATCCTGTATCTAAAAACATATAGCCCTTTTAAAGAAATGTCATTTTGTTTTAATTATGTAACATGAATTTGTTATAAAATTATTTATTGGAATAATCCCCCTATAGCATTTTGCTTTTTGACTCTGAGAAGTAAAGACATGTCACTGATGGCCTTCCCAATGATCTGGTAAGGTACAAAGTCAGGGATAATTCAGGGAAAAACTTTTAGGACCTGATTATTGCTTTAGAGGTATAGCCACTGTGAGGATCCTACCTGGTTTGGGAGAGAGGGGTATCTGTGTATAGGAGGCCTGACCTGGAGTGGGGAGAATGGTCAGGAGAGAGAAGAAGAAGGAAAGATTATGAGACAAATTGCCTACTTGGATTGCTTTAGAATTGGTTTTGCTGTAACAATGGAATGTTTGAGTTTTTGTATCTCATTCTGATATCAAAAGAGGATGTTTGGTTTCTTATGTTTAAACATTTTTAATATACAATATATTGTTTATAAATCTATTTATCTGAAGTTAATTTGTGTGGTGATTTTAAACACGGTGCAAATTTTTTGATGCTCCTTCCATTAAAAGATGAGTGGAATTCCCCTCTCTAGAATATGTATGGCATTAGTGATTTTTCTCTAACGAACCTAATGTGATGGATATGATGCTGCATGACCTCTAAGATTAGGTCATAGAAGGTGATACAGCTTTACCTGGCTCTCAGTCTTGGGACACTTGGAACCCAGCAACCCTGTTGTGAGAAAGCCCAAACCATAAGGAGAGGTCATTGCGTAGGTGTTCTGACCTGACTGCCCCAGCTAAGGTCCCAGGCATCAGTGAGTACTAATCACTAGACATGTAAGTGAACAAGCCTTTGGATGGTGCCAGCCTCCAGCCTATGGGCTGCCCCAGATGAGGCCAAGTGGATTAGAAACAAACTATCCTTGCAGAGCCCTACCCAGATTGCATATTCAAGTAAAGTAATGAGTAAATTCTGGGGTGGTTTGTTATGTACTTGAGCCCCTGTTTGTAGGGACTAGTTCTAGCTCAGGTTAGCTGTAACAAGTAGGAAGGAGATGGAGGAAGCAAAAGAAAACGCTTTCCCTCCACTTTTTCTTGTTTTCTTAGCCAGACTGAGACCTTAGCACCTCCTAGTACTAATTGTTGGTGTATAAGTATGCTTTTGAAGTGCCATCAGGAACCAAAAAAATACCATAATGGGGACCTATCTAAACTCCTTTTCCTTGAATGAAGGCTTAGTGTCTGAGCAGGGAAAAGAGAAAGCTTGAGTCTATTTCTTCTTTTCTTCTCCCCTAGGTATCCCTAGTTTCAAAAAAGAGGGGAAAGCAAGATTTAATCATCTCCTGCCCTCATCTCTCTTCTGAATTAAAATCTTTGGAAAGGTGCCCCCCCCCCCAAGAAATAATACAGACTTTTCAATCTTATGAAAGGACTAAAGCTGCAACATATTTTCATTCCTTATCAAGGAAGCAGGATTTACTGACCAAAGTTATACACTAAGGACACCATTCAGTCTTTAGTCACTCATCAGTGCCCTTGAAAGTTTCCTCTGGCTCCTCCCCTTCCCCTAAATGTGGGCTTTCCCCAGGGTTCTCTTCTCAGACCTCTTCTCACTTTGCACACTTTCTGGTTCATCTTATAGATTCCCATGACTTTAGTTACCATCTACATTTTATTGACTCCAGAGAGCCAGACTTTACTTCCAACCCTCCTGGGCTAGTTCCCCGATAGCTCAAATTCCACAGGGACAAAAGAGGGTTCCTCCTCCTGGACCTAAGGCCCACTCCCCATCCCAGTCCACACACTGGACCAGAAACCTAGGGATCTCCTGCCCTTGCCCCATACAACCAATCAGTTTCCCATTTCAATTCATTTTAATTACTTCTCTTGATTCCCTCTTCTCTCTATTCCCACTGTCATTAGGCACACAGCAGTGGTCCCAGTCCATTCTTACTTAGATTACAGGCTGTTTTACATTCCATCTTCAAGTCTCCAGGACCCCAGCCAATGTAATCTTTTCAAAGACCTCTAATCTTTTCACACCTGACTATGCATTTCCATTAAAAAATCTTTCTTGGTTCTCCCTTTCCTATAGGTTTAATCCTGAGGCCCAATAGTGCTTTACTTACAAACCCCTTGAAAATGTATGCAAAACTGTAGTATAGGTCTATAGGTACATTTTTTCTGGAGAGGCCACAGTGCTTCCCATAGGTTCTCAAAAGGGTATGTGTCTACAAAAAGGTTAAAAACTTGTAGCTCTCAGGATAAAGGTCAGACTCCTCTGGCCTTCTGTCCGGCTTCCTTTCTCATCCGTCTTTATTCTCTTCTTGTCCTGTACTTCTCTCTCTGTAGTTCCAGGCCTTTATACATTCTGCTTCACTCTCTCAGCTTAGGAAGCCCCTTCCTTTCCTAGCTGGCCTAACTGGCCATCCAGGAGACCACCTTCTTTCTTTCAGGAAACACCTCAGATCTTGCTACCTATAGAAAACTGTGCGGGGCTAGGCAAGCTGGGTATGAACTGTTGGCTCTGTGAAGCCCGACTAGCAATGGCTCTTTTTTAGCATTTACCCCCTGGATTTCCGAACTGGGGTGGGGGCGAGTGGGGGGATGGGAGAAAAAGAAAAAAATAAAACCCATAAAGCCTGTAAAACAAGCAAGGACTGATAATTGTTCCTGCAGCACTTACACACTGTAAAACTCCAGGCTGCAATATACATTTTTACAGTACTTTCTGGGAAGAAACTGGATGGTAAACGTGTAATTTATATTTGTCAGCAGTTGTGATGGTAAATACCACACACACCTTCCTGTTACAGAATATTGTATAGGAATTTTCAACATCAACCAATTTTCCTTTATTTTATGCCTAGCCACCGGAAGGTGTTAGGTCTATTATTTAAGAAATCCTGTAAAAATGCAGTTCTGATATTTTGTAACCTGCTAGGAGGGCTGCTGGGTCATATATCTGTATTATTGCTCCTGGTTCACGCAGCACCAGAACAGTCTACCATCACGACGTGTCCCTAAACTTCTCCATCTACCCTGGAAGATGTTCCAACTTTTTGAGAGAAAACGTGTTTTGACTACTATACTCGTGAGAGCTGCTGGGTCTTACAGCATAGGATCTGAGTCAAACCTTTTCTCTTTAAAAAAAAAAAAAAGTTTTTTAGCTGTCTCTTAACAGAGCTCTTTGCCCTCCTCCGGCGGACGGATCTGAGTGAAGTGTACTGCCCTGCTAGTAACGCGTCAACTTATAAATAGCGCTTACCGCGCTGAGTCACCAAAACCCCGAATTTCCCCAAATAGCTTATAACGACTGCTGGAATCGCGTCCCCTGGAGCGGTGACCGACTCCTACCACACACCCGCAGGACTGTAGGCCCGCGCCACTGAGCGGGTTCCCCGCCCCCCAGCCGCTCGGCGCCCCGGGAACGCGGGCAAAGCCGCCAAATTCCCAACCGGGAGTCGAGAGTGTTGGACCTCGCGCGCTCCGACGGCGCTCTGGGGACGCAGCGGGACTTGGCCTTGACTGCTCCGGGGCCGCCCCGCCCCCTACGGAGCTAGGAGCCGCGGGGGGCCGGCACCAGCCTCCGCCCAGCGCCTCCCGCTCACACAATGGGACGCGTCGGGAGGGGGTGGCCACCGCTCCCACTCCGGTTCAGGCCCGGGACTCTGGATTGCTGGGGAAGCAGCCAGGGGCTGGGGCAGTGAGGAAAACCCCTGTCCACCCTCCGCCCACTCCCACACTTGGAAATGGCTGCAGCCGCAGTTACAGAAGGCTGCAGAAGAGATGGGGGAGGGAGCGGAAGTGCCACCCCCTGCAGTCAGGGGATGGTGACGTCACCCCTACAGCCAGCCTGTAGCGGGGGCGTCTGCCCGTCACGTGACCCAGCCCCCCCCGCCGCCGAATCTCGCGCGCGCCTCCCTCCCCCAGCTCCGACTCCCACCTCTCCCCCGCCCCTTCTCCCCAACTTTCGCCCTCCCTGCTCCAGCACTGCTGTCAACAGCACCAGCTCCGCCCCCTCCCCCGCGCCCTGAGTAACCGCCACGGCGGCGCGGCAGGCGCTCGCGCACAGGTCCCGGGCTCCCGAATGAGAACTTGCCCCCTGACCCCACCTTGCCCCCCAAATGCCTGGCGCCCTGGGTGCGTGGGCATCGGAGCCAGGGTGCGCGGCGGCGTGTGGCGACAGCTCTTCTCTGCTCAGCCCTCCCACAGCAGCCGCAGGATGAGGCGGAGACGCCAGGTCCGAGTTCGGAGGGGGCGAGGCGCGCTCAGCGGCCTCCTGGACCTGGCACGTCTCCGCCGGGGGTCGGCCCCCGGGCGGGAGCGGCAACCGGGAGCCAGCCTTCGACCCGCACCTCCGCAGCGCTCCCGCCTCCGCTCTCCTTGCCGCTTGGGCGGCGCACGCTAGTCCTGCCTGGCTTCGTCTCCGGCCGCGACACCGGCACCGGCCGTACGACGAGGGTCCAGGCGCTGACCGCCTCCTTGAGCCCCCTCGGCCACCCCGCCGTGGACTGCTGGGGTTGCAAATTTGGTGGCTGTCACTGCTTCGCCTTGTTCTATTTTTTCCCTCAATTCCCTTCTAAAAGTAGAGGCTTGGGGGAGGGAAAAGAAAACCCAGTGTAGAAAGGGGCGGTACGAACTGACCTGTCAACGGCGGAGGAGGAAGACCCCGGTTCGGGGCGAACTCTCGAGCCCGCGCAGGGACCGGAGTCCTGGGTTCGCGCGGAGCGGTGCGGCGGCAGCTGTGCCTCAGCCAGGTGTCCCCCCTCGGCGGGGCCCGCGCTACCGCGCCCGCCCCCTCCCCTGGCGCCGCGCTCCCCGCCCCGTCGCCAGGGACCAGGGAACCCCCCAGCTCGATTTTTTGTGCAGTTTCAGCAAAGCTCCGAGGAAGTTGGTCCTTTTGTTCCACTATTTATAGATTGCGTCAACATTGCGAAAAGGAGAAGGCGGAGCGGTGGCCCCTCCCCCTCCCTCCGCCGGCTCCTGGGAGAGAAAAGCCCCAGCACACGACCTAAGTACACAGCAGCCAGCCGTCCGCCCGCCCCCGGCCTCCTGCTCGCCGCTTCCCCCTCCTCCTAGCCCGGGCCAGAGCGCTGCCAACCCCATCACGTGCCCGCCCGGGAAAACCAGCTCGCCGGTGCTCCGCGCCGCCCGCCAGGCTCCGTGGCGGCTGCGGCTGCCTCGCTCAGCTGTGCGCCCAGCTCGTGGGCTCCGGCTGTAGCCCGAGTGTCGCGCACAGCGTGGGCACCCACGTCTTAGCCACCCGGCGGGGACCCCTGGTCCGCAGCTCTAGGGTGTGCTCACAAAGGTCCGGCGCTTCCGCCCTCCACAGCAACCCCCCCCCCCCCCCCCCGCTTCGGGAGCGCCACCGCCCCGGTCGCGAAGTGTGCGCGCATTCGGGCCTCGCCTCGGAGCCAGGGGCCTGACTTGTCCCTCGCTCGGCCGCTGCCCCTGGCGTTGGGATGCCCGCCCCCACCCTCCCCCGCATGATCGGATGAGGGCGGGGGATTGAGGCTTGCGGAGGTGGCTCGCAGCGGCTCTCAAGCTGGTCCGCTGAGCGCGGGGAGCGCGGTGCGGCCGTTTCAGGACGCGCGGAGACGCACTCTCTACTCCGCAGGTGCAACGAGGCATTAAGAGAGTTTACTTACCGCTTCCCGGACAGCTAGGAATCGAGGAGTTTGCAGACCTAAGCCACAGTGGGGGGAATATGGTTTTTGAGTAGTTACTGTAAGTTAGATATGTGACAAAAACATTGGAACTTTCCTTCAAAACCTGATGAAATGATAGGCCCCGGTATGCCCCCGAAATGAAACTGAGCTCCCTACCGGCCTAAAGCCTCTGTTTCTGAGTTCGATGTAAACAAGGAAGGCGGTAAATACGAGAGGAAGGCCTTATAACAATACCAAGTGCAAGTAGCTAGTTTGAGTGTAATTTACCTTCTCGCCTTATGGGACTTTTTCCTAGCTAATTTATTTAGATCGAAGTTTGAGTCGGAGTAAAACATTGTAGCCCATCAGATCACGGATGGAGGAAAGCCCAGGCTCAGCTGGGAGGAGTGCAGGAAATGCGTTGGACCTTTCCGGGCAGCTGGACGGTGTGGTAAACAGTCTGGAAGGGTTATGTTATTTTCTGAGGATTTTGGAGAGACTGTACCCGTGCGTTCAGCCTCGTTCTGGCTCAAGTGCAGACCAGGGGAGCGGGGGCGGGACCTCTGTACCGGCCCGCGCCCGCGAGCCGCGCTTCCTGGCCGTGCACTGTGCTTGTCCAAACTTAGGAGAGCTTTCGCACGGGCCACATGGGGCAGCAATAAGTGTGCCACTGTTTGACTAACCGTTCCAAGTTTGGGCCTTGTTTGTTTGTTTGTTTGTTTGAAGGGGGAGAACTTAGGCCATGGGTTCATCAGTTTAGCAACGTGTGCTTCGCTCGCCATAAAGACGGAGGTGAGAAGAAATAAAGCAAACCTTTATAGTGGCTGCTGGGTTTGCAAAGCGCGGAGCTGAGCGGACCCGCTTCAAATTGGACGACGTGTTGGTCCCCTGACACCTGACGGGTCTTAGAGTTTGGTAGGGGAAGCCACTCTTAATCTTATGGCTTTCGTGCCTCCTCTCTTTTCCAACTTAGTGAGAGGTCCAGGCCGCCCCTCTTCCCGCCTTTCCACTCTGCCTTGTCTTCTGTATTTGAAAGACACAGCCTGCCTAAGAAGGCGAATTCGTTTACGAGCCAATTTTGTTATATCCATACCTACAAACCACGTTTCTTTGCAGGAAGAAAATAAGCCAGGGCCTCCTGGTCCTTCCCGCCCCTGCAGATGGCAGGGTGTCCAGGCCTGAGCCTTAGCCTTCCTTCCCCCTTCCCGTTTCGGGCCAAACCGCAGTGTCCCCGCCACTTTGTCGGGACACGTGCCTTTTACCCCCACTTTGTTCTTCCGCAGTCTTTTCAGCTGCGGCGAGGAGGGAGCGAAAGTAAAACGAAAGCACCCGGGCGCATCAGTCGCAGCGGCTTCCCTGGGTTTCCCTGAGAGCGGCCGCCGGAGGCTAAGGTCTGGGGTAGGGAGGCGAGGGTGGATGCCAGAGCTGCGCAGAAACCGGGTCGGGGGTGGTCTCCGGAGGGCGTCCGGGGGCTGCCATGAACCCTAGCGCTCCTCCTCCCCCTGGGAGAAGCGAATGCCAGTCCAGAAGGGAAAGTTTGGCCTGGATCTGGAATTGAAATTCGAGACTGATTAGGGCTGTGCGGAGGGGACGCGGAGGCCAAGGAGCGTGGCGCGGAGGCGAGCGTTGGCCCTTGGAGGCGGATCCCGGGGAGAGGCCTGGGCGAGCGAGTGCGCACAGAGGCCGCAGAGGCCCACAGAATTGATGATCCACTGACGTTGAATAAGCATCGAGACTCCCTGCAAAAACCAGAGTTCTACGTGGTATAAAGATTTCAGAAAACTTTGGTGACATCCTCTGCTCCTGCCCTCCTCCCTCGCAGTAGTCACCGCGGGGACAAAGGCGGCCTGCGCAGATTTGGATGAGGCGCGGCCAGTGTGGGCGGCCTTACCGGCCGCAGATTTTCTCGGTTAAGGGAAGGCTTGAGAATATCTTCACTAGGTGAAGGTAATCCCCCACAATCATCTCTCAGGGATGGCAGCCAGTCCCAAATTGCGTCCTCGCTTCCCTACCCACCCCCGCAGTGACCCAACACTAGAAGACTGGCCTGCTAGAGGCTCTCTCTGTCGCTCCAGTACATATATGTAATGCCAAACTCCAGAAAAGCACCACCTTACCCTAATAAACAACTAACTTTATTCTATTTAATGGTACATTTGTTGTAGCAATATCTGTGAGTTCTGGCAAGTGTTAAAAAAATCATTTGATTCTAAATGAGTCGAATGTGGAAACAGTTTTCTGTACGAGTAGTTGGGTCTGTGCTTTCTCTCCCTGGCACCTACTGCACGGTGCAGCCCACAGCTGTTACATCTCTAGCTGTTCAGAGGCGCTTTCGCATCTCACCCTTTCGCTCTTTAAATAGAGAGACTTGGGAATGTGTACTTGTTTGCGTCGTTTAGATCCCATATTGCTGGTCATTCATTTCACCAAAGTGACTTTAAAACAGCTGTAATTTTAAAAGATGCAAAACTGAGTTCGCTTAGGCGAGCCTTGGGAAGGCAGTCTTGGTTTCCTGCTAGTGTTTCGCTGGTAACAGGCAGTAGTCAATCCCAGACTAGCGTTCGTTTTTATTCCTTCCTTTTTCACCACAACTGCAAATGCCAGAAAGTTCTAACTGTAAAAAAAAAAAGACGGCCTATTCCACCCAAATTTCTTTATACAATGTTGAGAAAAGAGCTACAGGTTAAATAGAACCTTAGGTTTATCGACCCTTAGGCTACCCTTTTGTAAAGAACCATCTATTTCTTAAAAAAAATATTCATCAGAAGCTGTTTTTGACGCAGCAGACTGATAAAAAAAAAAGCCTGCTTTCACTATGTTCGCCCTTTGGCTTCATACCTGGCCACTGTTCTCACTTTCTTGCAAGTTTTTCCTCTTGTAACTTACTGTTGTGAAACAGAGGTTCCATCAGGTTATCTTGCTTACCTGGGCGTCTGTAATTATGAAGTTGGTCTATTCTCCACCCCACTTAAATAAAAAGTACATGCATGGCTTTGAAAGCCATAGTTGTCTTTATTACGCACCCTCTTTTTTTTTTTTTTTTTTAATCTCCGCACACGCAAATGACACATTTCCTGGTCTAGGATAAAACTGCAGCACCTAAAACGTTACCAGTCCGGGCAGTCCCTTGAGCCATCGAAAGCCCAAGCTTGCGTACTCCACTGGAACCCGCACCAGAAACCTCGATTTGGAGTCCAGTTTGGAAACAAATCTGTGCTTTTCGCGGTGAAATGGGAACTTGCCCAAGCGATGCATCTGGCTTTAGATTTTATGGGGAATATGATCTGGAAAAGGGAACGCCTGCTTCAGGCGTGGCCACATGCCCCGTGCGGATCCCTGGGGGCTCCCTCCAGCAAACAGTGCGCGGGGCCTCGACCCGCAGGGCCTCAGCCAACCTCTGGGCGCCCTGGTTTGGGTTAACCCCACACTGGCGCTCTCCCTTCCCGGCTTCGCCTGGGGTCGCTCTCGGCGGCTGACGAAGCTTTTAGACTAGAGGAGAAAGCTTGAGGCTGAGATCAGATGTCCTTAAAGGGGCTGGGAAAGGGAGAGGCTCTTCGCAGTTAGTGCCAAGGAACTCGGACACCCCGCGCTCCACTCGAGGTGAAGACAACCGTCCTGGGGGAGCACAAGTGTTCCCCAGACTTTGCCAAAGTTTCGAGAATCCAGAAGTAGCATGTCCTCCACCTCCGCCCACCACTGGTTCATTTCACAATCCCCTCCCTTCAGGTTGCTTTAGGAGGTGACCCAGGCGGAGTGGGGGTAGGGTGGGAGGTGGGGTTGGGGTGAGATGTAGAGGTTAAGCATTCTCTGTTTAGCGCTCCCTCGGCTGCGGAAACCTGTAAGGGGTTAAATGGCGCGGCGGGGTGGGCGTGGGGAGTGGTGCCTGTGTTCGGCCCCGACGGGCGGGAGAAACGGGGTGAGGGTGTGGGATCCCGGAAAGGGCTGGGAAAGCGGGGACCAAGGAGGGAGGGTGTGAGGCGAGGGTTTCTGCTGTTGGGGGTTGGTTTCAAGGAAGATGCGGGCGGTAATGGGGATGGGACCCGTAGCCGAAGAGCCAAGCACTGGTTAGTGCACGTCTTGGCCCCCCTGGACAGGATTATGTCAGGAGACCTCTCTGGCATGGAGGTCTGACCAGCGGAGAAGATACTCGCCCTCGGGCTTTCTCCGCGAGCGGGGCAGGGCGGGCGCAGGGAGGCTGGCGGTGCGCCGCGCCGAGCCCGGGGCGCTGAGGTCGACAAGTAGCCTTCGGAGCGGGCGGCGGCCCTTCGCCAGTCTACGTGGAAACACTCATCTGAAAGAGCAACCCCTCGGCAAGCAGCCCTTTAGTCCTGGTAAAGGAGACAGAAAGGGACTCAGGGAATGAGGGAAGTTCAGTTTAGAACTTCCCACAGTTTCCACGTTTGTCAGGCGACTGGGAATCTTGCTAGCTCTGGAAGAGCTGCGCCCATTTCCCCTTCCAGAACAAAACTAAAGGAGTTTTCCTCCAAAGGAAGGCTGAAGAGCAGGCCCCATGTGGGACCGGAGCAGCACCGCCAGCTGACCTAGGGCTCGCTTCTCCCAGCGCGCGGGGGAGCGTTCCTACTGAGCAGCCCCGGGTGGGAAGCGCGCGACTCCCGGCGCGCTCTCGCTGGGCCGCTCTGCGGCCCGGGCGTTACAGCAGGAAACGGTTCGTCCCGTTTTCTGTCTCCCAGTCAAAACATTTGGCTGAATCTCGAAATAACTTTTTTGATAGTCCGGAAAAGAAACACGACAAATAGACTCACCATCAGGCTTGCGTCAGAGAACCATTTCCCCCGGACTATAGTGAGATTGGTTTTTTCATTAGTTCCAGGAACTGAATTTTTGATGATTTACCTGCCTGCTGGAGCTCCTGGGTTTATTCTTCTCCTCTCCTTTCCCACTTCATCTGGGGTTTAACTCCTTTCTCATTTTTTTTTTTAAACTCAATCACACCGTATCCATTGTAACATATGTAGCCGCTAGTCTAACTCAGCCTTTATCAATGGTCAATATAAGCCACAGTGTTTGCATAACCCTCACAAAATGGGTCATGTTTTCGGTTCCTTTGATCCACAGCAACGGAGGTTTTGTTTTGCATGTTCTTTCCTTTCTTCTCTTTCCTTTCTTCTTTCTTTCTTTCTCTCTCTCTCTCTCTTTTTTTTTTTTTTTGGTTCATCGCGTTCAGTGATGGTTCTCTCCTCCCAGTTACAAGTTCCGTCTCCTCCCGAACAGTTCAGGATTTCTTTTTCTTTATTCTTACAGGGACCTAAAGAGTTAGGAGAAATTCAGCGTTTGCTAACTCACCTTCCCCCCCCTTAACCCCCAGTCAGGATTAACACTAAACGATGTAATCGGTTAAACAAAACAGACTTTAATATCATTAAATATGGATCTCTCCATTAACCTTGGCAATTATGTCACTTCGAAGAAGGAAGTAATAAAAACGAAATTCTTGCGAATAAAATATAATTATGGAAGCTATCCATTTGAGGTCCGGTTGCAGAAGGAGGTTTCCGTCTTTTTAAAAAGAGCTCTTATTTATAAACAATGATTAATATGAAATAAAATGGGTAAAACTAGCCCCAACAGGGTGCATGCACATAGTGGGTACTCAATGAATATTTAATCTCCTTCTTTCCCTTTCTTCTCCTCATCACTGGAAATTTTGGCAGGAGGTACAGATTCCCAGTAGCTAAGGAAATTATGCTCAAACTTCGCTTCTGGTTCAGGTAATCTACACTCATTTAAAAAAAAATATACCTCACAAAATTTATCCAGGGAGCTTTAATAGCTTATTAAAACTTAATGGAAATAGCTAGACAAAATAAAAAGTATGGTGATTACATACATATAAATCCAAAACACACTAGATTATTTCAAACTTTTCAGTGGCTGTAATAGGTAATCATTACCATTTGATTTCGTTTACCAACTTCTACAGTAAAAACGAAAATTGTGGGCTCCTGCTCACTTCTCGCGTTTCTGCTAGAGCAGCCTTCACCCACAAACTGATCTATCTCGACTTCATATTTTTCACAATGCAAATTTTATCTGGACCCTGTTCAGTTAGCTACATTTGAGACTTGTGCTCATTTTTTTTCTTTTAAAAAATAAAATGAGAAAATAGAGAAGGAGGTTGTAGCACTCACGGGTGGAGAAAACCCACCTGCCCGCTCCTCCTGCCTTGGTTGCGCAGGCGCTGGAGGTCTCAGAGAATCGCCGGGAGCGGCTTTGCGGATCTTGCGCAAGTACCTGGTCCAGATGTGTTTTCTTTGCGGCCCATTCGCCGGGAGGAAACAGTTACATTGGCAACTTTGCGCTGCTCTTTAAGAGAACTCCCGCACGTTCGCGTCCGCCTACAGGCTTTCCTGCCTCAAATGATTAAGTATTTAAAGAGTGTTCCACGCAGCCTTTCTCCTTCTAAATGTCGAGGCCGGTCACGGCGGGTGACCTTGGCATCTGCTTGGGTCTCAGCCTCCTGGAGCGGGGCTGCCTCTCCCTGGGACCTGGCGACAGTGGCGCCTAATTAGTACGTGGCTCCCACAGACGTGAGTGGGTGAGCACAGTGCGTGCATCTCGAACGCTATACCCAGGTTCAAAGCGCCGTACGTGAGGAAAACTTGGGGCTCAAATAGTCTTCTCTTTGGACAAGCACCCTTGGGGAATCTGTGGAGAGGACGAGGGGGCGCAGTGGCGGCTTTGGGACGAGGACTTTACTTTTGAGATCTATTTAGCTCGTTCTGGAAAACGACACCAGACGTGAGCCTATATAAATTCCTCCCCGGCCTCCACTCCCGTGGTCTGCAAGCCCCGGGTGCGAGCGCAACTCCTCCGGAGTCTCGCACCGGGCTCCCGCTCGCGCAGAGCCCAAGGCGGGGCGCGGAGGTCACACTCAGGTCAGAGCCGCGGACCTAGGTCAGAAATGGGGGGGGGGGGATATCCAGGTCCAGCTAGGAGCTGCTGTCTGGGGCTCCGCCCTAGCCCCCTCAAAATCCTTCTCACATTGCAAAAGTAGCGGATTGCTATACTTTGAGCAAACTGGACGCCACACCTGAAGGGCCCGCAGAATCACTTGCTTGCCTTTCGCGGGGGTCCTGGCATCAGTGCGACCAGAGCATGTTATTATTTTTGCAAACTGAGCCCCCATCCTCCACCCCACCCCCGCGGCCCGGGAGCAACCCCAGGGCTTTCCGATCTGGAGGTCCAGGGGTCCGGGCAGGCCCAGCACCGAACCGGCTTGTCTGCAGCGGGGCAGCGGGGACGGCGTCGCGCACCGACTCTGGGGCAAGGAGGAGCGGCGGCGGTCGCGGGCAGCCCACGCGGGTCTGGCGCAGCAGCGAAGGCAGAGGCGCTTCCAGCCTCGGCCTGGAGCGAGGGGCACGCAGGGGGAACCACTTCGCGAGCTTCGTGGCGCAGGCAAGTGTGGCGGGGAAGGGATAAGGGGCGGGAACGAACTCTGTTCTCATCAGGGATCTTGCGGTCTCAGCCTTCAGCAGAGGCACTCCGGGTGAGGGTCGAAGGACCCCGGGAGCTCTGAGCAGCAAAGGTGGGCCTCGCTGCAGCTACCAGGAATCTCTCCCTGTCAGGGTGGTGCAGCGGCCTTAGCCTTATGGGTGCCACACACAGTCTGGCCACAGGTCATACAGTTGGGCCGGGCCAAACTCTCAAGAGTGCGCCTGTGCAGATGGCCCGATGGCAGGGAACTCCCAGGCGTTGGCCTAGACGCTGAGAATTCACAAGGGTATTTCCAGGCCCCAGCGGCCTCTGGGCAGGGGTTAGCTCAGTGTCAGGTTTCTTCTTTCACCAAAAAGAACTACACAAGTTTCCCAAATCTGCAATCAATGAACTCAAGGCTGACTGTTTTCTTAGGATCCTATAGATATTTTTGCCTGTAGAAGTGGATTTTGGGACTACCTTCTTTTCCTCGAGGGAGGTGGTCACACAGACAAAACGTGGGTTACAGGCCTGCGAAGGGTTCATCCCCTGTTCATGTATGTGCCTCCTTCTTGGGACATTGTGTGTCCTCCACACTCCTGGGCTTGCTAGGGGAGGTCCTGCACTGAGCTGAGGAGGTGAGCTTCCCTGCAGGACTAGTCTGACATGGGAATGAGAGGTGGATTCTGCAGAGGTGGGAGGGACAGCAGGAGGGCATGAAAATGACCAGGAGACAGGACCTGAATGTGTGTGGAGAACTTGGGATGGTTAAGATAGCTTTCTCCCTATGAAAAAGAGGCCTGGGGAGTTTAGTAGCCCTGCCTAAAAGACAAGTTGGTTATGCCCAGTCTAAAGGTGAATAGGACAAGGCTGAAGCTTCCAGAGACTATGCTAGTGTCAGAAATCTGTATGTTCCTGGCTAAGTTTCTTGTACTGTATTTTAAGATTCTTTCCATTTGTTTTCCATTTACTCTTTAGTCAAGTGTTTTTGAAAATCTTGCAAAAGGAAGTCATTCACTTAGCAGATCTTTATTGAGAGCCTACTGTGTGTTGGGCAAGATAGTTCCTGTCCTCACAGAGCTTACAATCTAATTTTCTTTATAGAGGAGGAAAAAAAACCAGGCAATTAAAATATGCTGTGAAAGGAAGACATGGACACACCCATGGTGAGGTGAACATGGTTATTTGGGCATATTTACAACATCCCTCGAATATAGTGGTCAGAGGACTGGGTGGGGGAGTAGAGAGACAGCCTTAGGTGATTAGCCTGGATCCAAGAGAGGAGTTTAAAGGGTAAGCAGTGCATCATGGGACCTTCAGGGTGTTGGATGGCCCAGAAAAATAGAGCTGAGGAGGCTGTGGTGCTGCAGTAGATCAGATGCCTCCTAGGATTTTCTTCTGGTGCTAAGAAAGATTCACTTTCATTTTATTAAGGGATTTGGTATTTCCATTCCAGGACCTGCTGAGGCACATATAAATAAATAAAACACATCTATCCCTGTTATACCTAGATTATTGACACTTCAGACCTTGAAAAGAAGAAAACTAAAAACTAATTTTAAGAGAACCATCTAGCAGAAAATTTTGTGAAAATATTGCAATTAGAGAATTGTATTTGAGACTAAATCTTAGACAGTGAAAAAGACACTGTCCTGTCCTCATGGAGTTTAAAATCCAGTGGAAGTTATGGAGAAATAAATACAAGATGTTCAACATCCTGGAATATAAAGGGCAACAGACAAAGCAAGCTTTAAACTCTCAGGAGGCCAGGTCATAGGGGTGGGGCATTTAGTTCAAGGTAGCTCAGGGAAGTCCCATGGGGAAATCCCAGAGAACATTCCTAGGAAAGAGAAAGCCTTTGTGGGTTGACACAGCCCTTTTCCTCTCTGGAAATGTTGGAGTCTTCACAACATTTGTGAGTCTTAGGCGTGCTATCAGCTAATAACTCTGTTTCAGAGAGACAATAGAAAGATCTTGCAACTAATTAGACTTAAAAAAAAGTGTTAGTTTGATGTCACAGTTATTAAGTATGAAAATACCTAGACTGGTACCTTTAACTAGAGCTACTAAATTCCTTTGTTGTGTGGTTATAGGGCCAGGAGGGAACAATTCATTGAGCACCTGCTGTGTGACATAGACGTTTCATACATATTGCCTTTTCTAATCCTGATAACAGCGCTGTGAAATAGGTGTTTTTAATTTCAATTTTATAGATTAGGAAACTGAGGCTCAGTGTGTTTATGTATGGTCACTTGGCAAGTAAACGGCAGAGCTATCTGACTCCAAGTCTGTGTTCTCTTCATTCTTCTCATGGAGTCTGTTCCCAACCAGAGGGTGATGGTCCTAAAGAAGAAAATCATAGTAAGAGAATTCACATTTGAGACTTTAAATCCTTCTGGAAAATATAGGGTTGGGTGAAGTTACAGTATCCCTATAAATTATATTTTAGAGTTGCCAATATTAAAATTAAGGGATCACAATAATTAGAACACCAGGAATGTTTTTATACAAGTTGAATTCTCACACAATGTGATTAATTTCTCTTTACCATCCTTTGCTTGCTAGAAAAATTTCAAGATAAAGACATGCTTATATGTTAGTTTTGTTCATTATACAGAGAAACATGTGTGTATAGTCTTACATTTAAATGAAAATTCCCTTTTTGATTTTCTAACCTGCAGTCTCTAGGTCACTTTCCTTGGGTTTTGACTGAGGAGACTTGTCATTAGTATGTAGATCATCTGAGGTTTGTGATTGGGGGAGACTATGATAATATTACAATTTTATAGACTGATAACATTTGATAGGTAAAAGGACAAGGTTTTTTTTTTTAATCCTAGGATTATATCAGTCCATCAATCAATTCAATAAATATCTGTTGAACCCATACTACTTGCCAGGTACTGTGCTATATACTGAGTATATAACATTGATCAAGACAAACTGAGTCCTTGCTGTGGACAGTGTATCAGGAAGGAAGGAAAACAATGTTTGCTCAGCTCCTGCTATGTGCTAAACACTCTCTGAGACTCATTTAATCTTTCAGAAAAGGCTGCTGTCTGTCCCTGTAGATACAGTATATACACAAAAAAGGAAGTCTCAGAAAATTTAAATAACTTGTTCAAGATCGCACTAGTGAATGGCAGAGCTCCAGTTCAAACCCAGCAATACAGACTATGCTTTTTCATTACCCCACTATGCATCCTTGGTCATGCAGATACTAAAAATTGTGAGTACTTGCTAGTCATTTTATCCCTTCTTGTCCTGTTTCCTCAGCTAAAACAGATAATTATTCTTACCGTGTTTACCTCATGGAGCACTGTTAAAACCCAAAAGCAATTGTTTAGCTTAATTTAATGTCACAGGATAAAAAGCATATGAACTCTAATGATAGGTTTATTTTAACAATCTATTGATGGAAAAGAACTTCTAGTCCAGTAGGATCAGATTTTGATGAATTATTCTTGTTCTTTGTTTTATTAATTAATTCAGTGCCAAACACTTACTGGATGTAGTAGAATTGTACTGAGCCTGTAGATACAGAGATTAGGGGAAGTTCCTTGTCCAAAAGGAGCTTCAAGTCTAGTGGATGAAAGAGACATATAAACAGGTAAATTATGAAAATGTGCTATAACAGATGCCTGGGGTCTCTTGCAATCCAACAGCATTCTGAGCCTCCCTTCCTCAGACTAGACTTTTGCCTTCTGAAACATTGTTTCTCAAGCTAGGAAACACTTGAGCAGCTTGTTAAAAACATAGAATAGTACCTCCCTCTTGTACAGTCAGATTTTCTGGAGGTGGGGCCTTACTCTCCATTTTATTTTATTAAAAAAATTTTTTTTAATTGGGGTGCCTGGGTGGCTCCGTCGGTTAAAGATCTGACTCTTCATTTCGGTTCAGGTCATGATGTCAGACTGTGTGATTGAGCCCCCTATTGGGCTCTGTACGCTGGGCATAGAGCCTGCTTAAGATTCTCTCTCCCTCTGCCTCTCCCCCACCAAAAATATTTTTTAAATTAATTTCTATGCCCAGTGTGGGGCTTGAACTCACTACCCCAAGATCAAGAGTCACATGCTCTATCGACTGAGCCAGGCAGGTGCTCCCATTACTCTCCATTTGAAACAAATTTTCCCGTAGTTCTTAGGCAGTCTGCCTAGATCAGCATTTGGGAAAAAGATCTAGACCACTTAATTACAGTCAAGTGGCCTAAAGAAAAACAGCCCCCTAGCCCCTGACACTGTGGATAGGGGTGAGGTTATACTCTACCAGTGAAAGTTAAGAATCCAAACCCACTTAGAAAATGTGCGTGCTAAGGGGTGGGAAAGGTTGACAGGAAGTCTTCAGGGCAGATATAGATGACGTAAAATATAATACCTTAAATGGGAGAGCATTTTGGTGAATAGTTTCACCCATGGTTCATTTAAAACCATTCGTGGATGGGAGCACCTGGGGGGCTCAGTCGTTGAGTGTCTGCCTTCGGCTCAGGTCATGATCCCAGAGTCCTGGGATCAAGCCCCGGCATCAGGCTCCCTGCTCCGTGGGAAGCCTGCTTCTCCCTCTCCCACTCCCCCTGCTTGTGTTCCCTTTCTCGTTGTGTCTCTCTCTGTCAAATAAATAAATAAAATCTTAAAAAAAAACCAAACAAACTATTCGTGGATGTCACTCAGCTCCAGAGCATCCAGTTTGACATATATAGCCAAACTGCCCTCCAGAATGGTTGTAGTGAGGCAGACTCCTGCTGTGGATGGATGCAAGTTCTTGCTTCTCACACCAGAGCTTTACTTTTCATCTGCCATGACATTCTGGCTATTTATGTTCAGTATTTGACAAGGAGTGCACCACTCCTAGATTTGGGAAGGAGGAGGGGGTATTTAAGGTTTGGGAGTAGATATTTTCCAGCATTTACCATTAAAAGTCTATCTCAATATTTTGTGTTTCTTTTCTTTTTTTTTTAAAGATTTTATTTATTTATTTGACAGAGACACAACGAGAGAGGGAACACAAGCAGGGGGAGTGGGAGAGGGAGAAGCGGGCTTCCCGCAGAGCAGGGAGCAGGATGACCTGAGCCACAGGCAGACGCTTAACCAACTGAGCCACCCAGGCGCCCCCTGTATTTTGTGTTTCTTAAAAACACAGCGAAGTCTGAGCAGGGCTGATTAGCTTGGCTCTGTGGCTGTGGCTCTTAATGCCTGGAGGACATTCTGAGTACTCCCTTTTTGATTTCAGACCTCATTCAGGCCTCAGGGAGACGTCACCCTAGAAGCACCTCTGCCACCATGACCACCAGCCTGGCTGGAATGAGTCTTTCTTTGGCTGTACATTTGCTTTGGGGACTTTTTTTTAGAAGTTAAATTTATTTGTGTGTAGGTTGAAACTAGTCACTTGACCACATTTGCGATGTGAGTTACATTAGAATAAAGATCTAGAAGGGTGGCAAATTGCCTAAATTGCAGCACTAATGGTTGTGGATATTAGCATTTAGAGATACAAAAACTCTCTCTTCTAGTCCCTCTCAGTTCAATCTGAATTTAACTTTTTTTTTTTATGATCTGTATACAATGTGTGTGTGTGTGTGTGTGTGTGTGTGTGTGTGTGTGTGTGTGTGTGCTGGAAAATTTAAATAAGAGTTCCATATGTTGTTATAGTATACTGTTACAACCAAGTGTTAACTCAACATACACACACACGTACACACACACGCACTTTATCTGTTTAGGGAAAGTACGCTTTTTTCTTTCTTTGCTCACAAAATTGAAAAATTGGCAGAATTTTTAATTTGTAACTTGGCAGTATTGCAATTTACAGGCAGGCAAGGCAAGTCAAATTCAGTGAAAATTGTTTGAGAGTTTCTTTTGAGTCTTAGTGAAAATCATGTAACTGAGTGTGCACATTTGGACATTTCTTGCTTGATTTTTAACCACATTTATTGGCACTGCCAGAGGTAGTTAAAGCTTCCCAGTGAAGGCATGTGATGTCCAGAGGAAAGTGTGGAGATTTATGGTCACCGTATCCCTGCTATTAATGTTAAAATGACTGTTGGTTTAATTATTTTGAAATTTTGATTGGGGAAATATGAAATGGGATTTCACCCGAGCTTCATAAATCCATCTTAATCATGAATTATATAAAAACAGATTTGGGGGGTTGGGAGGTCAAAATCAGATGTGTTTTCAGGCCTGAGCTTTTTCTGTGGGTTTCTGGAACATTCATGGTGCCCAAGACACAGTGGGACCCTGACAAGTTTGAGGCTTTCTCTTCTGAATGCTGGGGGCTTTGAAATTGTCTTCACAATGAAGGAGGATTCATGAAGGAATAAAAGCTGTTTCCTTTTTAAAATGTTCAGACAGCAGCACAAACATCTGGGAATTTGTTTAAATACTCTGGTTCCCTGAGTTACCCATTTCCTTAACATATATTTTACTTATTTTTCTAAGGGGAATAAATTTCTACTTTGTGTTTTCCCCAGTTCAGTTGTGTTAGGCTCCTCATTTTAGCAGTTAGGGTCCTAGTATTTAAGCACACAAGGTAAGGCCCTATCATGCAAGCTATGATTTGGGGTGGGGTGGAATGTTGTCAGGTGCCAAGGGCAAAGTGAGTTTTGTGTGTGGAAGAAGTTTCTTTACATTAGAGTTTCACTTCTTATAAATTAAGTAAATAAAGAAATGGCTAAAAAGGACTGGCGTATCTTACAAAGAATAATCAAGCAATAGCACTCAATACTAGAATTAAGCAAAACCGTCATTTTCTTTCTTCTTTTCAAAACTTAGCTTCCCTTTCCAATTTCAGAAGTCATGAGACTTCTTTTTCTATCTCCTTTCTTTCCCTCACTCTGCAGTGTCTCAGATGGTGAAAAAGTATGTGCGGTGGAGGGAGGTGGTGGTAGGGCAGTGGTCAGAATATTCAGGAAGCTAGAATGAGAGAAACCAGGTTGATTTCTGAACTTAGAAAATAGTTTATGCCTATTTAGGGATGTAAGATCTGGACTGATGTAAAAATTTGGACATGCTTAAATATATCAATATGTAATATCAGATGATGAGACAGTGCAGTATTTATAGCTTCCTGGATTATCAGTGTAGCTCTGTCTCTGTTTCTGTTTTACTTTTCATACTTGTAGTAAGTAGAACAGGTGTGGTTTTAAATGTTTAGGACTGGGCTATTTTTTGACTAACTGGACTGTGTTATCATATGTGGGTTGTAAGTTTACAATCAATTAAAATACGAGAAATATATGAGATATATTGGTTAGTATGACTATACTAAATAGAATTTAATCTAGTTGATTTATGTGGTAGGCATTTTAGGATATCGCAGTTACTACTGTGACCTTCAGTGGGTTGTAAACAGCAATTGTTACTATGTAGCATTAGACATGAACCTGTGGGGATTGGGCTTAAAAGATACAAATTTAGCAGTGTAATTTAGCAGTTGCCTGTTTGAATACCCTGCGGCCACTTTGAATGTTATTTATTTGCCCTCATCTCATAAAAATAGGTTGCATAACATATGTTAAAAAATTCTAGCTATGTGAACTGACTAGTTTATTTATTTCTAAAAAGTTAAACAGTAGTTAATTGTGATTGGTATGTCATTTCTTTCTCCCCATTGCTTTAATTTCTGCTTGCTTAAATAAATGAAGGAATATTCTGGATTCTGCCTCTTCCACTTCAAATTTAGGGATATTGTGAAGGGAAATTATGACATTTGACTGTGGAAAGGTATATATTTGTACCTTTTACCCGGATTCTTTCCTCAGTGTCTCCTTCTGGTTCAGATGGAGTTATCAACTTTATATCCAGGTCTGGTGAAATGAACACTGACGGAGAAGGGCCTTCCCTTCTGAAATGTCACATTGCCTGACATGGATGAATACACACCATACTCTGGTACCCTGTGAATATCAGTGAATGTATTTGCATAGTTCTCAACTAGGAGAAGATGCCCTGTGAGGAAAAGATAGGTCTAAGCCCCTTGAATTTAAGGATGTGTTGCAACAAGTAGTTCATTGTTGAGATCCAGAATTACATGTTTGGCATTATGAAACACAGAGCCAAAGCAAGGTTTCCATTAGCAAGGGTGAAAGTGCCTAATACTCTGTTCTATTAAACTTACCTGATTAATGAGAGAACTGAGAGTTATGGATGTTTTTCTTTGTTTTGGTGTGTATGTGTGTATGTATGTGTAGATGGTGCTGAGAGAGAGCTAGGCAGTGTGAGAACAGTTCTGGGGGTCTACTCCCACTTTGAGGAACTCAAGTTTCTCATCTGACCTTGGTAGTCTTTGACAATCACTTAGCACAGTACCTGTTTCATAATAAATGCTCTGCTTCATAGCTGCAGTGGAAATTGATCCCTTTGCCACGTGGTCACCTCCCTCCCAACCCCACTTGGTCTTGCATCCTTGGGTTTGGGTCACAACCTTTGGGGAAGAGTGGAAAAAAAAAAACAGAATTGGCAATTATCCCAGTGATCTAGATTCTAATTAATTAGGGTCTACTTTTTTCCTACTTTTTAGGGGGATTGTGCCTGTAGGCATTTTGTGGGAAGGATGCATTTCTTGATGAATGATTCTATCTCAAGCTTTCTTGGATCCAGGAGGGGACATAAAAAAATAATTAGCTGCAAGGGGCACAACTGAAAGTATAAGATTTACACTCAAGCCAAAAATTTTATTTGCATATTAAATAACAGAGTCATGCTTGATGTCTCAGAATCTCTAGCTATCATAATCAGCAAAGAAAGTGAAACCAGATGTTTTCATTTAAGCTTTGAATTGTGTTACTATTAAAATAAAAATCAAGTTTCTTTAAGATTCCTTCTAGGTACAATCTAGCCATTTCTTTAGATAGACTTCTCTGAAAGGCCAATTGGTTTTTTGAGAGTGGAATCTGGTATTTTGCTGGATTTAACAATTCTCCATGAAGCTACATACAAATTTTGTCCATTTGCCATTTTGCTGTACATTTCTTAAAGTGCTATTTTTGTTGTGGTTTCGCTGATTCTCTTCCAAAACATAGCAGCATCATGTCATGGAAAAACACTGGACTGGGAGAATCAATTCTCGTCTCAGCTCTTCCGTTAAATGAAAAGATTTGAGCTTTTGGAAAACCACTTTAACTCTTTGGACCTCAGTTTCATCAACTGCATCAGTCTGCTATATAAAGTCCCTTCTTTCACCTAACATTTTAAGTCTGTTAGAACATGCACATCCCAGTGAGCTCAAAGGATACTCATCTGTAGAAATTTGACATCTCAAGCTTCAGAGTAACACTGTGAAATTAAAATGAATGTCAATGTTGGCAGAAAGTGTAAGTCTTAATGTTAGAAAAACAAATACCATTAACTTATTAACAGACAATTAAAAAGTTTAATGTATTAAGAATAATATTTACTGTTCTTCTCTCTTATACTATTATTAATCTGTGTTCATTGCAGAAAATTAATGAAATTCAGAAAAAAAAGAAAAAAATAATCTTAGTCTCACCATTCAGAACTAACCAGTAATAGTGGATATATTTTCATTCCTTTTGACTCTATATTTCTCTTATGTTCTATGCCATATATGATTTACTTTTTTATAGAGTTGGGATCATATTGGTTTGAGCTATTTTGTATCTTGTTTTTTTTCACTTGAGAAAATACTATGAGTTGCTTCCTGTGCCCTTATTCTGAAACATGATTTTTAAAAGCTTTTTATTTTTGTTTTTGAACTATAAAGCAGATACTTGCTGAGTATAAAGATTTAAGCAATAATTAGTTTTATAAAGCTGAAAATTAAACTTTCTCTCCACACACTGTCAAGTCATTCACTCTCTGTCAGTCACAGTCCTTCGAGGTGACTCCAGGGAATACTTAATAGTCATTAAGAAAAAAAGAATGGAAGTATGTAAATGTATATGAGTATCTGTGATATGAGAGTTTTTCCTTTAAATAGGGTAATTTCATTCATGCCACTTTCTACTGTGAGATTCTTTTCTTTTTTTATTATGTTATGTTAGTCACCATACAATACATCATTAGTTTTTGATGTGGTGATCCACGATTCATTGTTTTCGTGTAACACCCAGTGCTCCATGCAGTTCATGCCCTCCTTAATACCCATCAAGGGGCTAACCCATCCCCCCACCCCCCTCCCCCTCTAAAACTCTCAGTTTATTTCTCAGAGTCCATAGTCTCTCATGGTTCATCTCTCCCTCCGATTTCCCCCCCTTCATTTTTCCCTTCCTTCTCCTTTTTTTTTTAATTTTATTTTATTACGTTATGTTAGTCACTATACAGTACATCATTAGTTTTTGATGTAGCGTTCCATGATTCATTGCTTGCGTATAACACCCAGTGCTCCATTCAGTACGTGCCCTCTTTAATACCCATCACCAGGCTAACCCATCTCCCCACCCCCCTCCCCTCTAGAACCCTCAGTTTGTTTCCTGGAGTCCATAGTCACTCATGGTTCATCTCCTCCTCTGATTTCCCCCCCTTCATTTTTCCCTTCCTACCATCTTCTCTCTGTCTCTTTTTTTTAACTGTGAGATTCTTTAGGTGGCATCACTGGGTGGGTATTTTCTAGTCAGCGTACACAGCCAGAGTTGTCTCACCACAGTGGCTACACAGTGGTCCCATCCATGGATGCCCATTTCTCTTTAATCATCTCCTACTGCTGGACATTGTGGTTGATTTGAAATTATTTTATTTTGCTTTTAAACGTGTTGCATAAATATTTTCTCCATATCTTTGGGTGCATGTTTGTCTATTTCCCTAGGATAAATTTTTAGATGTCAAATGACTGGGTCAAATGTTATATACATGTGACACTTGGTACATATTGCCGGTTTTCCTACAGAAACAGCCTGGTTTACATCCCAGCATGCCCTGTGAGAGAGGCTCTGTCCTGCCCTTTCCCAACTTTGAACTAGTCAAAATTTAAGGCAAAATTTTCATTGTCATTGCACCAATTTTTATCTCAATTCTAGTCTAGGACATTCATTTCAAAGCATAGGGAAAAAAGTGTAGTTGACCCCTGAACAATGCAAGGGTTAGGGGCCCTGACCACCCCCCCACATAGAAAAAAAATCCATGTGTAACTTTTGACTCCCCCCAAATTTATCACTACTAGCCTACTGTTGGCCAGAAGCCTTACTGTTAACATAAATAGTTGATTAAGATATATTTTGTATGTTATATGTATTATACTATATTCTTACAATAAAGTAAGCTAGAGAGAAGAAGATGTTATTAAGGAAATTATAAGGAAAAATACATTTATAGGACTGTACTGGATTTATTGAAAATATCATGTATAAGTGGACCTGTGCAGTTCAAACCTGTGTTGTTCAAGGGTCAACTGTAATTCAGATTCTCTGGTGCCTAAATCATCTTTGATTCCTCTGGTGAAACTTTGTAAAGGGCCCTTGGGAATTTTAAGTTCTACTATACAGGATTTTTTATTTTTATTTAGTGTGATGAACTCAGAGATTAATAATTTACATATTTCTTCCTTTAACTTTCAAACTGGCTGGCTTAGATTTCCTCTCCTATTAAAATATAAAGCCCTTTAGGAATGATAGCATATTAAAGAATACTGTCATTTATGTTCCAGTAACTAAAGTCTGGGTTGGTTGAGCTTCTAAAAATCCTCATAAGTGAGGAAGTATAGGGAGTTCAAGACTGGAGGGTAAGGGCGCCTTATTCTAGGGAGAAGGGGAACTGTTGGAGGGGGGAAAAGGGATCAAATGAAGATTCAGTGTGACAGATGGCAATTTAAATACAAGAGAGTTTAAAATGACCAAGTTTCAAAGCCTTTTCTTAAGCACATAACAATAAAGGTAACCATTGTTTTAGCTGCATTGAATAACACTCTTTAACACTTTGATTTTAGTGAATTGTAACCGTTAGTAGCAGTTTCATCCAGTCCTTAAAGAAAAGTCATGTGTTACATTTTAGTTGAATGTTTTCTTGATCTTTAGATTTTGTGACTCTAGAGATACACTGAAGTTATTGCTATGCCTTTTTCTGAGGAAAGTGCTCCCAAATAGGCGATGTTTTGAATTACGGCCAACACAATTTTAATATAGCACTCTACTGTGGGGGTTCAGTTTATGACAATGGAATGCAGCAATAACTAGTCACAACGGAATTCAGATCTGGTGTAATGGGGAGCAGGTTCAACCCTAAGCCAGTGCGTTTGGTTCTTGGCCCTGAATTAATTAATAGCCTGGATTACTCTGGGCAGGTGTTGTAGGTCATGACAATATAGGCATCTAATAAATAGTGGTGTGACCAAGCATTTCAGTTTGGGGTCCTAATACTCCATGATATCTTCGTAAAGTCCGGTGGTCAAAATACACCTGGTTGAAAAGAATACCCGACCACTTAGTTCAGCTTATGCCATACAGACAAGCCTTTGTATTCCTCTTTGCCTGAGTTTCTCCAGCTCCAGCAAAATGTTGATACCACTAAGATATGATCTAGAGTCTATGACCTTTTTTCCCCTATTCATATATTCAGCACATATTTATTGAACGTGATTATATGTCAGGCTCTGTGCTACCCACTTAAATTTACAGTGGTCAGAGTCAGGGGAGTCAGGCTGGAAGACACACTAAAGGAGCCCACCCTCCATGTGGCATTCCTGGATTCTGCATTACAATGCAAATGCCTTAAGCCTGTCAAGAACTTTACCCTTGGCTTTATGGCATGAGGTAAGGGCCCATCAATGCAGTTAGCCTCTGAACCTTCTTTCAGTATGCAGAGGTTCCAAAGGAGAAACAAATGTAAAATTTGGATATTTAGACTATCCATCTCCTCATTGATCTTGATTCCTGAATTTCATTATGGTAGTAATATCTTTAGTGGTTTATTTCACAGATGGCAGCAATTTGTTTTTGATAAGTAGCTCAGTACATTTTCAATCAGTGAAAGACCAACTTGTCCACACAACTGGATGGTAAATTAAAGACACATTCCTAATACACATTCATGCACACAGTTCACAAATGTATGCAGGAACACGCATGTAACTTTTAAGGCACCCTGCCTTGGTCCTTAAGAATAGAATTTGACCTACAGTTGACAAATACAAACTTAACCACATCTATTTGGGGAAAAGTATGCTGTAAGAAAAAAAGTTCTGAGGATGAATTGTGGCATTTAAGAAACAAGTACTTGTAAAACACCCTACTTTTTTGTGTGAAAATTGACATAATAGAAGCGGCATCTTGCCAAAGTATATCTAATCAGTATTTAACCTTACTGAGGCCACAAACTAGGGAAGGTTTCATCTTCAATCTTTCAAAACCCTTTTCTGTTTCTTTCTTTTTTCTTCGTAATCAAGAGTAAACAGTTAAACTTCATACATCTGAATGCATTTATTCTTGGATTCTTATTTAATAAAGATTGGAAAAAAAAACTTGTAAAGAAAACTCTTGGTGTATTATGTGTGGCACATTCTTTGAGGCACAGGAACCCAGCGTGCTTTAAGAAACACTTCGACATTTGTAGGATTTTCAATCCCCTGGGGTTTAGATAAAAAAATACAAGGCACATTTGACCATCTCAGGACAAGGAATGTTCTTCTCAGGAATTGATTATGCTCTATGTTTTGATGAAAGATTAGGATAGAGTCAAACCATGTGTCTTGGTGTGTGACTTTAACATTTGCATTCAGCATTTATTAGCTGATGAGTTACTGGAGATTTGCATTCTTCTGAGTCAGCCAATATTGATATTATCTAGCTGTTTTATTGCAGTCTAAAGTTGTACTGAAGGGTGCCTTGGACAGCATGTTTTCTAAGTGTTGGGCAAGATTGATGTTCACAAGACTTGCAGCTGAATGTAATGTTATCCAATGCTAGTCTTGAAAACACAATGGCTCTGCAAGAAATTGGGGCAATATTTAGAACAACTAAGACTTAAATTTCCAAGACTATCTTGGTTTCATGCATTAAATTCCAGTATATCTTTTTCCAGTGTTCTGTCACCCCATCTCACCATCCCTCTTTAACAGTCCTCAAAACTGTCTCTCCAGTCCACTTTAATGCCTTAACATCTTGGATTTCATGTTTAGTGGTCCACGGCTATTACAGAGGAAAGAAAAAAATTGACCAAAAGGTTAAAAAAATAGGATTTATGAAGGTTAAAGGAGCTAGGATTATTCTGGTTGGAAGAAAGAAACTGGTGGGTGGCTTAATAAAAGTTTTCAAGTGTATGAAGGGTTATTGTATGGAGACCAGTAACCAGCTGTTCTCCTTGCTGCTGAGAAGAGAACAAAAGGAAATAGTCTTTAACTTCAGCAGAGGTGGAACTAGGTTAGATGTAGGGAAGAATTTCCCATTAAAGTGATGTTTGTTAATCATTGGAATGGATTATTATGGAATCTCTTTTTCTGGAGATGTTTGGAAATAAGACAGAAACTGATGTGGCAGGAATGGTTTGGATAGGTGGACAGACCCTTGCCTAATGCATGGGAGGGTCAACCAGATGACCTGCGGAAGCTCTTTGCTGGTCCTCTGAGTCTACACCAAACCAACTGGACCTCAGTTTGACAAGATATGAAGTGCCAGGTTAGTTCATGTCTTCAGCTATTTTAGCAGCTGCTAAGCCACTGTTCACTTTGCCATGGGCTCAATTTTGGTATTTAATTTTATGGTGGGAAGTAGTGATTGGGGTAGGGGTGGGTAGGAGATAAAAGAATATGGCCTTGTCACAGGCTAGAACATACCTAGGCACTCTTTAAAGAATTCTGAGTGAATAAGAGTAAGGTCTATGGAGTGTGAAGGGCCCTTGTAATTTCTTTCTTTTTTTAAAGCCTCAAATAGTTTTTTCCCTCAATAGTATAGCTTCTGTGTGTTTGTGAAAACTTCTTCCTGTAAGCTTTTGATATATAGAAGCATGTGTATATCTCTGAGGGAGTATCCCCTTTAGTGCATATTTAATAAACTAATTACAATTACAGGATTTTGGACATGACTGGAATTTTGGAGAGACCTATTAGTGGAAGAGTTTTTCTAACCTTCTTAATAATCCCCAAATTGTATTGCCATGACAATAATAAGTATGCAATTGTAAATAGTACCACAAGAATTTAAGTTGTTAAAAACAACTCAGTGTGTTATTTTTGTTAAATATGCTGTTAGTACAATACTTTCAACTGAGCTGAACTTTTTTTAAAATTTAGTTCAGCATTTAGACATAACCCAAGAGCTTTGACAATATTTAAGTATTGTTTTAAGTACTAAAACTTTGGATACTGGCTAATACAATATCTTGATTGCTTCAAACATGATTATTGCAATAGAACTACAAGAAGGGGTTGATTTAATACTAATTGCTGGTTATGAAAACACATACGCGCACACACACACACACTAAACCAAATGTAAACTCTTTGTTTCTGAGCAGTTGAGAGATTATACTACTGCAGTTTTTAGAGATTTTTCTCTTTCAACTATTCTAATAAGTTTTGAGATTAAAAATGTTTTAAACTACTTCTGACATCATTCTACAAAAATGTCATTAAAGAGAATGAAAGTAACTTTTTACTGTGCAGCATCAGACTAATGAACATGGTGTCTTCTTTCTCTTTTAGTCATTTCCTTTAATGTTGCATTCACAAAGATTCATAGAGAAGCAACTGGGGCAAGGATGTGCTTTGGCAGGCAAGGAAGAGACTTATGCTCAGTCTCCCACCCCACTCTCTGACTTTGAACTATTAATGTGAAGCCCAGAAACCTAAACTCTTACCTTTCCCTTCCCCAATAGGGGTAACCAGAACTATTTATATTAACCTGGTGAATGTCCAAAAAATTAATGTGTCAGTCTGATATTTTTAGGGCTTCCTAAATTTTCTTTGTTCTTACAAGATATTCAGGTCTCTAAAACCTGATTTATTCTTAGGAACACTAGCAGACTGCTTGAAGTTGGAATTTTCATCTGAAGAATATAACAAATGGGTGAGTAAGGGCAAGACATGAGAAAGAGCTTGATGCTTCCTGTCCAGGTTCACAATAGTTAAGTCAACAGGTCTTTCAACTTTGCTTAACAATGGCAGCTTGAAGCTTGGAGTTGGTCAATAGTCTGCATATGCCTTCTCTCTAATCAGAAAGGCCATATGTTACAGAATACTTTTTCAGCTTTTAAAAATCTACTGGCAGATTATCCTGATTCCTTGAAACAATTTTTGAAAGGAGCAAAGTTAGAATGTTTGATCCATCTTATGGGTCCTTGGTAGGGTTCAAGGCAAGCACACACACACACACACACACACACACACACACACACACACACTCTTAAGACTTCTGTGTGGTCAAGGGAGCTTGCTGTTCAGAACTCAAAGTTGGACTAATAAAAGACACCAGACTACAGTACTTGCTTTGTTTGTTCTGTTTGACTCAACCAAATGTCTTCAAGTTTCGTTTTCAATTTTTATCGTAAAAACTGTGAAAGCAAGGTATTTGCTTACTGCTGGGATTTGATTCCATCTTAAAGACCTGGAGCAAAAGTTTTATACAGAGAAAGCTGATGCTTTATGATGCATACCTAGTAGAAGGTATAAAAATGTAAAGTAATCCAGTAAGAGTAAACAGCAACATAACAACAAAAATTTAAAATATATTCAAAAGTGAATTCTTAGTATACCTCTCACAGTAGAAACCCAGACTTTTAAATAATTGTTCAGGGCATTTAAATGAGAACTCTGTGAATGCTCTTTCCTAACGGTTTAAAGACCTGATGTGGTTGTATGTTTCCATTCTCTTATTCATGTTGGCCAGCTAGTCATATATTCAGATTCAACAGAATCATGAGAGAATTTCTAGCATGACTTCTGGTATATCATTCTGTGTTATGGTTTCTCTGTCTGTCTTTATGATGCACATCCTGTTGATTCTGCTCATAGCAGGAAAAGGAATTATTTTGCATTACGATTGTACTGTTGATATACACTTGATATTTTGGCTGGGATGGTCATAATTTAGGGGAAGCTAAAAATATTTTAGCTTTTTAACCAAGCTATGATTTGGCACCTACTCAGACTAAAAGCTATCTTGTAGGATTAAAGGGATGGGGAAGGTTCACGGGAAATCATTTTTAAAGGAAAAGAGAATGACATATAGAGTTAAAAAGCAACATTATAAACTGTTAAGAGGCCAATATTTCAATGCAAATAACATTCAAGTTATATAAAAGCCCTGTGAATGATATGTTTATTGTTACTAGTTTTTAGGCTTTGTAGTCTTTGGGGACTTTGCTGGCCTGGATTTCCAGTTTGGTAGAGTACATTCAGCTGCATTGTGCACTTGAGTTCTATGGAACCGTTGTGCTTCATCTTTATTTACCTCATCCTTGTGGGCAAGCATCTGCTTTTGTGTCTTACATCTTAGAACTGCAGCTGGATTTCTGGAATTCTGTGGCTGTCTGGTATTTTCTTCTGCATATTAATAGGATTAAATTGTACTGATGGTTCTCTTTTTTATCCTTTCAAAATGAATATACCCCAGATATTCTTAGATAATAAAAGTGATATAGTTACCTTGTAAAAATAGTTGGTGTAGAAATGTATAGGTATCCCCAGCTTTTTAAGTTTGCTTTATGCCACTTTGCTCTTAATGAAAGACCTACATTACTACCTGTTTTCACTAACTGAAAGAAATCTGAAAAAGATTTTCGCTTTTAGGAAAAAAGGCGAAAAGTGAAAATAGTGTTCAGCATTTGTTTTGCTTATATGGAGGTAGTGAGTACCCCATATGGAGGGAGGGAGTACCCCAAGCAGCAAGAGGGGCCCCCGCCAAGCTCCTGCCCCAGAACTATACTCGGCATCTCAGCATCAAGCTGCTGGAGCTTTGACCTGTGTGGGCGTCTGTGCTTTATTTTGATTTGTTTTGTGCATTCATTAGCACGATGTGTCCTTAAGTATCAGAAAGGCCTAAGAGAGGCAATTTTTGGGGTCTGGGAATACTAAACAATTTTTCCATGTGAATTAATGTTAATTGCTTCTTTGCTTCCTTTCAGCTTATGAGAAGTTTCATGGGAATGCTCTACTTACAGATAGTGGGGGGGAATTTTGTGTAGAGATTAACAACAAAAAAGCCTCAGAGATAATCCCTGGTAATATGACAACACACTGGTGATCATCCTTACAGATGTCTCTCAATGTATACATATTCACATATAAATATACATAAGTAAATACACATGCATTTTTACATAAACGAGATAATACTATATGAACTGTTAATAACTATAGATCTACATCATTATTTTAGTGGATGCATTATGTATACTGTATATAGAATACTGCCTGGCACTCAGTAGGCCCTGAACCAATTGTTGATAAATCAAAGAGCAATAATTTATTTAACCAATCTTCTGTTAATGGTCATGATTTATTTCCAATTTTTCACCATTATAAATTACACTGTGATGAATATCCTTTTGCATCTTCTTTGTTCACATGTACAATGATCTGTTTAAGGAAACTTCTGAGAAGTGGAATAGCTGGGTCAAATGTAGAAATATTTAACAGTTTGAGAGAGATAAAGTTGCCAGGCTGGTATATTCATGCTCAAGTAGTATCAGTTTACACTATCGTCAATAGTAGACAAAGGTATCTGTTTTACACGTTTTCCTCTACACTCTCACTGGTGTCAGTTTTCTTTTAAATTTGCCATTCTGATAGAAAAATTGCTGTGCTGGTTTTTGTTTTTTTTTGTTTTTGCAATGCTTACATTACAAGCAAAGCTGGATATCTCTGCATATTTATTGGCCATAATATATTTCTTTTATGCGTTGTCTGTTCTTTGTCCAGTGGTTTTCTCTTGAAACACCAGAGACCTATTTTGTCCTGCTGAAGTAAATTAATTTTATAATTTTAAAATATACTCCAAGCAGGTAACAAAATACTTCCTTTAGTTGGGTATATTGATAAGTGAACATGTGGAGCCATGGTTCTCATTTGTCAGAGATAGCAAAGAAGATAACTTGGAGATTTTACCTCTAAGGAGAGTATTTTTTTTGTCTGAGGACCACTGCTAAAGTTTTAAAAAGATTTGTTAAAAAGATAATAGTCATTTGGAGCAAATATTAGGTTAACCAATATCTGGATTCCAAAAAGTGGGGACAAAGTAAGTTAATTTTTATATATGTTGAAATGACACACTTCATTTCCAACCACTAAACACAATGTTCACCTTTCTTCTGTTTTAGCTTCAGTATGCTTCTGAAATATGTATGTGTGTGTTTAGCCAGAGAGAAGGTCATTCCTAACCTCATATTTAGTGTTGGGACCATCACTTGTTTAGTGAGGCACTTTTATTTTTCAGGCCCAAGTTGCTGCTGCCTAAATTCCTTCTGAATCCCCAATATCAATAAATTACAGAGGTTTTAGTACCCTTCCACAAAGTGATAAAAAAATGATTATTTTTAAAACAGTATGTTGTGTACAATGGTGTTAGTTCAAATTCTTAATATCCAGGCCAAAATACCAGAAAATGAACCTCAGTTTCTTGGTAATAATAAAGTGAACGGGCTTTCAGCAGGGAGATTTTATGGCTTCTGTGACGTGCCTCCGTACTTACCTGTTCTCGAGCCCCTTTTCCACTTGGCAGTGCAGAGTCACCTTGCTCAGACCTCTGGCCTCACCTGGAAAAATGTCCTCATCAGTGAGTACTTGTAGGGTTCGGGTGATAAGGATTCTAAAGGAAAGAGTCCTTGTTTCAGTTCAAGTGGTTGGATTAGTCACAGGGATACTTAATCCATTTACAAACAGTAGAATCCTCCAGCAAGCTTCTTTGTGTTCATCAGAGTATTTTGTACTCATTTAAAGGAAAAAAATGAACAACTGAATACAAACCATGCAGGAGTTGTTCAGTTAGCAGAGTTCTAATTTTCCTGATTATAAGAAGTATAAGCATTTAGATACTTCTAAAGATTTACGTTTTCCATAGAGTTTTACATTGTGGTTAAAATATACATAACATAAAATTTACCATTTTAACTATTTTTTTCATCCTTTAAAAAATTTTCTTTATTATGTTATGTTAGTCACCATATAGTACATCATAATTTAACTATTTTTAAGTGTATGGGTCAGTGGCATTAAGTACATTCATGTTGTTGTGCAACAATCACCACCATTCACCTCCAGAACCTTTTTCATCTGGCAAAACTCTGTACCCATTAAACACTAACTCCCCATTCTCCCCTTCCCCCAGCCCCTGGCAATCACCATTCCACTTTCTGTGAACACTTTTTTGAGGGATGTTATATGTCTTTCTTTACAAAATGGGGGTTTATATCTTTCTTTAAAAAAATCCATCTTTTGGGAAGAGTTTCAGGCACATTCCTGCATAGACATGTAGTTGGGCAGTACTATAATTATACATCGTCCTGAAATGCATTTTGGGTCATTTCTACGCAGAACTTTAAAAAAATACTTCAGATGAGTACTGGAGGTTCTTGCTTTTCTTATCCCACTAACTTTTTGAAAGCATAAGAATATCTTATTAAGGATTATGCAAAATAACCTCCTACAAATCCTGATATTATTACACTGCCCCCAAACTTCAAAGCATCAGGAAAGGTTCCCCCCCCCAACTTTTTAACTAAACCAGATTCAGCTGGCTACCCCACTTGGCTACAGAGTACTAAAGAAGAGACTGAACTGACTGAACTTGATCCTGCTGCCCCTGCACACAACACTCCCATTGACTCTAGAGAAGACTTAAGTGCATGAAAGGACTCCCGGATCAAAAGGTTAGCTCTACGGGGAGCTGTGTCTGGCTCAAGCAATCCATTTTTTTTTTCTATTGACAGTGAAAACGTTTTATAGTTCTTTTTCAAAGTTTTTCAATCTTTTACAAAAACAGCCTACTTGTGAAAAAGTGAGAAGGCATCTAATTGAACTATATCCAGAGGAGATCATGGCAGAGACCAACAGGGAAGAAAACATTTCTAAGCCACAATGATGTTGGTCACATAATTTGTATTTTAAAAATAAAGTATTTGAGGCACCAGCTGAGGGAAATTTTCATTATGAAACCTGGTTGGGCTATGAAGCAGTATACGGGATAAACTAAAACACAAAGCTCTTGATTCTCTTTGTCTGCTAATGACTTAATAATGCTGGCAGGATTATGCAACCTTTGCATTTTATGAAATCTATGAAAATAGGAAAAAATACATGTGATATCTAAATGGTGTAGATGCACAGATGCTTAACCCACATTTAATTTATTTTTGGGAAAATAAATGCCTTAAAACATTTCAGAAAAAGAGAAATTGCCTTAAGTAATTAAGTAATTAACAAGAAGAGTAGTAATAGCATTTTTGAAGAAAGTGAGATATGGTTCTACATGATATGGCTCTAGGTTTTCTACATTTATTGGAGCTCCTTAGTATTTGTAAGAATTCATTCCTTCATTCCTCAGACATTTTTTTTGTGACTTACTATGTACCCAACGTTAAACTAATAGTTTTTCAAAACCTCAGTTGAACAAGTATATAAGGAAGTGGATTATATGTTATAAAATAGGATCCACGGCTGGGATGGGGGTTTGTGTCTCAAGTATTTTGCATTCTCAAATCATTCTTCATTAGTAAATTTGCCTTAAGAATTTTCTCTAGCTTCACCTGGAACATACAATTTTGATTGGCAAGTAGCTTATTCCTTCTAGAAATAACTATTATATTTATTCTAATCTATGTACTAGGGCAGAGAATGCTATGTTGAACTAACTTGAAAAGCATGTTTTATAATCAGAAAACTGATTTAATGTCATTAGAATTTTGATCTTAAGCATCCTCTATTATATGAGCAATGGAAAGGCTTGGTGGGGAGTTTGTCTATGCAGTTCTCTTGCATTTTCACATAATTGGGCTTGACGGTTTTCTGCCATTGCACAGGATAACTGCAGTTGATGGTGTTCATGTTTTTACTTAAGGGCCATTGAATTGTATTAGAAACTTTATGCTACACTCTTGTAATCCTGCAAGTCATTTTTGAGTTGCATGATTGAAAGTGAATAATAATGTACCACAAAACAAAAATTACTCATGCAGTTAAAGCTTTTTTGTGTGTAGCTTTAGAAACAACCAGTCCACAGAGAATAGGACTCATGAAAGAAATGAAAATACATGATCATCCCCATTACTCCTTGTTGTCTAAGCCTATTCAGGTCTGGTGAAACATTCAGCCACTTAACCTAAGTGGTACTGGACACCTAATTTATTCAGCTTCTGGAAAGTACCAGGTTAATGCTTACAGAGGCAGGATTTTAAAATTTGGAGCAGGGGGGTGGGTGGTGGGTAATAATGTTCTAGTAAACTCTTCTACTTAGCACGTGCCCAAGAGTCCACAGAAATCAGGTACTTCTTTGTTAAGCTACCTTCAGTTTTCTTGGGAATTATTGGGTGTTTAATGGGCTGTGTTCTTATATGGTGGTTAAGTTGGTGTGCTGAAATGGATCTAGAAAGATCCAGGGCAGTGACTGATTATAAAGAGCTGTTGAGTGGATAGAGAGAAAATCAAGGTGGTATGACAGGGAGCAGTTTCTTTCTCAGGCTCTCAAATCTCTCTTCTAGCCAATTAACATTAAGTCCAAAATTTTCTCCACTAGTGTCACTTAGGCTGTTGTTTCCTGAAGGGCCCTGCTCCTTTGGAGAATTAGCACACTAGTTTAGGTGAGTTTGTCCGACTAACTAAGCAGTTATCTATGGCACTAAGAAAAAACAGTCCAGGAGAAGTAGGACCATAGTCATTCAGGTGTTATCGGAGAATAAAGTTTGAGGAAGAAGAGTTCTGAGAATATAATGACGTCTGTGGAAGGCAGGCCAGGGGTGGGCACATAGCGTGGGACTTTGGCAGTTTGAATTAACATAAACATCATAGAATGATGACTTTGTTGGGGATGGGGTTGATAGAAAGAATGGGGCAATTCCTGTAAAGAGGTTTTAGGTGTCCCTGAAGACAAATTAACCTATTTCAAATTCATAGCCTGATTTGGAGTTTGGTCTTTACAGGAGCTCTTCATGGAGATTCGAAGGCTTTAGCCTTTGAATATATGGGAAAAAGTTTCATCTCAGTTCTTCACTGTGCTTGGTTGAAGCTGCTTGGGTTGCAGTCCTGGATCAAGAGAAGTTCTGAGGCCAAGTCCAGACTCAGGGGAATGAATTCCATCATTTAATGATTCCTGCCATGGGTCTAACGGGAAGAAGTGGTCATTGCAGTCTTAGACTTTGCTGTATTTTTGAGGATTTAGTAGATCATCATTGGCAGTGACAACTTAGTCCAGTCCTCACAAATGGGAGAAGAGCTTGGGACATCCGGCTGATGAATATACAAGAATTCTGGGAAGCCTTGATGTGCCTTAGTATTCTCCTTGCATATTTGTATTAACCTGGAAAATTGCTTCTTGAAGAGAAAAGGAAGTGATATTTTTAGAATTGGATCAGCATTTCCAACACATCTATTGATGGGCTAGCTCCTCAGTGTTTACATGGCAACGGGATGAACTATTATTAGCACTGCTCTCATCATGGGGTATCAGAATGGTTTTTTCCTCTGGTAGACCAGTTGTACACATAAAGAAGTTGAGTACATTGATTCATTGAAATTAGTGTTGATAGTTTAACTGTGATTCTTTCTCAGTTTCTTCTGTAATGTCAGACTGCAAAGTTCCATGTCCTTGAGAGAGGATTATTTTAAGACAGTAAATCCCTGAATCATATTTAGTGCAATGAGTTTCTTTTGAGTGTTTGCTATGTTTCTGACACTGTGCTGAGTGTTGTGTGGGACACAAATGAAAGAGGGAATACACGGTTCCTACTCTCAAGGAACTTATAATTTATAAAGTGAGACAAGGCATTCTTGAACCAGTTAAATAATGAGATAATACAGTATATGATTCATATACTTACACTTATTTAGTAGTTTAAAAAAAGAAGGAACAGTGGGATTATTTAAAGAGCTAAAATACCTACAACTTGCTTCTGCCACTCTAGTGGTCAAGGACTCCAGAACCCTGTGAGGAAGGGAATAGCAAGCACAGAAGAAGGCTTACTCATCTCTTGTTCTTTGCTCATGCAATGATACTCTTGTAAGTCAATGTCTATGGAAATTTGGAAGCCAATGGGAAATCATTTTCACAAATAGAGACGAAGGCAGTAATGGTAGAGTATTACCCAGCTGTAGCTCTTGCCTTCTGTCCATCTACCCAGAGAGCCTCGTGTACACGTGTTCTTCTAGCGCCTACAGTTCATTCTTTAAAAAAGTTTTAAATTACCACTACTAATTATCATTTTTTACTCAAGTCTAATTAACATACAGTGCAGGCCATTCCTGCATGGTCACAGATCTGTCTGAGGTCATAGGGACTCACCTTGATTTCTATTTTTTTCAAACGCTTCCTAGTCAAATGTCTCTTTGAGGCAGGGAGAAACAGAGAACCTATTTCTTCCTCATTGCTTCTTCTCTTCCCTGACCTCCCTGCCCCATTCCTGATGTTTTTATTGATTTCCCTCTCTCCCTTCCTCCTAGTAGCACATCTACTTTTTCCTGGCATTTCTAGTTTTCTTTCTCACTGCTCTCCATATATCATTATCTCTGTCTAAGTCTGAAGAAGGAAAAAGAATAAAGCAAGTATTGCCAAGAAAGACCCGAACTTTCCTTCCATGTTTGGAAGATTAACTCCTGGAATATAGGTCTGGAAGTGCAAGCGTTGGATTACCTTTGTTGTTCTGTACACATTGCAGTGTGCTCAAGACATTTCATAAAGGTTAAGTGAGAACAATAACAGTCACTTATATTATGTAAGACATCCTAGGCTTCATCCTAGATAGGTGGTGCATTGCTATATCTGTCTCATTCGCTTGTTTATAATTCATTCATTCACTGAATAAAGAGGTAAGCAGAAGCCAGATCTTATTAGGCCTTCCAGGCCATCATAAGCTTAGTTTTGATTCTAAGAACTGTGGGAGACCATGGAACCGGCATGGTCTGATGTTTTTTTTTTTTTTTTAAGATTGTATTTATTTATTTGACAGGGAGAGAGAGAGAGAGAGAGCATGCACCCAAGCAGGGGGAGCGGCAGGCAGAGGGAGAGGGAGAAGCAGGCTCCCACTGAGCAGAGAGCCCGATGTACGGCTCGATCCCAGGACCCTGAGATCATACCCTGATCTGAAGGCAGACGCTTAACCACCACCCAGGTGCCCTAATTTGTGTTTTTAAAAGTTCTCTCTGGCTGTAGTGTGAGAATAGATGAAAGAGGTCAAGGGCGGGAGCAGGATATCTACGGCAGAATTCTAGGCTAGAGGTAATGATGGCTTAAGCGAGGGTGTTTGAAGTGGAGAGAAATGGACCCATTCTTGCCGAAGTGTGTATTTGTAGGCCAAACCCTGTTTCTTATACTAGTGTAGCCTTCATTTATGGCTGGGGCCTGGCTCTAGCGTTCATGTACTTAGTGTCTGAGCAGCTGGCTTGGAACCCTAGAAACCAGGCTTCCCTGGATCATCTTATTGGATCAGACGTACTCCTTGTATGCTAGCCACTAATGCCTGTTTCAGAGGCTCGATGCTGCTCAGAGTGTTTGTTTGATAACTTGATTATTATTTGTTTCACCTTACATTCCACTGGCTGAAAATATTTTTTAATAAAAAGGAGATGCTGGAACTGATGGTTTTTAAAAAATTGCAAAAATGCTTTCCCCATCCATTTCTTACTTTAATTGCACTGTTGTGTGAGGTATTTCATCCAATCTGTTGAAATGAAAGTTTTAATATTTGGGGCATAAGAATGCCCAGCATTGTTATGGAAAACACTGTGTCAGCTATCACCAGAAAGTACTGGACATGGCAGGGCTTATTTCCACAGGTATTTGCTAAAGGCTGAGTATGTATAAGATATAAAAAAAAAAAAAAAGATAATAGGAAAAATGTGGCCTCTGCCTCCAAGAAACTTGAGAGGAAGGGAAAGTAACAAAAATTACGGTGTATCTTTTAAGCGCTGGCCTTTTACATCTACCACTCATTCAACTCTGAGGTGGGCGCTGTTCTTACCCCTATTTTATGATAAGGAAAGGGACATCATCATCTGTCTCAGGTCACATTGCTACTGTGTGCGGAACCAGGAATGAAGCCCAAAGCCCAGGGTTTCCCCACTTTACATTGTAGGTACCACTTCACAAGATTTCAGAATACTGCCCCTGCCCCCTTGACAGCTGCAGAATCTTGGGGGAAAATGTCTTAATCTCTCTGAACCTCTGTTTCTTCATCTATAAAAAATGGATAATAGTATTTACCTCACAAGGGTATGTATGAAGCATGTATGAAATGTCCCTGGCACACAGTAGCCAACGACTCAAGTTCATGTTTCCTTTCTTTTGTGAACTAGTTTTATGGCAAGAGAATCTGTGATGTGATTTTGTTAGAGAGCCCTAAGCAAGCAAGGCAAAGCATTGCTTCCCCACTGCCTACCCCCGCCCCCCCAACCTTACAACTGTCAGAAAAGCCTGTGTTATGCATTTGGGCTTAGGGGATAGGAGAGGGCTACAAGATTATGGGATGTGTTTGTGGAATATCTGTGTTCAGGAAGCAAGGCATTCTCAAGCTCCCTAGTCTGTCTCATCCAGTTCAGGTAGCAACAGGCAGTTGTTTATATAGGACATATAAATGAAGGCCTCAGATCCTAAGGTGTCAATTTTGTGTGTCCTTTGGAGGTGAAATTAATGGACATTTCCCTTTGAAGGATCAACTGTGCAGCTACTATCCAGTGGAATAAAAGGACCTCACACTGTTTTTTGGTGAGAGATCATATTTATTTTTTTAATTCTTGGTGAAAACCAATCTGCCTTTCTTGAAACTAGACATGTAAAATTTGATTAGCTAACAAGGAGGGGAAAAGAATAACAACAATAACCTTCCAGTCTATATCAGGCTCTTAAAAATAATGTATGGGACAATAAATAATACTGCTAGTTTTGCTACAAAGTGGTCCATTATACATATGTGAGGAAGGTAAGAAACTACTACCCTGGGAGGAAAATAGAGCCAAAAGGTTGATCTTAGTTATTGAAGTGTAGTGCATTGCTCTCCAAAGTTTTTTCTTTCTTTCTTCTTCTTTTTTTTTAATAGAATGGATTGTGGCGGCAACTTTTGGGGGACACTCTGTCTCACTGGGAGACTGTGGTTTATTAAAATCATCAAAACATAGATGATTGTTTTACTCTTCTTTCCTTAGTTTGTATCTGCTTTGAATCAAGTCTTGTCCAAGGAACAAGGACACCCAGAGAGCTTGTTAGACTCATCAAATATCCTCTTGGTGCTTGGATTGCTTCTCTTCCAATTCTATTTTCCTATAATGTGATCTATTACATACTGGTGGCCAGTCTCCAGCAATCTCATGAAGGCTCTGCAAGGGGCCCTACCAGTGTGTTCACATGATCATGTGTGTTTCTAAATTTTGCAAAAGCAAGATGTTTTAAATATAATCACTCAAGATCATCTCTTTCCACTCTGACATCTCGATCACAGTTTGTCAGCTGGCATCTGAGTGAAGGGCACGTTTTGGATCTGGCTAAGAGGAAGTTGAACTGGGGATACGTGTAGTTTGGGGCAATATTTTTATGAAGTTTGCAGTCCCTTTTGTGACCATCCAGGTGAGGAATGACTTCTAGGAATACCCCTACCACCCACTGGATGACTCACCCAACAGGGATGGTGAGGAAACATGAGGGCCAGAGGTCTTAAGGTTATAAACCAGTTTATGGTGCTCATCACTGGAAGTACAGGGGTAGTGGAAATAAAAAAAGGTTTGAAGCAAAGTTTGAGAAGCTCAGCTGTGGAAAATTCTTACCTTCGGCAGATATAAAATTGTGAGTGGAAGTTTGATGCCTAGTCAAATATATTCTCTCCTATCTGGAATATGCTTGATAATGCTAAGCATACAACTATAGACTCACTATGTATATTTTTCTTTTTTCATGTGAATAGCATGGAGTAGATTTTATCAGGATTCTTGTATTTGTGCATGTTTCTTCATCCCATTCTGGATCTCTTCTTATTTTATCTGTTGCATTTTGTCCCCAGAAAGCTTGGTGGTTTCAGAGGAAAGTCATCACCAAAGCAAGAGAAATGCCAAAGAATAAGTGTTATGGTGACAAAACTCTCACATAATCCATCAGTAATTCACAGTATGTAGCATAAGAGGAATCCAATTATCCACTCATGTAGCGGGATGCAGTGTAAGGACATTTGACTTGTTCTTGTGTATACCTTAATTTCAGGTTAATTTTGTATATCTTTTCAGAATTATTATTCATAACCAAATTCAGATGTGATAGAAAGGATATATGTCTATTGAAAACCAAGAGTGTAAATTGAAAGAAAATGTTTGTGATACCTGTTGTCTTTAAAAAATGTGCAATTTCTTTCCTCATTCTCAAGAAATACTCATTTTTTTGGTATCTAATTTGTATTATACTTTCCTTAAAGAGTGGTACAAAATTTGTATTAGCTTTAGGCCCCACAAAACCCAGCTCTGCACTCTTCCATCCCTTCAGTCTCGTATGGACATGTTCAGAAACAGCTGAAGCACGTGTGTAGAGCAGGGTAGCATGTTGTAATGGAGGGAGTAACCTTGATTCTGCCACCTACCAGCTGTGTGGCTTTCGCAAGTTTCTCAGCCTCTCTGAACTTTAACTTCCTCAGCTATAAAGTTATAGTAATATAATAGTTGTAATAATCACAGGATTATTGTGAGACCTAAAGGAACACATGATAAATGCTTAGCATGGATAAACACTCAGTAAATATTATTTCCCTTTTTTCCTCAACCACTTTCCAGTGGTTCACAGGTTAATCTCAGGTCAGGGACGCAGGTGAGGAAGCATTTTGTCTTTTTAAAGTGCATATTGTTAGAAGGGTATGAAAAAGAGAGTTGGGGTTTCCCCTGTGATTCTCGTCTTTAAAAAGCCCTAGGCAAAATGAATCACAATGTTATTTTCTCTGGGTAAAAAGCAAAGAATGAAGTGCTTTCATCAGCTGTGTAGAGTATTGAATCAAAAGTCCCGATTCAGTGTGTCTGCCACTACACACACACACACACACACACACACACACACACACACACACACACACACACACACACACACACAAACTTATGTGATATGGCCCAAGGATTAGATTATTCTGAATCACTGCAGTTTTTCTACAAAGCTTCATCTCTCCATCAAAAACAATTGATGAACAAAGCCCTAAGCCAGGTGCTAGATTCTCATGACATGTAGGAATCCTTGAACTATGGCTTATCAACCTGGGGTGTCCTAATGAGCCATGGTATCCTGGAACACCCCAGTCTTTCTGATATGTTTTCTTCAGCCATATACACACAGAGATTAAGCTCTGTGAGGTGGGGCTGGGAACTAGAAACACAAAGTTAGCTGAATACTGACTTGCTGATAGGATATGACTTAGTCCTCGTAGCGGACGAGGCTACTGCCTAGGATGCTGGACAATGAACTCTTTTCTTTGAGGGCAAAATCCAAGAATTCTTTTTTTTTCAGTGCCTACCAGGGCTAGTACATAGTAGGTGTTTGTAGTATTTATCGAATTGATTTGTAGTCTATATATAATTGGGGTACAAAGAAAGACTTTTAAAGTGCCCAAACGGTTTTTCTTTCTTGAAAGAAAACTATAGCCTTTGATTAATAAGCATGATAATTATGTCCCTTGCCCTGCTGTTTTGGAAGAAGGGGAATGTGTTTGAAAAGGGAAATCAGAAGGCCTACTTCATGTACTTTGCCTATAAGCCTTTCCTTCTCTGTGTGAAAGGAATCAAACTTAAGCAAGTATAGGGAAGTCTGAGAAGTTTACATACTTGTAAAGACAGAACAATCACGAGTAGACTGTCAGCTGAGTGAAGGCCAGTGTGGACTCTAACCTGCAGGCAGTTTACAAAGAAAACTCATTCTGAGACCAGCTGTCTCCCCCTGGAGCTGGCATACATGACTGATTTCTAATGAAGAGGAATTGCTGGTTAAATAAGAAAGAGTCTGTGTAATGTATGTTATAATGAGTTATACATTTATCTACTAATTGTTCAGGAAATTTGGATGCATTGACCTTACCCATATTTTATTTGAGGCCATCTTGGTTAATGTTCATGCTTTTTAAACTACTGAGTTAAATAAGCTCACTCAGGTGTTGTCACGGTGAACCCACCTAATCTCATTAACATCTTGGTGTCTGAGTAAGATGTACCCAGGATCTAGTCTGTTTGGCTGCTAAACACACACACACACACACACACACACACACACACACACACACACACACACACACACACGTTTGTTTAAAAATAATCATTGATGTCTACTGTGTGTCAGGGAGTGTGCTGAGCACTGAGGATATGAGCCAGACACAATCCTGAAGTGTAGACTAGATGAACAGAGCAGCCATATCTCTTATTTGGGTATTACAGGAGACCTACAGCTTATCCTGAACTTCCAGAAGTGTTTCTAGAGGTGGCCAGGTTTGCCGCTTTTCTTATTTACCCTCCCAAAGGGCAAGACATGCAGGTTACGACTGAGACAAATGCCCCATTCATTGTCTTCCGGGCCACTTAAACTTTGATCTATTGGATCATATGAAAAAACTGAAAAAGTTTAAGAGAATGATAATTTCTTAAATAGCCATACTTTATCTGTCTTCAGGTTGATTTCTAGGGTATTTAGGATGATTTGATAGTTGTCTAGGTGTGTTTGTGGGACTAGAGGAGCCTAGGGTCCTCCTACTCAGCCGCCATCTTCCTCTTAAAAAGCCATACTTTAAATGCCAAATCTTAAATGGATAAATATTTAACATAAGTGAATTGATGATTTTTAAGGCTCTTAATAACAACTATTCTTAATTGTAGCAGTTTTGCTTTGGACAAAGATTATGGGGATAAGTTTTAAATCTGGTTGGAAAATAGCATTGAAACAGTACTAATTTTGTCGAATTTTTAGTATGTGGGTATTTGGAGTTATTCAGATTTCCTCTTTGTATGTTCAGGAACATTAGTTATTTCAGACTGGAATATGACTGGCTATAGCTAGTTGAATAAAATTCCTGCAGTTCATCCATTCTTCTCCTACCAGCAGGTGTCATTATGGAAATATGAAAATACTGTAAATTCCAAAGTTGTAGGAACTGGCTGTGAGAAAGAGAAGTAGCACTTTGGATATTAAAAAACAACAAAGAGTGGAGAGAAAATTTGGTGCTAACCAAGGATGGCATGTTTAATTACTAGTTTGGCAATGTTTTATAATAGAATGTAACTGACACAGGATTTCAAGGCACAAACTTAATTTATTTTAATTAGATTAAGCAAATATTAAGACTTGCTCCAAGCTCATAGGGTCTCAAAAGAGAAGACATAACTCTTATCCTTAAGGAGCTGGGATGGTATCTACAGAGAAAAGGGTACATTCATGAAATAATTAACAGAATGCATCAGTCTTTCTTTTTAATATGCCAGATTGAAGTACATATATAATATAAACAGTAAAAGTTCCAGCTGGAAGGGCTATGTATAGTATTGTTGCTTCTGGATTAATCAGATAATACTGTTTATCTATTTAAGTAGAGAGGAGGTTCAAAATTATTTGGTAACTTGAGAGCTCATTCTTTCCTTTCTTGCTAACTGCCATCACCTATCTTTCTCCATACATCTTAAGTAATAATTAGAATAATTACATATATATTGGTTAACCTAGGATGTAACAATTGTTTATAACAGTTTGCTATAATCAATTGATAATATGATTAAGTCTTTCTAAAAAGCAAGGTAAGTACAGTGGTCATTTTTACTAGGAGATCTTAATATAGTACCCTGGATAAGAAGAGTATTAGTGTTCTAGATCAGGATCCTATTTTCCCCTCTAGACTGTGAGTTCTTCTACGGCATGGGATATGTGGCATTTGTCTTTGTATTTCTGACACTCTAAAGCTGTGTCTGTATCTTTGGTGGGCTCTTAGTACATGTTTGTTGAATGACTAAATGAGTGATACTATCACCAAAGGATAGGGTATTAGCAAGTGTGCATACATTATGTTGTTAGAATGTATGTTGATATTAGATTAAGAAATCTCAGATGGAATGACGCAGAAAACTTATTTGAAAAGTTGATAGATTCCTAAAGTTTTCTCTTTTTATTCCATTAGTCCATCCAAGGAAGATTTGTCTCAAAAATTATTTTAGCATACTATATGAAGGACATTATAATTCACCTAAGTAGAATGAGTCAACATTTTCCAATGACAGTTTACTTACTGTAGGCATACTAATTCTTTTTATTTGAGGGCCATTATTAATTTACCAACTGCTACATGGTAAGGCTGATATGCTCAGCCTACCTTTGGTGGATTAAGCTAACTACCCTTTATTCATCACTTACTTATGTCTCCAGCTGCTTACTGGCCTTCCCCATTTTGATTTTCTGTTGTCAGCTCCAATTTAACATGTCAAAACAGGAAATCATTTTTTTTAAAGATTTTTATTTATTTGACAGAGAGAGACACAGCGAGAGAGGGAACACAAGCAGGGGGAGTGGGAGAGGGAGAAGCAGGCTTCCCGCGGAGCAGGAACCCCGATGTGGGGCTTGATCCCAGGACCCTGGGATCATGACCTGAGCTGAAGGCAGACACTTAATGACTGAGCCAACCAGGCACCCTGGAAATCATTATTTTTTACCTGTAAACTACCTCTTTCTTCTGGGCATACTTTTTTCCTTGATGGTACCATCATTTTTCTAGTTACAGGCTAAAAACTTTGATATTTTATTTTTCTTAATCATTTTCTCCATCAGATCAACAGACTCTTACATTTCCTTTGTGATGCTTTTGATATTAATTCTTTTCTTCCTTTCCCTTTCCATTGCCAAGACCTTGGGTTAGACAATGCATGGATAAAATAGCCTCCTGGATCATCCTGCTATCAGTTTCTCCTCTTTTTTTTCTATGAATGACTATGAATATTTTAGTTAGAATCATTCAAACATCAATACCAAGTCCATACTCTTTATCAGAGTTGCCATGGCCCCTCATGGTATGCCACCTGATCACTCTAACTCAAATCTTGTCTACTCCACTGCTTTGCTCTAGTTATATGGGAAAAATGCAATTTTCTGTCTAGCCCTTCTCTCTCTGACTTCTAGAATTTTTTTATTGTGGTAAAATATACATAATGTATACATGTATAGTAATGTATACATTATTTTATACCAAATGTATAAAATTTGCCATTTTAACAATTTTGGTAAATTTGGTAAATTTTTGTAAAAATATACAGTTCAGCAGCATTAAGTACATTCATATTGTTGTGTAACCATCACCACTATCCATCTTCTGAACTTTCTAATCTTCCCCAAATGAAACTCTATACCCATTGAAAAATAACTCTCTATAACCCCCTCCCCCAACCCCTGACAACCACTGCCATCATTCTACTTTATGTCTCTGTGAATTTGATCTCACATACGTGGAATTACATATTTGTCCTTTTGTGACTGACTTATTTCACTTAGCATAATGTCTTAAATGTTCATCTGTGTCATAGCGTGTGTCAGAATCCTTTTTAAGGCTGCACAATATCCCATTGTATGTATATATCACAGTTTGTTTATCCATTCATCCATCAAGGGACATTTGTAGTTTTTGCTCTTTTAACATATCCTACTAATCACAAAGGATTAATCTTCTACACCTTACTTCAGTCATATTACTTGACTGCTCAGAAGTCTTCAGTGAGTTCCTTTTTACAGGTAGGATCAAGTACAGCATTCATAGCCTAACATCCATGGCTCTCCCCAGTGGGTCCTGACCTATGTATAGAATATTATTGCTCATTATTAATCTTCAACATTTGTTCATGAAACAAATATTTTTTAAATGCCTGGTATGTGTTGGTCCTGAGATAGGTGCTGCCAATCCAGCATTAAACCAAATAGACCTGGTCCCTTGTCTCATAGAACTAACCTCAGAGCTAAGTGATTCCTTCATTCATGCCAGAATGCTCTCCCCTTTCACCTTGGAAGCTGGCTACTTCACCCAACATGAAATTGCTAAGAACCATTAGGTGACCAACTTGCCAAAAGCTAATTCTCTAGTAATCGTTTGATCAAAAGATGAACTTCCTGAAATACAGAGTTTTTCTAAAAAAATTATTTTACCCTGGTGTCACTGAGGCTCTTTTCCTGGAGATATATTTTGGCCAAATGCTGTTTAATATCAGCTTTGCCTGTGTTTCACATTGTAGACCCTGAGAATTCCTAGAACACGTAACACTTTCTATAGAATGATTAAGGTTTTAACACTGATTTTTGTCTTAATTATTATCGCCTCTGTCCCTGTTGCTTCTGCCCCTAACTGTGCCCCTGTATTGACCTGGTACAGTGGCTTTGACAAATTGTCCTATCTAAGGCATTTGTCAGATGATTGCTCAGCGAATTGGTTATTCATTGAATTAGTCGTTAGGGGGCCAATCATATGACAAATCAGTTTCCAAAAAATTTTAAAATGTCTTCTCTCCCTTGTAATGAATCAGAGGGAAGCATTTTCTTCTGTTTTTCAGTGTGTGTCCTCTCTAGTATTTTTTGATATTTCTGTTGATTTGTCTTTACAGTGTCCTTCTTATGATATCTTGTGATCAGAACCGATAGTTGGTTGGTTAACCATGAGAACTGGGGAAAAGTAGAAAATCATACAGACACTTTTTTTTTATTTTTTAAAACTTTTTTTAAAGATTTTATTTATTTATTTGAGAGAGAGAGAGTACACGAGAGGGGGGAAGGTCAGAGGGAGAAGCAGACTCCCTGCTGAGCAGGGAGCCCGATGTGGGACTCAATCCTGGAACTCCAGGATCATGACCTGAGCTGAAGGCAGTCGCTTAACCAACTGAGCCACCCAGGCGCCCCGATACAGACACGTTTTTAAAAATAAAACATATTTAATGTACATTTTATCAGCCAGTCTTTCAGTGGAAGGTCGAGGCATTTTCTTTGCAAATGGGCCAACTGATTATTCGTATCATCTCTCTTACGTAAACCATACTCATAATGAATCACCTATGATTTCCAGTTCCATGTTTTTAAAATAAGAGCAAGATCTTAAAGACACTTGTGCTGTAATGAGTGCAGAATCCTTGTATATTTTCATTTATTCTTCCCTGTCATGAACAGTTGTTTCACTCATACTCAGTTTAAGAGCAGATTTTCTTAGTAACTCGTCTTTATTGATTCTTTAAAAGAATTCAGTTTGCTTTTTCAAAGAAACATAACTCTCTTTGTTGTCATATTTCATCAAATAATATAAATATTTAATTGAATTATATAATTATAATTGTAAATACAGGTGGCACAACTTTACTCCTTTGGACAGCCTAACATGTGGTTGGCGGGAGTAGAAGACTGCAGGCATGTGGCAGAGGAGACTGCTGGCTGTGAGCACCGGGTGTGCCGTGGTGTATCAGCTGGTAGGTTTTCCTGAGGACAGGAAATGCTGTCTTTAGTGCAGGTTGGCTAGAAGGGCTTTTACTGTATTTGTTCATTCTTACAGACAAAGGTATGTGCGTGCTTACTATCTTATAATGAAGTAGGAGCTGAGGAGGGATCTGTCAGGAATTGGTATGGGGAACTGCACAAATCCTTCTGATTCAAATGATAGGAAAAGGGAACTTCTACATTTGATGTAAATTTATCAGATGTATCAGAGATCCAGCACCGAGGGGAATGAGGGTGGAGAGACTGAAGGAGACAGGGTCTCAGACTGTCGTGACTGGCCACTTTATCTCCAGGCAGATGGATTTTTCCACATGGATCATCTCTGCCAAGAAGTCCTCTGCCTATGTGACCATTCAAGGCCCAGCCAGGGATTGCAGCCCCATGTGAGGGAAGCCTCTCGGTGGACTTCATCTGACTGCCCACTTTTTGGCCCTCATCCTCCATGTAAAGGTGTGCTGGCCGTCATCCTCCACATAAAGGTGTGCTGGCTGTCATCCTCCACATAAAGGTGTGCTGGCTGTCAGGGTCTCCTCTGCGTACTTCCATACACATGTGTGCAAAGGAATCACGTGTAGGGGTAGGAGGTGGATGCTCCCTTTCTAGCTTCCAGTATTGCTGCAGTGCTGCTCAGCGTTCATACCATTAAAAGTTATCCTTCCTAAGCAGACTTACGACAATGGAGTAATAATACTGTCAGTTATTTTGTGCCGTGCTTTATGGTATTAGCGCGGTTTATTGCTTTATTTAATGAGATAAATAACTGGACTGCTTGAAAGGGGTGTTTTTTGAACAAAGCATTAACTGAGGTGAGAAAGGAGTTGTCTTCTACTTTCTGTTCTGCTTTGCTTGCAGTACAGTCTGGGTACTTTTTAAATTATCTGTTCCCAGCTTTGTTGCACAAAGGTACAGCTACATCAGGACATTGGCTTGTCGGTGCTCACCATTACTTTTATTTTTTTCTCTTTTAATAGATACAGCTTTTGACAGAAAAGAAAGATAGATGACTAGACAATGTTAAGGAGAGCACAGGCCCTAGTCTCAGTCTTGAGGACGGCTTTTGGAAGATAGTCGTTGTCTATGCTCTTGTTTTCTGACTGCCCAAATCTGCATTGTCACAGATGGGCACGGTTTTGCTAGATCAAGGAAAAGATGAATTCTGTGGCTTTGGAATAACGTTTTCTTCAATTGCCTAACCACAGGCAGAATAAGGTCTTTTTGAGAAAGGGAAACTGGACTACAGGCATCTTTCTTCCATTAAAAGATGAAATGGATCTTCAGTCAGCCTCACCACATACAACTCTTGCTTTATGTTAACATGCGTTGAAATCGTATAGACTCTGTCCTCGATCTCTGAACTCGAAAATCTCTTGTAATACTATAAATTACCCTCACTGGCTTCCTTTTTTAAGCTCTGGTGAATAATCCATGGGTTCTCAAGTTTCTGTTAAAAATGTCCCTCCAGGGACCTGCAGTGAAAATGAGGCGTTGTTTTATGTTGTTTGAACACCGCGTGAACCCGGTCCTTGCTTTGATTTTGGAAGCTGACCATATCTGACGCGGTTCTCCTAGCCTACAGCTGTGCCAGATTCTCTTCTTCTCTTCACAGCCTCCAGGGCCAGGAGCCTCTGCTTGCATGAAGGTGGGGTAAGAAGTGTGACCCACTGTAAGGAAAAGCTGAAGCTTACTCACCCAGGGAAGCAGTGAGCCTCGATAAAAATGGCACTGGAAACGATCCCCCTTTAAGACCGTCAAACATGAGAAATGCTCAACAGAATGCTGTGCATATATTAGGCACTCAGTCAATATTTGTTGAATGAACAGACGAATGCAGCAGAGGGTGGTAGTCATCCTATTTCCAGCTCAGCCTCTCTGGTGGCAGCTTTCATCTCTAGCCACTCTCTTTATTCTTCACTTGCCCTCTTGCCATCCCATTGCTGCTCTGTCCTTTCTTCTCTAACCAGGAGAAAAGAGAAGGGCTAGTCTGGGAATCACATTCTTAGGCAGGACTGGGCTGAAGGCAATTAAAGTTCATAGACTGAAGAGGCTTCAGAACCACCTTCTCTCAACTGCAGACATAGACATCTGCCTCTACTGTCCTGTCCCTGATGCTTGACTGGTGGGATGGTCCTAGGTGGTCAAAAGAAGTTCATAGAATATTGACTTTTCAGGGTCCAGGTTGGGTTTCTAGTGTTTTATAAACCAAGCAGTTTAATTAGCTGTGTTCACACCACATATCTTTATTCCAGCATGCTGTGGATGAGTTGCATGCTCTTGACTCTGGAAATGGGAAGTGTCCTCCTCTAACTTCTTAGCTTTACAGAACATGGTTTGTGTCTGTTACCATTGTCATTTCTGGCTTTTATATAGCCACCACTATCTGTGAAGTCAGTGGAAAACAGACTGTGGTTTTTCTTAGATATTTTCTTAAACTCCTTTGGGGCAGTGTCTACGCTGGAGGCAGTTTTTCCTTTCTCCACCTTTAGGATAATTCTGAGAATCTAAGGAAAAATTGGTATCTTTTGGACTTTCAGCCAAGTGTATTTGCTGGTCAGGCTAAACATTCAAGCAGATTTAGAGTGAGTGACACTGAGTCTTCAGTTACAGGGTGAAGTTCACCACTTTGATGTGTCTTCTTTCCCATTTTTTTTTTTCTTCTAAATAGAGTGGAATCCTATCAAATGTAAACTTAGCTTAAACAAATACAATTATGCTTAGATAATTTTGTTCTCTACTGCAACCAGTAAGTGTTTGCCTTGGGGGCACACAGAAGGTGATAGAAAAGAACCTGCTATTCCCTTGATTGTCTTAATTCCCCTGTGCCGCTCATGGTGTTAACTTTTCCTTGTGCCGAGTGTGATTCTAATATCGATTGTACAACAGATTGTTGTTACCACATAGTCTCTAAATAGCAGTTAGGTCCTTGGTCTCAATCAAAGCTACGGTTATCTGTTTCACCTTTGCAGGAAAATTTGGATATGTTGGACTGAACTGAGAGACTGTGTGTCTCCAACATGGTACATTCCTTAGGGATTTTCAAGGGTAATTTTGGTGATATGTAATTTTAGCCCTAAGTGCTCACTTCAGAATCTGTCACCTACGATAATACACCACAGTAGTGTCTGATTTGTCTTTATGGTGCCTTTTGTGATAAATAATTCACATTCTGGTAACATTCTGCATTTTTTGAATTTAAAGTGCTTTCTAGTCTTTTTAGGTAGTGAGGATATAGTTTGAGCTGGTATTTGTTGTCTTCTCTACCTTTGCTATATAAGGTCTATGTAACGTTTTTGTTGATCTGGGACATTATGGAAATTTAGAACCATGCCTGGAGCCAAAATGTTGGACACATCACAGTTTGCTGTTTTAGAGCTGATTGATGGATGCTATATGCCACAAGATACTAAAAGTCATAAAAATAAGCTAAAATTTCTGAAAGATAAACACCAAAAACACCAAAGCTCAATCCTACTGTTCTTGATAATGACCCACACTGTTAATTGTAGATTGTAAGTTGTTATAGTGATAGGAAAGGTCTGCCCTGATTGGGAATTGGGAAAGATGTTGGAATCTGAAGATGGCCTTTGTCTAAATGCAGTGAAACTCACACAAAGCCAGGCTTCCTTGTACGGCAACATTCAACAACAGTCTACCTCGAGAAACCTTGAAGAATGAAGTAAATATTTACTCTTAAACTTTATATTTAAGGGATTTCAGATAGAGAAATCATACAGAAATCTTCCTAAAAATTCCCTTTAAACTTCTTTCTTTTTCACCAGCTTCCTACTCATGGCAACCGCTCTGCCTCAAGCGCACTTGTGGGTGGCTCTGCCATTCTGAGCCCTCACACACCACACACAGACCTTCTTTGGTGTGTGCAGTCTTCTGGAACATGTACTCTCTAGTGCTGGTGGCTCTTCTTGTAAGCATAAGCTACTCTTGCCCCAGAACTCTGGTGAATAAAATCTTCATATCAGTATGAAAGTTTTGCTTTTATTTACTCTTTGATATTGACTTGAGACATACTGCTTGCTCTCATGTTGATATAATATGTTCAGTCAAGTTGTCTAAGACCCTGACAATCAGACCAATCTGCCTTGGGTTCATTAAATCAGTGGGGCCACTATAAGAGGAGGTATGTATACAATTATAGTTACAGCATATAGCAAACAGCAGGCCCAAAGTAGTAGTCCTCACTTTGCCTCTTGGTCTCTCCAGAAGGCCATATAAAAGTGGTGGATTTAGATGTAAATGGCTCTGACTGAATGTGGCAGCCCTGAATATGGCGGTAGTGGTGGTGACTGGCTTTCCTTTTTAGTCTGGGTGTGACTTTTATCTCAAATGATTCTTTGAGTTACTACCAGAGTAGGACATATGGCTGCAGTCTGGGGGAGAGAAAAACAACTAAGTCTACTTGGTGTATCTTTATTCTTTACACAACTTGGCTATAAAATTTATACAAGCATCTGTATTAGTCAGGTTCTCCAGAGAAACAGAATCAATGGAATGTATATGTGTTTCTCTCCTTCTCTCTCTCTCTCTCTCTAAAGGGATTTATTATAAAGAATTGGCTTATGCAGATGGGAGATGGACAAATTCCAAGGTCTGCAGGTTGAGTTGGCAAATTGGTGACTCAGCAGAGCCATTGGTATAGTTCCATTCTGAAGGCTACCAGGCTCAAGACTCAGTAAACGTAAAAGCTGATGTTTTAGTTCAGGTCTGAAGGCAGGAGAAAAACTGACGTCCAGCTTGAATGCAGTCAGGCAGAAGGAATTCTCTCTTACTCTGACCTTTTATTCTATTCTGGCCTTCTACTGATTGGATGAGGCCCATCCACAGTAGAGAGGACTGTCTGCTTTACTGAGTCTACCAATTCAAATGTTAATCTCTTCCAGAAACACCCACACCCAGAATAATGTTTGAGTAACTATCTGGGCACTCTGGCCTAGTCAAATTGACACATATATTTATCCATCGCAACATTCATGAAGAATGTAGGAACATATAATTTACAATTCAATTCCCATTTATATGTATGGCTATTACTTGATGGATGTGATCATGCTTTTAGAATTCAGTGAAAGGAAAGGCATGAGAAAATTTTAATGAGATTATTTATTTCCTGTGTTTTTCTCAAGGAGTATATTAATCTGTAGATCTTTTTTCCTCTACTTCGTTTAACAACTTAGAGTATATACTTTATCTTGCTGTCTTTGGCGTCAAAAAAAAAAGATGTGCTAGGTCTTTCTCTGTTCTACGAAAAATGATTCTTTTTTCTCTAAAGAAGGTGCTCATCTTCACACTATGAAGTCTAAATGTTCTACCCACCATAAAAAGAACAGTTAGGCCAGAATTTCGGCCTGAAGAATAGCTTAAAGAAATCCTGTGGTTGTGCTCACTTTGGCAGTACATGTACTAACACTGGAATGATACAGAGAAGTTTAGTATGGCCCCTGAGCAAGGATGACATGCAGGTTTGTGAAGTATTCCATATTAAAAAAAAAAAAAAGGAAGTAAAAGAAATTCTGTGGCTTTTTTTCCATTAGTGTCAACTAACATGGGTTGTCTCAGAGAAGCTGCTTGAGCTGACTCACCTCAATATGATGCCTGTTGGGTTTTGTATTACCAGCTTTCTTCACCTGAGAATTCGACTAAGAGAGAAGTCTGTCAGCAGGTTACAGCTTGATCCAATTGGTGGTTATTTGGGCCACAGCATGGGGAAATCTGGGGGGTTGGATGGGCCTTCTAGGTGTGAGGTTCTTTCTTGCAGAGGTGGTTTATATAAGAGGCATGGAGAGGTAGCTCCTAATTTTCTTTTTTTTTTTTTTTAAGATTTTATTTATTTATTTGACAGAGAGAGACATAGCGAGAGAGGGAACACAAGCAGGGGGAGTGGGAGAGGGAGAAGCAGGCTTCCCGCGAAGCAGGAACCCCGATGCGGGACTCGATCCCAGGACCCTGGGATCATGACCTGAGCCGAAGGCAGACGCTAAACGACTGAGCCACCCAGGTGCCCCAGCTCCTAATTTTCTTAATACAATCAACTGGGAGGAAAAATTTGCTGTAATGGTATTACTTCTGTGGTAAACCTTCTCAGAGATCTCTGGCCCAGTGACTGGCCCAAAAGAAAGACTCAATAGAAATACTGACTTTACTTGAAGTCTATGGGTCATTTTTAAAAAGTTTTGATTTTATGATTTTATTTATTTATTTGACAGAGAGAGAGAGAGAGCACAAGTAGGGGGAGTGGCAGGCAGAGGGAGAGGGAGAGGAAGGTTCCTTGCTGAGCAGAAAGCCCGATCTGGGGCTCAATCCCAGGACCCTGGGATCATGACCTGAGCCGAAGGAAGATACTTAACTGACTGAGCCACCCATGCGTCCCTAAAAATTTTTCTTTTAAAGATTTTATTTATTTATTTGAGAGAGAGAGAGAGAGAGAGAATGAGAGATAGAGAGTACGAGAGGGAAGAGGGTCAGAGGGAGAAGCAGACTCCCTGCTGAGCAGGGAGCCTGATGTGGGACTCGATCCTGGGACTCCAGGATCATGACCTGAGTCAAAGGCAGTTGCTTAACCAACTGAGCCACCCAGGTGCCCGTCCCTAAAAGTTTTTATTTTAGTTCCAATCAGTTAACATACAGTGTTATATTAGTTTCAGGTGCACAATATAGTGATTCAACACTTCCATATAATACCCAGTGCTTATCACAACAAGTGCCCTCCTTAATCCCCATCACCTATTTCACCCATCCCCCCCAACCCCCTCCCCTCTTCTAACCATCAGTTTGTTCTCTATAATTAAGAGTCTGTTTCTTGCTTTCTCTCTCTCTTTTTTTCCCTTTGCTCATTTGTATTGTTTCTTAAGTTCCACATATGAGTGAAATCATATGGTATTTGTCTGTCTCTGACTGGTTTCTTTCACTTAGCATTATACTTTCTATTTCCATCCATGTTGTTGCAAATGTCAAGATTTCATTCTTTTTTTGGTGGCTGAATCATATTCCATTGTGTATATATATATATATATATATATATATATATATATATATATATATACCACCTCTTTATCCATTCATCAATTGTTGGACACTAGGCTGCTTTCACATCCTGGCTATTGTAAATAATGCTGTTATAAACATAGAGGTGCATGTATACCTTTGAATTAATGTTCTTGTATTGTGTGGGTAAATACTCAGTAGTGCAATTGCTGGATCATAGGGTAGTTCTATGTTGAACTTTTTGAGGAACCTCCACACAGTTTTCCAGAGTGCTGCACCAGTTTGCATTCCCACCAACAGTGCAAGAGGGTTCCTTTTTCTCCACATCCTCATCAATACCTGTTGTTTCTTGTGTTTTTGATTTTAGCCATTCTGACAGGTGTGAGGTGATATCTCATTGTAATTTTGATTTGCATTTCCCTGATGATAAGTGATGATGAGCATCTTTTCATGTGTCTCTTGGCCATCTGTATGTCTTCTTTGGAGAAATGTCTGTTCATTTTATTTATTTATTTATTTATTAAAGATTTTATTTATTTATTCATGAGAGACAGAGAGAGAGAGAGAGAGAGAAGCAGAGGGAGAAGCAGGTTCCCAAGGAGCAGGGATCCCGATGTGGGACTCGATCCCAGGACCCTGGGATCATGACCTGAGCCGAAGGCAGACGCTTAACATCTGAGCCACCCAGGCGCCCAATGTCTGTTCATTTAAAAAAAAAGATTTATTTATTTATTTGAGAGAGAGAGCACATGCAAGTGGGTGGAAGGGCAGAGGGAGAGGGGAAAAAAATCCTCAAGCAGGCTCCCTGCTGAGAGAGGAGTCTAATGTGGGGCTCAATCCCAGGACTCTGAGATCTGACCTGAGCCAAAATCAAAAGTAGGATGCTTAACCAACTGAGCCACCCAGGTGCCCCTTCTCCCCATTTTTAAATTGGATTATCTCTTTTTTAGATCTTGATTTGTTTAAGTTCTTTATATATTTTGGATACTGACCCTTTATTGGATATATCATTTGCAAATATCTTTTCCCATTTGGTAGCTTGCCTTTTAGTTTTATTGTTTTCTTTACTGTGCAGAAGCTTTTTATTTTGATATAGTCCCAAAAGTTCATTTTTGCTTTTGTTTCCCCTGCCTCAGAAGATATATCTAGAAAGAAGCTGCTATGGCTAGTGTCAAAGAAGTTACTGCCTGTGTTCTCTTCTAGGATTTTTATGGTTTCAGGTCTCACATTTAGGTCTTTAATCCATTTTGAATTTATTTTTGTGTATGGTGTAAGAAAGCAGTCCAGTTTCATTCTTTTGCATGTTGCTGTCCATTTCTCAACACCATTTGTTGAAGAGACTGTCCTTTTCCCATTGGGTATTCTTTCCTGCTTTGTTGAAGATTAATTGACCATATAATTGTGGGTTTATTTCTGGATTTTCTGTTTTTTTAAAGACTTATTTATTTTAGAGAGAGAGAAAGAGAGCGCAAGCAGGAGGGTAGGGGTTGAGGGAGAAAGAGAGAGAGAATTTCCAGCAGATCCCATGCTGAGCGTGGAGCCCGATGTAGGGCTTGATCTCACAGCCCTGATATCATGACCTGAGCCAAAATCAAGAATGGGATGCTTAACCGACTGAACCACACAGGCACCCTTGGATTTTCTATTTTGTTCTATTGATCTACACATCTATTTTTGTGCCAGTATCATACTGTTTTGATTACTACAGCTTTGTAATATAGTTTGAAGTCCAGAATTGTGATGCTTCCAGCTTTGCTTTTCCTTTTCAAGATGGCTTTGGGTATTCAAGGTCTTTTTTGGTTCCATACACATTTTAGGATTGTTTGTTCTAGTTCTGTGAAAAGTGCTATTGTTATTTTGATAGGGATTGCATTAAATGTGTAGATTGCTTTGGTTAGTATAGACATTTTAACAATATTTGTTCTTCCAATCTGTGAGCATGGAACATCTTTCCATTTCTTTGTGTCATCTTCAATTTCTTTCATCAGCATTTTACAGTTTTCAGACTACAGGTCTTTCACCTCTTTGGTTAAGTTTATTCCTAGGTATCTTATTATTTTTGGTGCAGTTATAAATGGGATTGTTTTCTTAATTTCTCCTGCTGCTGCTTCATTATTAGTGTATAAAATGCAACAAATTTCTGCATGTTAATTTTTGTATCCTGCGACTTTATAAATTCACTGATCAGTTCTAGCACTTTTTTGGTGGTCCTTAGGGTTTTCTATACAGAATATCGTGTCATCTGCAAAAAGCGATAGTTTTACTTCTTCCTTACCAATTTGAATGTCTTTTATATCTTTTTGTTGTCTGACTGCTGTGACTAGGACTTCCAGTACTATGTTGAATAAAAGTGGTGAGAGTGGCCATCCTTGTCTTCTTCCTGACCTTAGGGGAAAAGCTCTCAGTTTTTCCCCATTGAGGATGACGTAGGCTGTGGGTTTTTCATAGATGGCCTTTATTATGTTGAGGTATATTCCCTCTAAACCTACTTTGTTGAGGGTTTTTATCATGAACGGATATTGTACTTTGCCACAGGCTTTTTCTGTGTCTATTGAGTTGATCATAAGTTCTTATCCTTTTTCTTATTGATGTAATGTATCACGTTGATTAATTTGCAAATATTGAACCACCTTGCAACAGAGGAATAAATCCCACTTGATTGTGGTGAATGATTTTTTTAATGTAGTGTTGGATTTGGTTTGCTAGTATTTTGTTGAGGGTTTTTCCATCTCTGTTCATCAGGGATATTGCCCATAGTTATCTTTTTTAGTGGGGTCTTTATCTTATGGCCATTCTTTTTGCTGTTCTTTGTACCTTCAAATCAGACTCTCTGCTTGGTCACCTGACCCTTTTTCCATCCTGTCCCTTCCTCAGTGGTTCAGGACTGGTACAAGTGTGCTGTACTTGTCAGACCCTATTTTGGACTGTTATTCTCTCCTATCTTCTGGTTTTCACTCCCAAAGTGTTTCAGACTTGACCTTTGTCTTTGCTTTCCAGCCTTATGCTTGCCCTTTTGGATCAATGAGATTTTCAGCTTTTTTGATTCCCTGACTCTTCTCTAACGCTTCTCATTTCTAGATTTTTGAAACAGACATCTTTTCCAATCCTATTCTGGGGTTTGGAGCCTCACCCTGTGCTAACCTGTCCTGGCTATGGACTTAAAGGTAATTTGAGAAGTAGCAAGCTCATTTTATGGATTAAATTTATACATCAAATAAGTATATACAAAGAAATAAACATATATAAAATTACTTCATTCCCAAATTATTTTTCTTCCAGACTTCTGCTTGCTAAATCAGAATTTTGCCCCTTTAGGACCTTCATAGTAAATGACTAAGCAAAATGCAAAATCTGCCCCTAATAAAACAGCCTCTAAAATGGATGGGATGGAGGGCCAAACCAAAAGAGGAAAAATAGGAAATTTGAGAAATAAGAGAAATATCTCTTTCAGTATTAATACTTTTTAGATTATATCTCTATATAGTAAGCTCTCAACATTTTATGGAGCACACAGGAGTTTAATAACAAAAGTGTTAAATGGTTAAAACATATAGGAGTAAAATAAAAAAATGTACTATAAGTTGGCTAAATTTTTTAAAAATGTACTATAAGTTGGCTAAAACAAAACAAAACAAAACAAAACATATAGGAGGCCAAGCCTAGTTGTTAGCCCTCTTAAGGTATCATGGAATGGTCACTTTGCTCATGGGACTCAAGCAACTCTGTTTTGAAAGCTTTTCTAAATGATAAAACATTGTTAGAAATGAGTGAAATTTTTCTACTACATGTAAGCTTGTCATCAGAAGGAATTAAGAATTACTTATCCTCATATAATTGGACTAGGTTTTATTCACTAACAATAAAAAATGGTTACTGCCTTAATTGTTTCCACCCTGGGGCTTATTGGTCATAAAGCCCTCTAAAAACAAATGAATTTGTAGTGCTTATTTTGACAAGAAGTAAATACAAAGGTAAAGCATAGTTTGTATAGTGTTGTTATCATGACACTCTTGGGCATAATTTATATATAAAGAAAATAAAAAGGCAAACATAACTTTTAAGCTTATTGCCTGTAAAGAACTTAATTGAAAACAGTTTTCTTCTTTTAAAAAGTGATTTATTTTAAATGTGCTTTTAAGAACAAAGGTCTTATTGATAACCATTTTAAGTGTATTATCTCAATGTGGGATTTAAGTAAAAGGTCAAAATCTTACAGAGGTATTTTTGGTATGACTCAGTTCAGATCACAGACAAACTTTATCAAGAAAATGAAATTAGTTAACATTTTCAAGTCTGAGCACTTGTCTAGAGAGGCAACAACCCTACCCCGCCCCCACCACCACAAATACAGACTTCAAGGAGAGAACTTTGGTTGAGAAACATGGAAAACAAAAAAATTCAAAATGCTATTGTGTAAATGTTCTTTAAGTAAGATAGTATTATATGATGGGAAAAGCACTGGATATGTTTTACTAAAGAATAAACTTAGTTCACATATGTGGTTTTTGCAGTGTGGACAGATGAATCAGATCTTTTCTGCTTAAAGTTATTTGCATATATTCAACATATTCAATTAAAAGACCAACATTTTATTTCAGAAAAGCTAATGTGGAATTTTTAATTTAACATTTAACTCCTGTCCAGTAGTTCATCTTTCACCCCCAGCCCCCTCACCCTCCATCTCCGGAACATCTGTGACTTGCCTTTTTCCTGGATCTCATGTGACTCCTACAAGTAGTTTATTGGCCAAATGAGAGTCACACACCCAGTCATAGCAGGGCAGGCTCCATTTGCCGATGGGCTGTGGGACTGGGCGCTCACAATATTTAGTCATTCAGCTCCTTTCCCAAGGAATAAGTCCCAACCATTCAAGTAATTAACCTTTGCCTTTGAACTGGAGGTTCACCAGGGGCAGGGAAGGAAGTGCCTTCTTTTCACTTTCCTTCTCAGTGCTGTAGCTCTCCCTAGCTTCATAAATGACACCTGAAGTGTGTGCTAAGGAAAGAGCAAGTGGGACTCTGGTCCCTAGGAAGCACTACTTGGTAAAAGCTCTGAGCAACCTAAAATATTAAACAATGAGAGTCTCTTATTTCCTGATATTCCCTGATGGGGAACCTTTTTACCATTGGACTTCATTGTCTTTATCCCATTTCCCGCTCTTGAAGTAGCTGAAAGGAAGTGCCTTTCAGGCCAGGAGGTTGGGCAGTAGCTAAGACCTCCAGTTTGCATTCCTGATAACCTCTGCCTTAGATGTGAGTGATACTTCCAGGCTCTTCCTGAATTTCCATTGGATGCTCTGGCAAACAAATGCCAATCTTGACTGTTCCATTTAAAACAGTTCTTCCACTTTGCTGGGTGGATTAGAGTTAGAAATTTATGTTTTCCTAGACTCTGCTTCCAGCTTGCCTATTTTCCATTATTCCCTTCTTCCTTACTAGCAGAACTCTGGTTTTCTTCATATATTGGCGGCAACATGATGAGTCCTTGGATCCTGACTGGTCTAGGCCAATTGGAATATTTTTTCCAGTGTCCCTGTAGCTAGAAGTGGCTAAGTAACCTAGTTCTGACGAGTAAGACTTAAGCAACAGAAGTCCCCTGGGAGGAGGGAAGGAAGTGGGGAGGGACAAGAGAAGGCAGCTTCCTGGAAAAGTTTTTGTGCTCCTGATAAAAGGGTACAGAAACTGCTGGGCGTTTTGCTCCCTTGTCTTGGCTTGAATGCAAATGTGTTGCCTAGAGCTGGAGCAGCTATTTTGTGACCATGAAGTACAGGCCTGACTGCTTGTTATATGAGAAAAATATACCCCCACCCACATAAGCTTCTCTCACTGGAGGATTCCATTACGTGGCACAGAATTTCTAATTGATACACACAAAAATTCTAAGATGTGCAAAGAAAATATAGTTTCTTTCTATTTTTTGTAACTGATTTTACCTTCTGAGTTTTCAAGGTTGGAAATGATGGTAGAGTAGGTGGGTAGTAGACACTAACATTTATCAATTAGTGGTAATTTATTTTGGGTAAGTGACCCAGTTCAATTTTCCTTCCACTTCCCCTGTACCTCTCCAAGATGACATTGGGGGGAAATGGGTAGGGGTTCTTAAGCAATGGTATGCTCATCCAGCTTGCACTGGCTTATCAGAATTGATTGTTACATTTTTGGGAATTTTGCAAGTCAGTTTTTATATATAGTCTTTATTAACAACTAAGTGATATAAATTTACAATTAAGTAATATTAAAAAGAAAGTAAGACTCAAAACTCATCACTTCCTAATTATTGAACTACATTTGACTATTATCTATACAACTGAAGTTATTTATGTCTACTGTATCTGTAAGTGGAAATACTATATAATAGTACACTGCCATGTATCTCATCTCTTCCCAACTCCAAGTTCAATGGTGTCATGTTGGTAGCTTGAAGTCTGCCTTGGTGGGAGTATTCACACCAAAGAAATCTCCAGGTGCTAGAAAGTAGGACTTTGGAGTAGGACTTTTTCTCTCTGAAGAGTCTGTTGTTAAACATTTACTGGAGAACTGCTGGTCTTAAGTGACTTTAAGTTCTGAGCAGAGAGGAGGCCTCAGTTCCACACACTTAGGCCTTTGTGCTCCCCTCTGTTCTCCACGACAGTGTCACTTATCGGCAGATCACTAATAGTCCTCTGGAATCTGCTTCCTGTGAACTCAGGCTCTCTCATTCTTGGCCCTTATGGTTGGTCTTCCCTAGATGACTTGACTTCTGGATTCCTTCCCTGCCACATAGGAGCCGAGGAAGACTAAGGGGTGTTACCTCAGACTTTATTTCTTCTAATCACATCATTTTTCCTTTCATGAGACTCCTCCATATTGGTGTGGAAGTCATTCTGGGATGAAATTTCCTCCTGGAGTTCCCATAGGAAGTGGGGACAGAAACCCCTCTACTTTTGACTGTTCCCTCAGCCTTTACCTAATAACCTCTCCTGTGGGGTTTAGGCCTAAGGCAAAAAAACCATGCCATGCTCTCTCCTTGGTTATGTCTCTTATTTGAGGTCACCATTCACTGTAAAGTTTAATTGCCATTTCTGGTTGGTAGGAAATGTTTCTAAATCCTGTTCTCTTTCCTGAGGAAAGAGTTGGTTTTTCCCTTTCTCTGAGGCCATAATGGTGGGAAGGCTGTATAAAAGCTGAATAGGAGAGACTGAATTAAAAATACAACTGTAGGCATAAAAATGATCTCCATCGTGCTTATTCATATGAGTCATCCTGCCCAGCCTTTCACTTCTCAGACCTCCATTAACTACTCCAAGGCTCCACAGATCTGAGAGTAAGGACTGAGGTGAAGAATAATAAACAAACATTTGTCACTGAAAACAAATGCGTAGTTGCATTACCCTTGATATATCAGTACTTAAAAAGATATCTTTTGCAATTAATAAAAGCCTTGTATCCTTTTGGGTACTAGAAATAAAATTGGAGGTAAAAAGGAATAAATTGGTCTTTAAGAGGTTAAGATATACTGTTGCAGGGACAAGTTTAGGAACGAGGCAAAGAATATTGCCAATGCTTTGCTATCTCTCGAAACAGCTCTCTCAGTGCCCCTGGCATCTCTGTGTCTTCAGCTGAGTCCCAACCATCTGTCAACCAGTCCTCCTTACTATTAATTGTTAATGGCTTAAGATGTCACCACCTCCTTAATTGCATTTGAAACCTTAAATATGCTTTTAGTCTTTCTAGTTATAAATAATAATTCATGTTCATGTGAAAATATAGATAATCAAAAGTCATTGAAAACTGTTGCCTAGAGATGACCACCATTAATACCATGGGGTGCGTCCTTCATTAACCATTCTTCTACAGATTACTTTAAATGGCTGCAGAGCATAGGTCATATTCATTTTAGTCAGTTATAAAAACCTATTTATGGTTTAACAATAACTTCAAAACTATTTACTGACATTTGGAACCTGTTGTCAAGATGGGGAAGATACTTTTGTTGGGGAGGTCTTCCTGGTGCACCTTAAATCACTCCATGCCTTTGTTATTTTGCTTCTCAAACTCAGAAATCTTTTCCTCCTCTTCTACTTCAGTTAAAATCATCCCTGTCTTAAAATCCACTGGAGTTTTACCTGTTCAACCTCCTTCAAATTTCCTGCTAATTTTGCTCTTCCCTTTCCCTGAAGCCCTTATTACATGTGTTGCTCACACAGTACTCATTTGTACATTTTCTCAAATTGTTGTCAAACTCCTTGTCTCAGAAATGTTTAGGGCAGAAAGGGCTTTCATGATCACCCAGTCTATTTAAACAATGAGACCCAGAGATCTTGTTATTACAAAGCTTCTAAGGCTGGAATTAAATCTCTGTTCTCCTGACTTCCAATCCAGCTTTTTACTATCTCAAATTCCACCTCTTTATTTAGAAGCTAGCTAATAAGCTTTAAATGCAAGGAGCCATTATTAGTATATTCTCCATTTTAAGGATGAGGAAACTGAGGCCGTAGCTGAGTAATTCAATGTAAGGTCAAACAGTGTGTAATTGGTGGAAACCAGATTGCACTCGGGCCACAGACTCTCTAGTATTCTTCCTTTTAACCCACATGGGACCAATTTATGGCAATGCCATAACTTCAGGAGAGAGAGTTAGATGAGAACTGAAGACTGGGTATGACACACTGGAAGATGTTGACCTTTTCCAGGGGAGCTTTGATATGGGAGCAGGATTGGCAGCAAAATTATGAGCAGTCACAGGGTGGTGGTTGGAGGAGTGGGTGGAATTGAGTGGAGGCCTGCTTTATCGATTGTTTGGATGGGGAAGACTCAAGAACCCAAGGAAACACCTCAGAAAGGGAAGGCAAAGATGAGATCAAAATGTAGGTGAAGTGACTGGTCCTGGAAGGGACTAGGATACTTTTTAGACAAGAAGGAAATGGGGAAGATGGGTGGGAATAAAACCGGAAAGGTGGAAGGGATGGAAGTTGTGGATGCCGTGTGTGTGTGTGTGTGTTTGGAATTTAGGCAGCAATGTTGTCTTAAGATAAAGGGGCTAGGGTTGGAGTAGGGGACTTGAAGAACATGGGACAGCTTTGGAAGTGCTGCTCAAGGCAAACACAACAGAGGAATATTTAGGGAAGAGGAGAGATTGGAGCTCTTAAATTTGTAATTTAGATAATCAACATGGTTTTGTGATTCTCTCCAATAGTACCAGAACTCTCAGAATTGGGGAAATCAGGGAATTTCTGGGGATTGTCAGGAGAGGGGAGAGGGCCACAGGGCAAGAGAATGGAGATATTGATGAGAATGTTGTTTAAGTGATTGACCGGGAATCATTGTCTGTGTTATTGATGGGCTCAGAACTCATTACAGATCTGTCTCCTATTTGCTTACATTTTTGTCATGCCCTAGTGACAAAGAACATATAGGTGTACATATGCTTTCACATCAAAGTGCAGCAGTCTACTTCATTCACTCTCCAGCCCTCCCTGCAGATCTTGGTTCTGGAGAAGAGGGAGGGGAAGTCCCTAATGAAGGTTATATTTTACCTTTCCCTCTCGTTCAGTGGTAGTGTGTGTACGTTGATGGATGGTAAAGGGAAGAATTTTTTCAACCACCTATGGAACCCCTAGAGTGCTGAGTCACTGTCTTCAGGATGGAAAGAGACAGCATGTCTTTCAGTTCATGCCAGCAGTGACATCATGGTCAGAGTGTGCTCCTGTTAGATCAAGAGCCCCAAGGGGCTCAAGAAAAAACACAGGGCCTCATTTTTATGAGGCTAACTGGGAATAGCCATGGTTCTTATCAATTGCCACCTGCCATCAGCTGTTTTCTCTCCACCTGGTTCCAAGCAATCTAACACACTTATTAAAAGTTCAAACCAGCACTTACATCACCATCATAACATTGCTTACAATTCTAGGCCTAGAGGATTTTACTAATTTAACCAGTAGTCTGGTGATCAAAGAGAGAGGGTTCATTATGTGGGCACTGAGCCAAGGAAACAGTCTCATGAAGGATTTTGCTGGCATTTCCTCTGGCCACAGGTATGGAAGGAAGAAGTGTCAGGAGGAGTTGATAAGCTGGGAGTAAAGGCAGGGGTTGACGGGTTGGACATTTGATGAGGTGGAGGAAGAGGTTTAATGGGAGAGGTAGCAAGGTAAGAATGTAGGGTCAGAGAGCAGGATTTTCAGGTTTACTGAGGGGGATGGCCTTTTCATGGCATGGGCCTAGAGGAATGTGTTCCCTCCAAGTCACTCAAAGGCTTTTCTACTGCTGGATCCCAGGGCCAATTCATACTCAACCTGCCTCTCAGTGTTTCTTCTTCCTCCCTTCCCCTCCCTTCATGAATGAAGACATGGTGGTCATTGCTCCTTTCCCTAAGACCTCCTTCCTTGCTGGTCTTCCCCAGGTGAAATCTATCCAGGACCATTATGAATTTGGGTAGTTGACTTACCTGCTTGGTATAGAAGAAGGATCAAAGGCTGTGACTATATTCAACTTACTCATTACCCGCTTCTCCACAGATACTTTCTTTGGCAGAAACACTACTCTTTTGGCTAGAGCAGGTGTCCCTCACCCCTGCCTCCCTTTCTTGCTCCTACTTCTTTCTCTTCCTTCCCCAGCCCCCTCTTTTAAGCTCCCTGTCCTGGTGACCTGTACCTTCCATTAGGCAGTGCTGCTCCCATCCTTTGGAGGGGGAGATTCTGTCCCTCATCCTTTTTCATGTCTTCGCACTTCATCAGGTTTGTTGTGCATGCCATTGCTGGGGGTTGGGGTGGACTCAGGCCTTGTTACATGCAGGAGGCTTGCGGGGTTCTAGAAGTGGAGAACTCAGCAGTCCTTTCTCTCTTGGGGCCTGGGTGTGCTTGGATGAGCACCACTCTGGGGAGCAGGAACAGTAGCTCTCAGGCTCTCTCTGAAAGTCTGAGTGGGCCCCGTCCTGGCAGAGGCATTCACCTCTCTGTTTTGTTTGTCATCAGTAGGATCATTCTGTAAGAGAAGTACATGTGTGCACATGTGCGTGTGCACGTGTGTGTGTATGTGAAGTTCTTAGAGCTGCCCTGTTTACTGAGAAATAGAGCTGAAAACCATAGCAAGCTCAGGTTTATATTCTGAAATCGCAGCCGCTCTGACAGAGCCTTAGGTTCAGCCACAGCTTTTTTTGTAGTTAGGCACTGATGCACTTTTCCCTTACTGAAGTGAAAAGGCACAGGCAGATTAAGAATTTATGGTAAAACAAACTATTGGAAGCATTATATTCCCTAGAATTTCACACATTTAATTTTGTTATTTTTACTTTCTTACATCAGGCCTTTTAAATCCTGGAAGGAGAGCAGACTTTTAGGGATTATTTTTTTTCTTCTGTTCTGTTTGGAAATAAATTCCCTTGGTGTGACAGTTCAGACAAGCTGTTTGGACTGCCATTGTGGAATGCCCCAGAGCGCGGCAGGGAGGAGGCCTTTTGGTTCTGTGCTTAAGGTGTTGCCTGTGTCGGGATCGTCGCTCATTCATGTCCAGCGGAATATGGTGAAAAGGCACAGTTGGAATCTTACCCACAAGGAATAGCCAGAGTTCTTCAGGCCAAAGTCATAGTTTTAGATTTGGTTAGTTATTTAAACTAGGTTCCAGAGGCTGGGTTCTAGTAGTCACCCCTAGCTATCATTTGAGTGACACTTGACTACCTACCTGGACCCACAGGTGTGGCTGGAGGCTCCAGCAGGCTGGCCTGTCTCAGCTACTGAGGTCTGCTTTGGGCATCTAAATGGAAACATTTGCTGTATCTCAGATGGGCTGGCAGATGCTTCAATTTACTACTATATGTTTTTGCTGGAATAGTAATACCCCATCTCACAGATGAGGTTTCCCTGCATAGAACAGTGGTTAGAGCAGGAGCCTCTGGGGTTGGCCTGTGTGGGTTTGGATACTGGTCTTATTCCCTATTGGACAAATCACTTAGCCCTTTGGTGCCTCTGTTTTTCCATTTATCAAAGGGATCATGGCACCCACTTTTTAGCGTTGTTCTGAAGATGAAATGAGTTAATACCTAAAAAGTGCTGAAGGTGGTGGCCGAGACGTGGAAAATCCTCAAAAGAGCTGCTATTATCATGACATCTAAAAGTACTTAGGAACCAAAGCTCTTACTAAAGTTCTTACTTCTGTGTTAGGCAAAATGGTGGGACAGGCTAAACATGATCTCGAGGTCTCTTAGGTAGGCTGTCTTTAGTCACTCTTCTCTGCAATCCACTACCCCCCCGTCCCCCCCCCCACCTCCAACTTGGAGTATTGATCCTCTTCTCCCCTCAATAACTCTCAGTGGCTCACCTGAGAAGCCAGCCACCTTGAGCTGTAAATTTCACAGGATTAAAGTAACACCCAAAATGCATCTTACTGAAAGTATTTGCCTCACATTCTTCCAGGTAGAGATTTTTGGTTTATAAACTCCTCAGGCATTTGTCTATCTTATATACACGTTTGTATAAATTGCTTCAGGTATTCGGATTGCTTTCTTCTGAAAGGCTAGCAGAGATTTGATTCTGAAGGCCTGGTTGTTTTTTTGTTTTGTTTTGTTTTTTGTTTTGTTTTGTTTTTTTGTGTGTGTGTGTGTGTGGAGCAAGGGGAGGAAGGAAGGTGCATTTTGGAGTGTGGTTCTCTATAGGAGGGTTGGTTTGGGTAGGATGCTGCAGTTGGGGCTATGGCCAGCATGTGGGCCTCGAGTATCCAAGGGCCAGAGAAAGGAAAGGGGGAGATGGGTGAGGGTTCAGAAGAGAGGTGAAAGTCTGCCAAAGGTAGCAGAGGGGGCAGAGGGACTGTCTTTGGACAGGCTGGGTCAGACCTCAGCTCTTCCACCTACTGGCTCTACGGGCAAGTTATTTCATTCCCTAATAGGGATTTTTCCGTTTTGGGCCCTAATCAAATATCTGATGCTGTTACTTCATTTCAGTAGTTTAACATTTTTTATTTCCAAACAAGAGTAGGAATTTGGAAAGTGAATCCCTTTTAATTTTTAGTGTTTTATGCCCTTCTTCTTTCTGGTGTTAAAGGTGTATAGATAAGTTTATTGGTTTTCTAGTGCTTCTATAATGAAGTGCCACAAGCTGGGTGGTTTAGAGCAACAGAAATTTGTTGTCTCACAGTTCTGGAGGCCAGAAGTCTGAGGTGAAGACGTCAGCAACGTTGGTTCCTTCTGAGGGCTGTGAGGGAGAAATTTGTTCCATGCTTCTCTTTGCTTCTGGTGGTTGCCTTCTCTCTGTGTGTCTTCACGTTTGTCTTCCCTCTAGGCCTATTTGTCTCCAGGTCCAAGTTTCCCTTTTTATATGGACACCAGTCACACTGGATTAGAGGCCCATCTACTCCAGTATAACCTCATCTAATTTAACGAACTGCATCTGCAATGACCCTGTTTCCCCAAATGGTCACATTGTGAGGTACTTCTAAAGTGCTGGAGGTTAGGACTTCATCATACGGATTTTTCTTTTTTAAGATTTTATTTATTTATTTGACAGAGAGAGACACAGCGAAAGAGGGAACACAAGCAGGGAGAGTGGGAGAGGGAGAAGCAGGCTTCCCACGGAGCGGAGAGCCCGATGCGGGGCTCGATCCCAGGACCCTGGGATCATGACCTGAGCCGAAGGCAGACACTTAATGACTGAGCTACCCAGGCGCCCCCATCATATGGATTTTTGGGAGGACCCCATCCAACCCATCACAGGACTGTACTGAGTGAGTCTAACACTACCCCCTGGTGCCCCAAAAGCAGCCACTTCTTTCTCATACATTTGACCTAGTGTTCCTGGGCTCATTTGCACACATAATTGTACATTTGAAATTTTGGCATTAAGCAGACTATGGTGGAAGGAAGGGCTTTTCATCATACCTAGTGGTTTCTATTTGTCTGAGCATGTGGACTGCTGTCAAGAAGAGGGCATCTTATTGGAATAAATACGGGTCTGCTTACCAGACTTTTGATTTGAAGAGGATGGTTGGTGCCCACGAGAAACCAAAAGAAGCCAAACAAAACCTAGAACCCATAGAAAACACTAGTAAGTTTAAAGAAACATGCTGCAGAAAAAAACATGAAAGAACTGTTTGGGAATGTATCTAATTTAATCTTATTATAAACTTCTTACTTACTCAGAGAGCCTGATGTAGGACTCAATCCCAGGACCCTAGGCTCATGACCTGAGCCGAAGGCAGATGCCTAACCAAGCCCCCAGGTACCCAACCACATGTCTTTTTAATCACTCTATTATTTTAGTATAAAGCATAAATTATGTGCATGTGTATGTATCTGTGGCATATACACACCTAAAATAGGTGTATTATATGTATATATCATAAAGATATTAAAGTCAGATATAACACCTGTCCTCATAAGGATATACCTAAATATGAAATCTCACATCCAGTAACAATTGTCAAATGCTATTTTTTTGCCAACATTCTTAATAAAATTTTCAAACCTCTAGAAAAGTTGAAAGAATTTGACAGTGAACAACCATATGCCCACCATTTAGATTCCATGACTAACGCTTTACTATACTTGCTTTATCACATGTAGATCTCCACGTACCTATCCCTCTATTTATTAACACATCTTATTTTTTGGATACATTTCAAAGTAAGTTGCAGACATCAAAAGACTTCATCCCTAGACACTTCAGCATGCATTATCTTTAACTAGAGTTAATTATTTTCTATGATTTTTTTTCCCTTTGAGGTGAATATACATACAGTGGAATGTACAAATCTTAAATGTATCACTGGAAAAGTTTTGATAAATGCATACAGCTGTGTAACCCAAACCACTATTAAGATATAGAACATTACTATCATTCCAGAAAGTTCCCTTCTTGCTCCTTCTCAGTCAGTCCCCATGCCTTCACTCCCACGGCAACAGCTGTTCTGATTTTTTCTTATCATTGATTAGTTTTGCTTATTCTACAACTTACAGCTAGAATTATACAACTGCTTTTGAAAATAAAAAGGTTTTCTTTTATTGTTAACACTATTTAAATTTCAGGGATAATTAAATGTGGCCCTTAGGGTCCTAAAGTACCTAGAATCATAGATTATTTTCAAAATGGGGTATTATTGAGGGCAGAAGAGTAGCTTACCCCTCGGTCTGGTTGACAAGAGATAGCTTGAACTATGTTCTTGGGGAAGTCACTTCTATTAAATGTTCTCCTTTGTGGAATGAAAAAGTGAAAAGCTTTTGGAAGGGAATCTAGTGAGCAATCAAATAAGCACAAGTTTGCGGTTGTCTGGCCAAAGATTCTTTGTTAGTCATGGAGACACTTTGTTGGCTGGCTGCCCCCAGGGACAGGGACACATCCTGCACAAAGGGGGATGGGCAGGGGAACAATAGTGAACTCCGAGATAGGGTGGGTAGGCCACTGACCACTTCACCTTAGGCACTTTTTTTTCTCTTTTACTCCCTTTGCCTTCTCTGTCGTCTTGACCTTTAATTTCCTTTCTTTACTTTCTCTTCCTTCTCTGTTATTCCCCTGTGGCCGCTGAACATTCTGATCCCTTGTGCTTGAGGTTTTGCTTGTAGCTCCTATAGTCGGCCAGACGCTCTAGGCTTTGGGGTGTTTCTTCCCACAGCCCTCTGGAGAGCATAACGACAATTTCTCCACACCCACGGGGTTGCTCCGCTTTGTTGTTCCACTTAGCAGCGACGGGAATGGCGAGCTGCTAACCCGACTAGCTGTGACTCAGCATTTCTCCCCACAGACGCAGGCCTGGGGAGAGACCCTGGGAGAGGATGTGGAGGAGGCACTTTCCTTTCCCAGACTGCAGATCAGACATCCCTAGGGGCAAGGGGAGGGGCGGGGGGGGGGGGGGCGGGAGGAAGGGGGAGCCTGTCTCATAGCTGTTGTATGCGTTCATGTGCATGTACACATCACTGAATTTGTGTGAATTAGTGTCACAATTCTAAAATGTGTTCTTAAAGTCTTAGGCTCTTAAAAAGTTGTTTGAAAAGGAATTTTATATAGGTCTCAGAAGTTTGAGAAAATATGCCTACTAAGTACGAGAAGGAAAGAATATATATGAACTAGTTAAATTACATTATTGTGTCTAAAATGTATAAGGCAATTTTCAAAACATGTTAAAATAGTTAAAAAATCTTTGAGGGCTTTTTCCTGAACTTTTTTCCCTTCTATTTAAATGTTCAGTTCCCTGCTTATAAAAAGCTTTACACATAATAGACATATAATAGGTAGTTAGTAGGTTTTTGTTGGTCACAGGAAGTGCAATAAATTAAAGAGATCATAAGAGATTACTCTGTATTTAAGGGATTGAGATTTTCTACTATTTTTAGCCAAAGAACAATGTGCACTTTTGAATTCAAAAATTCCTTATTACTGATTGGGAGTTGAACTATTTGCAAAAGTTGGTTGCCATATAATATTATATGATGGTGAAATATCTTTCTAAGTTTAGTCTTGATATATGGTGAATTAAGTGGCTTTTCTCTAATTTTGAATAAACTTAAAAAAAAAACAACGCTGTAGTTTATCTTAGTGTAGCTTTTCTGCCTCACAAAATTTATTTAGTAGTCACTTAAAAGTAAATTCCTGAATTCTCACATTGTATAGAAATATCCCAGGAGCCATTTCTGGGCTGAACAAGACTTTTTTTTTTTTTTTTTTATCATTTCCTGAGGCATAGTAATATCTGCTTGAAGTTGGCTGTGGCTATAGCCAGTTTGCATTTCTGGATATGGTGATATGATTTTTAATTAATCATAGCCACTGGTGAAGACAGATGACTAATTTTAAAATGCTCAGCAAACTCATGGACATCGTACCCTGCTAACAGTCTGGATAGGCAGAGATGGGTAGGCTAAGTTATTTCAAGCAGAGGAGAGAGGGAAAGGGGAGCAAAGGCTTGAGAAGAACAAGATGTATGTGGGTAGTAAGATAGTACATCTGCCTCTCATGAAATGTTTTTCCTTAGTTTGGTTAGTCTCAGATGCAGGCCTGGTGTCTCTGTTCTCTTCTGTGATCTTACCTGGGAATGTATGTCAGCTTATCATGCCATGCTGGGTTAAAAGAATTCCACATGCTGAGCAGAGCCCTGAGACCAGAAGATTGATGTTATAAATTGTACACTACATTGTAATTATTTTTTCTTTAATCAATTATCTTTTAATGAATTAAATGAGAAAAAGGTCATTCATATTATTCACATCGTATCTTCCACCTGAAGGTCTGTTGGCAATGAATTTTCTGTTTTATTTTGTTTGAACGTGCCTTTATTTTACCTTCATCTTTGAAGATATTTTTGCTGGATATAGAATTCTAGGTTATAGCTTTTTCTCTTAGCACTTTAAAGATGATACGCTGTTGTCTTTTGGTTTGCATTGTTTCTGGGGATGAGAAGTCAGTGATATTTTTAATTATGGCTCTATTGGTGATAGATATGTCTCTTTTCTCTGGTTGCTTTAAAGATTTTCTCCTTATCATTGGTTTTTTGCAACTTGATTATGACGTGCCTTTGGGTTTGTATGTGTGTATTTTACTTGCGGTTTATTGAGCTTCTTGGATCTATAATCCAGGGAACATTTATTTAAGAAAAATGGCTGAATTTTGGTAAGATTAGAGAGCTTTGTGGTGTATAACTTGTCCCATTCAAACCCTCCACTTGTTCCCAGTTCTACGTTAGCCTTGAAAACCAATAGCCTGTAAATCACAGTTAAAACCAGCAGCCTGGTAGACACCAGAGAGGGCAGAATGAGGTTGAATTTCCTTCAAATCCCCATTCCCAGAGACTTGTCATTATAGACTTATCTGGTGGTTCGTTGGAAGGCCCCACTTGCAGGGCTGTTTTTACTTGATCTAAGTCAGAATTCACTTAATGTGAATAGCTGTTTCATTGGGAATGTTTGTTAAAAACAATGAGAGATAAATGTTGAAATCTCAACTGCCTGGGAGTTGTGAAGCAGTGAATAACAGTTGTGGCAAACAATGGGCTAACCAAAAAGGTTTAAAAGGAAAATCTGGGGAACTAAATGTCCATAGGGGACTTTGAAAAGCTATGACATATTTCCGGGAATCCAAAAGATCACATACATGTATAAGGTTATGTGCATGCCCAAACTGTGCACGTACTCAGGAAAGACCTCTGAGCTCTCACCTCTGGCTAATCTTGAGGCTCTGCGTGAGCAAAAAATAGAGGCTGAGGTTCAGTTTTAAACAGCCTGGCTGACTGTTGAAAGCATGCTTAAAAATGCACACAGAGTCCCTTAGCAAAGACTGGGAAACTTACTGACTGCAGATATTTAAGGAAATCTCTAATTATTAGCTGAATACCTAACTGAGCAGAGATTTCAGTGGCTACATGTGACAAAGAATACCACCTTACAGAAGTAGTTCAGAAAAGTCACTAAACCATCACCACCAACAAAACAGCAATAACGACAAACCCTAGGGAAGAAGGAAGATTGTACTCTGGAGTTGCCACATTGTATTATTTAAAATATCCAGTTTTCAACAGAAAATTATGAGATATGCAAAGAAATAAGAAAGTATTACATAGAAAATAAAAGCAGTCGATAGAAACTGTCCCTGAGGAAACCCAGATGTTGGACTTTCTAGAAAAAGGCTTTAAAATGCTATCTTAAGTATGTTCAAGGAACTAAAGGAACATATGAGAATGATATCTCACCAAATAGAGAATATTAAAAAGAGATAGAAATTGTAAAAAAAAGACCCAAATAGAAGTTGAAAGTTGAAATAGTATAGAATAATAAGTTGAAAATTACAATAAGTGAAATAAAAAATTCACTAGAGGGGCTCAGCAGTAGATTTGAGTGAGTAGAGGAAGAATCAGAGAACTTGAAAGTGTCATTTGAAATTATCTAGTCTGAGCCAAAGAAAGAAAAAAAATGATGAAAATGAACGGAGCCTCAGAGACTGTGAGACACTATCATACGTACCAACATATATACGTAATGGGAGTCCCAGAAGAACAGAAGAGAGATAGGGGCAGAAATAATATTATAAGAAATAATGGCTCCAAACTTTCCCATTTGAGGGAAAACAATAATCTACAAATATTAATAATAAAAAAAAACTGAATGAACTCCAAGTAGGGTAAATACCTTAAAAAAAAAAAAACTACATCTAGACAGATCATAATCAAACTGTCAAAAGCCAAAGACAAAGTGTTAAAAGCTCATAAATTTCATTGATATTTCAAAAAACCAGTTTTTGGTTTTGTTGATTTTATCATCTTTCTAGTCTCTATCGCCATTATTTCTACTCTAATCTTTATTCTTTACTTCTTTCTGCTTGTTTGGGTTTAGTTTGATCTCTTTTTCTAGTTTCTTGAGGAACTATGCTATTCCAATTAGGTTATTTTTGAGATCTTTCTTCTTTTTAAAAATAGGCATTTATAGCTGTAAATTTCCCTTCTAAGCACTGCTTTAGCTGCATCCCATAAGTTCTGGTATGTTGTATACTAATTTTCATTCATTTCAAAGTATTTTCTAATTTCCCTTCTGATTTCTTTTATGCAGTGGATAATGGTAATGTGTTGTTTAATTTCCACATAATATATGTGAGCTTCACAAGTGTCTTTTTGTTGGTTTAACACTGCTGTCCATTATGGTTGGAGAACATGCATTGTATGATTCCAATTGTTTTGAATTCATTGAGACTTCTTTTATGGCTTATCATATGGTCTGTCTTGGAGAATGTTCCATGTGCACTTGAGAAGAATGTGTATTCTGTTGTTGCTGGGTAGGGTATTCTATAGATGTGTTAGATGTAGTTGGTTTATAGTGTTGTTCAAGTCTTCTTTTTCTTTATTGATGTTCTGTCTAGTTCTTCTCCCAGTAGTGAAAGTTTTGAAGCCTCTAACTATATTATTGGATTATCTAATTCTCCCTTCAATTCTGTCGGGTTTTGCTTTGTATATTTTGAGGTTCTGTTGTTAGGTGCATGCATGTTTATAATTCTTTTCTTGATGTACTGACATTTATATCATTACAGACTGTTCTTTTTTTTAAATCTCTGGTACAAATTTTTACCTTATAGTCTATTTTATTTGATGCTAACATAGCCACTCCAGCTCCCTTTTGTTGAGTGTTTGCGTGGTATATTTCTTACCATCCTTTTATTTTGAACCTATTTGTATCTTTGAGTCTAGAGTATGTCTTGTAGATGTCATATAGTTAAGTTATTGTTCTTTATCCATTTGTTAATTTTTGCCTTTTTTTAAATTTTAAATTTTTGTTTTTATTTATTTATTTTTATTATGTTATGTTAATCACTGTGCATTACATCATTAGATTTTGATGTAGTGTTCCATGATCCATTGTTTGCATGTAACACCCAGTGCTCCATTTAGTACGTGCCCTCTTTAATACCCATCACCAGGCTAACCCATCCCCCCACCCCCCTCCCCTCTAGAACCCTCAGTTTGTTTCTCAGCGTCCATAGTCTCTCATGGTATGTCTCCCCCTCCGATTTCCCCCCTTCTTTCTTCCCTTCCTGCTGTCTTCTTCTTCTTCTTTTTTTCTTTTTTTAGCATATAATGTTTTATTTGTTTCAGAGGTACAGGTCTGTGATTCAACAGTCTTACACAATTCACAGCGCTCACCATAGCACATACCCTCCCCAATGTCTATCACCCAGCTACCGCATCCCTCCCACCCCCCACCAATCCAGCAACCCTCAGTTTGTTTCCTGAGATTAAGTATTCCTTATATCAGTGAGGTCATATGATACATGTCTTTCTCTGATTGACTTATTTCACTCAGCATAATACCCTCCAGTTCCATCTACATCATTGCAAATGGCAAGATTTCATTCCTTTTGATGGCTGCATAATATTCCATTGTATATATCTACCACAACTTCTTTTTTTTTTTTTTTAAAGATTTTATTTATTTGAGAGAGAGAGAGAGAATGAGAGATAGCACGAGAGGGAAGAGGATCAGAGGGAGAAGCAGACTCCCTGCTGAGCAGGGAGCCCGATGTGGGACTCGATCCCAGGACTCCAGGATCATGACCTGAGCTGAAGGCAGTCGCTTAACCAACTGAGCCACCCAGGCGCCCTACCACAACTTCTTTATCCATTCACCTGTCGATGGACATCTTGGCTCGTTCCACAGTTTGGTTATTGTGGACACTGCTGCTATAAACAACAGGGTGCATGTACCCCTTCGGATCCCTACCTTTGTATCTTTGGGGTAAATACCCAGTAGTGCAATTGCTGGGTCATAGGGTAGCTCTATTTTCAACTGTTTGAGGAACCTCCATTCTGTTTTCCAGAGTGGCTGCACGAGCTTCCCACCAACAGTGTAGGAGGGTTCCCCTTTCTCCACATCCCCGCCAACATCTGTCGTTTCCTTACTTGTTAATTTTAACATTCTGACTGGTGTGAGGTGATATCTCATTGAGGTTTTGATTTGGATTTCCCTTATGCTGAGTGATGTTGAACACTTTTTCTTGTGTCTGTTGGCCATTTTGATGTCTTCTTTGGAAAAATGTTCATGTCTTCTGCCCATTTCTTGATTGGATCATTTGTTCTTTGGGTGTTGAGCTTAAGAAGTTCTTTATAGATTGTGGATACTAGCCCTTTATCTGATATGTCATTTGCAAATCTCTTCTCCCATTCTGTCGGTTGTCTTTTGGTTTTGTGGACTGTTTCTTTTGCTGTGCAAAAGCTTTTTATCTTGATGAAGTCCCAATAGTTCGTTTTTGCCCTTGCTTCCCTTGCCTTTGGCGATGTTTCTAAGAAGAAGTGGCTGTGGCTGAGGTCGAAGAGGTTGCTGCCTGTGTTCTCCTTTAGGATTTTGATGGACTCCTGTCTCACGTTTAGGTCTTTCAACCATTTGGAGTCTATTTTTGTGTGTGGTGTAAGGAAATGGTCCAGTTTCATTCTTCTGCATGTGGCTGTCCAATTTCCCCAACACCATTTGTTGAAGAGACTGTCTTTTTTCCATTGGACATACTTTCCTGCTTTGTCGAAGATTAGTTGACCGTAGGGTTGAGGGTCCATATCTGGGCTCTCTATTCTGTTCCATTGATCTATGTGTCTGTTTTTGTGCCAGTACCATACTGTCTTGATGATGACAACTTTGTAATAGAGCTGGAAGTCCGGAATTGTGATGCCGCCAGCTTTGCTTTTCTTTTTCAAGATTCCCCTGGCTATTCGGGGTCTCTTCTGGTTCCATACAAATTTTAGGATTATTTGTTCCATTTCTTTGAAAAAAGTGGATGGTATTTTGATGGGGATTGCATTGAATGTGTAGATTGCTCTAGGTAGCATTGACATCTTCACAATATTTGTTCTTCCAATCCATGAGCATGGAACGTTTTTCCATTTCTTTGTGTCTTCCTCAATTTCTTTCACGAGTATTTTATAGTTCTCTGAGTACAGATTCTTTGCCTCTTTGGTTAGATTTATTCTAGGTATCTTATGGTTTTGGGTGCAATTGTAAATGGGATCAACTCCTTAATTTCTCTTTCTTCTGTCTTGTTGGTGTATAGGAATGCCACTGATTTCTGTGCATTGATTTTATATCCTACTACATTACTGAATTCCTGTATGAGTTCTAGCAGTTTTGGGGTGGAGTCTTTTGGGTTTTCCACATAAAGTATCATATCATCTGCAAAGAGTGAGAGTTTGGCTTCTTCTTTGCCGATTTGGATGCCTTTGATTTCTTTTTGTTGTCTGATTGCTGTGGCTAGGACTTCTAATACTATGTTGAATAGCAGTGGTGATAGTGGACATCCCTGCCATGTTCCTGACCTTAGGGGGAAAGCTCTCAATTTTTCCCCATTGAGAATGATATTCACAGTGGGTTTTTCATAGATGGCTTTTATGATATTGAGGTATGTACCCTGTATCCCTATACCCTGAAGAGTTTTGATCAAGAAAGGGTGCTGTACCTTGCCAAATGCTTTTTCTGCATCTATTGAGAGGATCATATGATTCTTGTTCTTTCTTTTATTAATGTATCACATTGATTGATTTGCAGATGTTGAACCAACCCTGCAGCCCAGGGATAAATCCCACTTGGTGGTGGTGAATAATCCTTTTATTGTACTGTTGGATCCTATTGGCTAGTATTTTGGTGAGAATTTTTGCATCCATGTTCATCAAGGATATTGGTCTGTAATTCTCCTTTTTGATGGGGTCCTTGTCTGGTTTTGGGATCAAGGTAATGGTGGCCTCATAAAACGAGTTTGGAAGTTTTCCTTCCATTTCTATTCTTTGAAACAGCTTCAGAAGAATAGGTATTAATTCTTCTTTAAATGTTTGGTAGAATTCCCTTGGGAAGCCATCTGGCCCTGGGCTTTTGTTTGTTTGGGAGATTTTTGATGACTGCTTCAATTTCCTTAGTGGTTATAGATCTGTTCAGGTTTTCTATTTCTTCCTGGTTCAGTTTTGGTAGTTGATACATCTCTAGGAATGCATCCATTTCTTCCAGATTGTCTAATTTGCTGGCATAGAGTTGCTCATAATATGTTCTTATAATTGTTTGTATTTCTTTGGTGTTGGTTGTGATCTCTCCTCTTTCATTCATGATTTTATTTGTTTGGATCCTTTCTCTTTTCTTTTTGCTAAGTCTGGCCAGGGGTTTATCAATCTTGTTAATTCTTTCAAAGAACCAGCTCCTAGTTTCGTTGATCTGTTCTACTGTTCTTTTGGTTTCTATTTCATTGATTTCTGCTCTGATCTTTATTATTTCTCTTTTCCTGCTGGGTTTAGGCCTTATTTGCTGTTCTTTCTCCAGCTCTTTAGGTGTAGGGTTAGATTGTGTATTTGAGACCTTTCTTGTTTCTTGAGAAAGTCTTGTATTGCTATATACTTTCCTCTTAGGACTGCCTTTGCTGTATCCCAAAGGTTTTGAACAGTTGGTGTTTTCATTTTCATTGGTTTCCATGAATTTTTTTAATTCTTCTTTGATTTCCTGGTTGACCCATTCATTCTTTAGTAGGATGCTCTTTAGCCTCCATGTATTTGAGTTCTTTCTGACTTTCTTCTTGTGATTGAGTTCAATCTTCAAAACATTGTGGTCTGAAAATATGCAGGGAATGATCCAAATCTTTTGGTACCAGTTGAGACCTGATTTGTGACCTAGAATGTGATCTATTCTGGAGACTGTTCCATGGGCACTAGAGAAGAGTGTGTATTCTGTTGCTTTGGGATGTAATGTTCTGAATATATCTGTAAAGTCCATTTGGTCCAGTGTGTCGTTTAAGTCTTTATTTCCTTGTTGATCTTTTCTTAGATGATCTGTCCATTTCAGTGAGGGGGGTGTTAAAGTCCCCTAGTATTATTGTTTTGTTGTTGACGTGTTTCTTTGCTTTTGTTATTAATTGGCTTATATAATTGGCTGCTCCCATGTTAGGGGCATAGATACTTACAATTGTTAGATCTTCTTGTTGGATAGAGCCTTTAAGTATGATATAGTGTCCTTCTTCATCTCTTATTACAGTCTTTGGTTTAAAATCTAATTTGTCTGATTGTAAGTATTGCCACCCTAGCTTTCTTTTGGTGTCCATTAGCATGGTAAATGGTTTTCCACCCCCTCACTTTCAATGTGGGGGTGTCTTTGGGTCTAAAATGAGTCTCTTGCAGACAGCATATCGATGGGTCTTGTTTTTTTTTTTTTTTTATCCAGTCTGTTACCCTGTGTCTTTTGATTGGGGCATTTAGCCCATTTCCATTCAGGGTAACTATTGAAAGATATGAATTTAGTGCCATTGTATTGCCTGTAAGGTGACTGCTACTGTATATTGTTTGTGTTCCTGTCTGGTCTATGTTACTTTTAAGCTCTCTCTTTGCTTAGAGGACCCCTTTCAATATTTCTTGTAGGGCTGGTTTTGTGTTTGCAAATTCCTTTAGTTTTTGTTTGTCCTGGAAGCTTTTTGTCTCTCCTTCAATTTTCAATGATAGCCTAGCTGGATATAGTATTCTTGGCTGCATATTTTTCTCATTTAGTGCTCTGAATATATCATGCCAGTCCTTTCTGGCTGGCCAGGTCTCTGTGGATAGGTCTGTTGCCAGTCTAATGTTTCTACCATGGTAGGTTACAGATCTCTTCTCCCGAGCTGCTTTCAGGATTTTCTCTTTGTCTCTGAGACTCCTAAGTTTTACTATTAGATGTCAGGGTGTTGACCTATTTTTATTGATCTTGAGGGGGGTTCTCTGTGCCTCTTGGATTTTGATGCCTGTTTCCTTCCCCACATTAGGGAAGTTCTCTGCTATAATTTGCTCCAATATACCTTCTGCCCCTCGCTCTCTTTCTTCTTCTTCTGGGATCCCAATTATTCTCATATTGTTTTGTCTTATGATATCACTTATCTCGCGTATTCTGCCCTCGTGATCCAGTAGTTTATCTCTCTTTTTCTCAGCTTCTTTATTTTCCATCATTTGGTGTTCTATATCACTAATTCTCTCTTCTGCCTCATTTATCCTAGCAGTTTGAACCTCCATTTTTGATTGCACCTCATTAATAGCCTTTTTGATTTCGACTTGGTTAGATGTTAGTTCTTTTATTTCTCCAGAAAGCGTTTTTCTAATATCTTCCATGGTTTTTTCAAGCCTAGCTAGTATCTTTAAAATCATCATTCTGAACTCTATTTCCGACTTCTTACTAATGTCCATATTGATTAGGTCCCTGGCAGGCAGTACTGCCTCTTGTTCTTTTTTTTGAGGTTATTTTTTCCATCTTGTCATTTTGTCCAGAGGAGAATAGATGAATGAGAGAACAAAATGCTAACAGGGTAACAATGTCCCCAGAAAAATATACACTAAACAAATCAGAAGAGACCTGAAACTGGGGGAAAAGAAAGGGAAAGAAAGAAAAAAGAAAAAGAAAAAGATAAAAACAAAGAAACAAACAAAAAAACCCAGAATATGATCAAATATGATCAGGCTGGTGCATAGATCAGTGCCACACAGAAGATTTTGGATGTATTTTGGTCTGTTAGAAGAAAGTGCCTCCCAAAATTTTAAAGAAAGAAAGACTTATATATGTAGAAAAATAAGGGTAAATACGATGAAGGGATGGAATCTGACTGTAAACATGAAAATTATAAAGGATTTTGTAAAAAGAATTGATAAGAAGTTGGTTGAAAGAAGAAAGAAGAGGATTTAAAAAAAAAAAAAAGAGAGAATGTGATCAGGCAGGAGACTAGAACAAAGGTATACACTAGAGATTTAGGGTATATTTTGATCTGTTAGAAGAAACTGTATCCCAAAATTTTAAAGAGAGAACAACTTATATATATATGCCAAAAATAAGGTTAACTACTATGATGGGATAGAATATGACTCTAAAAATGAAAAATAAAAAAGATTTTTTAAAAAAGGGATTGATAAGATGTTGGTTGAAAAAGGGAAAAAGAAAAATTAAAAAAAATTAACTTTGAAATCCTAACGAATCATGGTAAAAAAAGCCATGGATTCTATGTGCAGTGTTCTCCTAGCTCTGGAGTTCCGCTGTTCTCATTGATCAGTAAACTTGGTCTTGGCGGGCTGTTCTGCTGATCTTCTGGGGTAGGGGCCTGTCCCCGTGGTTCCCAAATGTCTTTGCCGGAGGCGGAATTGCCCCACCCTTGCTGGTCCGGACTAAGTAATCTGCTCAGGTTTGCTCTCGGGAGCTTTTGTTCCCTGCAAGCTTTCGGTGCAGCTTTGGAGGACGAGAGTGAAAATGGCAGCCTCCCAATCTCCGCCCTGGAGGAGCCGAGAGCTCGGGGCCCCACTCCTCAGTGTGCCCCAGAGAAAAGCAGTCAGTCACTCCCGTCTCCCCGGTCTCCGGCTGCACTCGTGCTCACCCGTTCTGTGACCGAGCGTTTCTATCTCTGGCACCTGACTCCATGTGGAGTCTCCAAACCCAGCAGATCCCTGTGGTGCGCTCTCGCGCCGCTCCTCCCAGGGGAGGAAGGGGAGTCTCCCTGGATCTGCTGCTTGTTGGGTCCCTGCTGGAGGAGCAGTGACCCAACTGTGCTGCGGAACACGGTTTATGGTAACCCCGAGCTGAGAGCCCACTCCTCGGCTCCGTCTCTGCAACTGGCTTCCCTGCTCCGATACCTGGGAGCTCTGCCGCAGTCAGGAACCCCGGTCTCTCTGTGCCCCCGAGGGTCCTGAGGCCACACTGTCCCTGTGAGGGTTCCACCCGCTGCTTAGCCACTTGTTCGACGTCCCTCAGCAGAGCCAACTTCTAAAAGTTCCGATTTTGTGCTCCGCTGCTCTGTCACTTGCTAGTAGCTTCTGACAGAGGCCGCCTCCCCTGCTGTCTATGTTCCGGAATATTGCCTCAGATTCACTTCTCCGCACATCCTACCTTCCCTAACCTGGTTGCTTTTCTGTTCAGAGAGTTGCTGCTATTCTTTTCTTCGATCTCCTGTTCAGTTCGTAGGTGTTCAGAATGGTTTGATCCCTGTCTAGTTGAATTCCTGGGACCAGATGAAATTTAGGTCTCCTACTCCTCCACCATCTTGCTCCTCCCCCCTAATTTTTGCCTTCTAATTGGAGTGTTTATTTACATAAGGTAAGATTTAGCTACTTTTTTCTATATAGAAATGTTATGTTTTCTTCCTCTGTTCTTGCATACTGCCTTCTTTTGTGCTGAGTAGTTATTTTCTAATGTAGCATTTCAATTCCTTGTCCTTTACTATATTTTAATTTTCTTCGTCGTTTCCCTAAAGATTACGATTAATATCTCAATTTATAACAATTTTTGTACCTGAGAGAGGTTTATTCACACATTATTCACATGATTATTCAGAGATACAATAGAACCTATAGTATAGAATTTTCTATTCACACAAGAATGGTTGTTCATATTAAATGTAGTTTTGTTAATTATTGCAAGTTTTACTTGCTAGTCAACCACAAGTGTTGATGAGGATGTGTACAAATTGAGAATGTGAATGTTGTAGCCACTTTGGAAAACAGTTTGGTAGTTCCTCAAAAATTTAAACATAGAGTTACTCTATACAACCTAGCAATTCCACTCCAAGGTATATATGCCCAAGAGAATTGAAATCACATGTCCACATAAAAACCTGTACGTGAATGTTCATAACAGCATTATTCACAATGTAAAATTAGAAACAGCCTAAATGTCCATCAACTAATGAATAGATAAACAAAATGTTGTCATTGCATACAATGAAATATTATGCAGGTATAATAAGGAATTAAGTACTGATATATGCTACATGAATGGGCTTTGAATAACTTACACTAAGTGAAAGATGTCAGACACAAAAGGTCACATGTTGTATGATCCTATTTATATGAAATGCCCAGAATGGGCAAATCCTTAGAGACAGAAAGTAGTTTAGTGGTCGGCAGGGGCTAGGGCGAAGGGGGAAATAGGAAGTGACTGCTAAATGGATTTCTTTTCATGGTGGTGAAAATGTTCTGGAACTAGATAGTGGTGACAGTTCTATAGCTTTTTGAATGTGTTAAAAACTACTGAATTGTATTAAAAGGGTGAATTTTATGGTATGTGAATTATATCTCAATTTAAGAAAGTGCCAATTAAGAGAGTATACAAAATACCTGTTTAGTAATCCTCAAAACTGTCAAGGTCATTCAAAATAAGCAAAGTCTGACGAACTGTCACAACCAAGAAGAGTCTAAGGACACCTGACTCCTAAATGTAATTTAGTATCTTGGATGGGATCCTGAGTTAGTAAAAGGATATTAGGGAAAATCTGAGGAAATTTGAGTAAAGTATGGACTTGTAGTTAATAATAATGTGTCAATATTGGCTCATTAATTGTGAAAAATATACCATATAGTATATTGTATTAATAATTGGGGACACTCGTGTGGTATTTGAGAATTCACTGTATTATCTTCACAGTATTCTAAAAGTGTTTTAAAATATGAAGTTTATTAAGAAAAAAAGTAAGTAACAGGGAAAAATGTAATTAAGAGGTATTGGATTATTAGACATTAACTCCTAGAGAGAAATAAAATTTTGAGGTTCCTTCTAACTTTAGAAATATGATTTCCTGTACAGTTTGGCCAGTTGAGTTTTGGGCTATAAGTTTCACCAGTCACCTCCTCAGTTTCCCAGCCAGACCAGGGTTAATCATCTGTCTGTGGACTCTGGGGTGACAGGAAGCACTCAGGGAAGAATGTTCTGTCAGTGCAAAACACCCCTGTCAGGGTGCACCTTAACCTGCCATGTGCACAACTTCAGGTGTTCTTTGGAACTACTATCATATCATGTAAGGGTGATGCACTCAATTTGTGGTGGGTATTGATGAGATGCTTATTATGTCAGGCATCTGGGAGAGATGAAGGTGAACACAGCACAAAACCACACACTCGAGAACTAATTGTGATGATAAGCAGGATGAAGAGTATGGTGCTTTGAGAGGATCTCACCTGAGTTGGCAGTTGGAGAAGGTTCTGGAAGGAGTGAGTGCAGTTTAAGCTGAGAGGAAGGACCAGTAGGAGTACTTCAGGTGAAGAGGTGGGATGGGCATTTGTGGCAGAGGGAGTGGTATTGGGAAGTGTCTTAAGGGGGCAAAGATTTGGGAGGAACTGGAAGAAGACCCTTGTAGCTCTGAGGTATGTGGGCAGATGCTGGCATGGGGGTGAAGGGGGAATATTGGTGTGAGATAATGCTGGAGAAGTAGGAGGGGGGTCATTAGAAAATCATTGAGAGCTTTTAAGCCTGAGATGTTTTGGTCAGATTTGTATTAAAAACTCAGTACTCTGAGTGCAGTGTATGGAATGGATTGGGGAAGCAATAGTGGAGTAGGGAGGCCAGTCAGGAGAGTAATATTGAAGGTGAAGGTGACAGGGGCTTAGACAGGGCGAATGTGGTGAAGAGAAGTCAACTGAGTTGAGTGAAAAGTAGGAGGTGGAATCAACAAAAAAGTTTATGGGGTGATAATTTCTAGACACAGATAACATAAATACACAGGTAGCTTTACTAAAAACAAAACAAAACACAAAGTACTTCTTAAAAAGCAAAAGACAAAACAACAGCTGTACTAATGAACCCAGGGATAAATTAAAAGCAAGGCTCTGATCTGAAAAACAAAAGGTTAGATGTCATTATAAAATGCCTGGTATTTTTTTTTAAAGCACAATTATTCCTCCGAACTAGCTAGTATTTTTCCCCCTAAAAATTTGGTTTGCTCTTTATCAAATTATATAAGATTTGTCACATAAGATTTGTGTGTTTTCCACATTGCCAATGGTTGGAGTAGTGATGTGTCTTACGAAGTTAGGCTAAAGAGAGTGTTGATTTGAAAGGAACTCTCTGAGGCAGGCCTGGCTCCGTTGTCAGTGCCCAATGAGATGGAGTCAGGACGTGGTCCCAGTGAGGGTGTTCAGTGACAAGGCAGGCCAAGGGCAGGGTCAGCTGTGACTCTGTAGACAGACTCACACCCACAGCGTCTACAATACACACAGCTGCTGCCTGGCTGCGTTACAAAGGTGTCTCGGCAGAAGCATTTTGGCCGTCTGAAATATGGCCTTCACACAATCCTTAGACTATATTTTACAAGTTCATTTTCTAACACACAGGCACACTTTTATGGCATCTGGAGCATTTTGCTGAATGACTTGGTAGTGCACTGCTGACCAGACAGCACATTTCCAGATTTAGATTATAAGAGAAAAACATCAAGTGGTAAGTTCAGCTGCAGGTCAATGGGTACTTATACTACAATTCCCTCACCGAGCCCTGGGCTACTCTATCCCGTGGGACCAGTACTGTAAAGCACATTCGACAGAGATGGCCCTAGGTGTTTGCTTGTACGACTGTTGGCCACACTCACACTGGGAATATGCTGTTAACCACATTGTAAACATTATTCTTAATATCAGAAAGAAAATTGGGGGGAGTGTCAAGAATTGGCACACACAAAAAATATGATAGAATTGCCAGTGGACGGTCTTATTATTTTCTGAACATTCACGAGCTGCAGGAGGTAGGTGCAGCTTATAAAAAACAGAGGTGGTGAGAGACATTAGCCGATGGTTATTGATTTTACTTCAAACTGTGTGCATCCTACATATTTTAGGTTCTTGCTGGAGTTGGGATAACCAAGGGGGACATAATGATGTTCATTGACAAAGAGCCTTCTGAAAGAGTCAGGAGTTCATATATTATTCCATAGGGGTCAAAAACTCCCGGAGCTTTTCAAATTATGATCACATTTACCCTTTAAAGTTTTTGTCCAATTTGTCTAATTTAATTTTAAGAATGAGGGAGGATTAATTCAGATTGTAGTAGTATTAAATACATGAAACCTTAATTTTAAATGATGGCTGTCAGCAAATTTGCCCTCACTGAGAACAAAAATTTAAAAACATTTGTACTGGAGATAGCAGACCTTGCTTGGCCACCCACAGACCCTTAATAATTATGTTTTATGCTACACGATCTCACCCTGTCTGTCTGGTCCCTGGTGGCCTCTTCACTTCACGTTAAGGGATGTCTCCAGCCTAGAGCACCAGTTAGTCTCCAGCCTAGACCTACCAATTTCCAGGACCTGTGTACATTGGCCCACAAAGATGTTATGGGCCCTTGAGAATCAGAAAATGGGATACTGAAGCCGAGGCCAGCTAGCTAAAAGCATCATGGAATAGAATTAGGAGACAGCCATTTTGATCTGGTGCAAGCTGAAGTAAAAAGGAGGCCGGTTGGCAAAGAGAAAAGAATGAAACTCATGTGGAGAGAAAGATGTGATTAAAAAGGGAAAGAGGAGAGTAACTATGTAGGATCCTGGTAGTTTCTGAGCCAGGCCTAGTCCATTTATTTTTAAAATAAATCTCATTTTTCTTTGAGGTAACATGAACGAGGTTCAGATCTTCACTACAAAAGAGAAATTATCCTTATCTGTGACATCTGCCTGTGTGGTTGGTGAACAGTTAAAACTAGTGGCAGGAGGGACAATTCCAAATGGGAACGACGTTCAGCTATGAAATTTGGTTCTAAGTCAGAGAGAATTTTAAGGATTGCTACTTCCTTGTTCAGTCCTTTCTAGCTTGGAGGCAGTACCATAACTTCCATTTATCCAAGGCATACTTTGCCTGTGTATCAGTTTTGTCTCACTTTTGGTGGTATTGCCTGAAAAGAAAATACTGTAACCATGATGGCTTACTCTTTGGCTTTCACAAAACAAAGCAACAACTGCATAACACCTACCTGAGTCCTCTGAGGTTGAATTGAAAAAAAGGGGGGAGGTTGTGAAACCAAGCCGAAGCCCGTGACCATGTGCCCGATGACTAAGATGGAACCCATGTAGGAGTTGAGTCAGTAATAACATGCCTCTTGCTGCAGCTCAAGTTGCCTGCAAACCCCCACGCTTTTTAGCAAATATTATTTTGAATGTCAGAGTGCACAGAACTGTTCTCTAGGGTTGGGCTAAATTTGACTCTGTGGGAGAATAAAACTAGAATTCCAAATGTGGTGATCCCAACAGAGTATGTGATGCAAGACCAATTTTCCACTTGTGTCGGGTGGGTTTGTTCAAATCTCACACAGAAATGAGAGATGCCAGACGGAGTGTTGACTTGCCCAAACATAAGGTAGTAATTTAGGTTTTATTTTAAATAGGCATTGGAGTCTGGGTAATCCAAAATTTTAATTTAGGAAGGAGCCTGGGAGAATGGCAGAGGACAGGAGCTAGGTGGCCCTCTGATGAAGGATGTGAGTGGAGAAGTGAGGCCTCATGTGCTTCAGTTCAGTTCTGGAAGAGTTACTTTGTGATAAACTAAAGGCAAACTCTAAGTCTGTGTCTTATTGTGATTCTGAAGACGGATCTAAAGGAGATTCTGGGTGTTGTGATTTGGAGTGATAGTTTCATTCTTTAATGTGCAGATGACAGAGTAAACTTTAATGATTAACGCATTATAAGCTGACTGCAGTGTTTAAACACTGACCCAGTTTCAGCAGTGACCTAATCAGGGTGGCCTGGGAGAAGGGGGGCTTGGAGAGCAGCTTGGAGGAAATAGGTCAAAAGGATTTCTCCCAGCTTTTGTCAGGCGGACACAATGGGCTTTTGCATTCTTTACACAAAGCCTGGGGGTTGCATGAAGATGTCTCTCCCAGAATGCTCCTCTAAGCAACTTATTCTTGGTTCAAGTTGTTGCTTGGAATGCTGGGTCATTCTCTTAGTTTGAGGAGGATGTACAGTGTGTTCATTCAATAAATATTTATTGAGCACATACTGTATTCCAGGTACCATGTAGGTGGCTGAGAATATAGCAGTGAATAAAACAAAATCCAAAATCTCTGTTCTCATGGAGGTTACTTACTGGTGCAGAAAAATCTGAGTTCAAATTCAGACTCCATCAGTTATTGGCTTGTTGAGTTACCTAACCTTGAATAAGCTAATTCCTCTGTGTCCCTGATTTCCATATCTGTAAAGTGGGATGACTAAATTGGACTTAGGAAGAGCAAGAAAACATTCAAGCTTCTGGTTAGTTCATAGCAAGTGTTTAAGTGAGGCCTTCTGCCAAGTGTGGCTATTGGGTGTGGAGTTCAAAACTAGTGAAAAGCAAAGGGACCCAGAAACCTTTTTTTAAGTGAACATTAGCCTTTGAAATAGAAGCCTAAATGGAAATGTATTACAGAAATTGACTATATTCTTTCTACAGGGTTTTTGCTATCACATTTATAGTCAAGAGATCCTGCTTGGAATTAGTAGGTTGTATTAATTGGCCCCTTTAGGGAAAGAAATGCTATCATTTGCCCCAGCTGAAGACTTGCTATGTAAATTTGCCGATGGGCCAACCAGGTGTTCTGAAACATTGATACCACACTTTTGCTTTGTGCAGATGAGAGTGATTTGGTGACTCGATTTTTATATGAAATCTTGAGAATTCTGTGATTTTTTTTTTTTAAAGTAGGCTCCATACCCAACGTGGAGCTTGAACTCATGACCTTGAGATCAAGAGTCACAGGCTCTACTGATTAAGCCAGTCAGATGCCCGAAGAATTCTTTGCTTTTTAATGTGAGTGTTAATATCAATCAGGCTGTCTGAGCTAATGTGTCACTCCACTACTTCCTAGCTTAATTTCTTTATCTGCAAAACAGAGGAAGCTGAAAGAGTAACCTCTGGTTAAATCAGTAGGACCCTAGGAAGCATTTCTATACAAGTATATGCCCATTGGCTAGGGTACCTACAATATTGTGTAGCACATATCAAAGCACATATGTCTTGCTTCAAGGTGATACTTACTCATACCTGGAGCAGATTCTGATGGGCAATGTTAATTCTGTTATGTTTAGAGACTCTTTAAATAGCTGTTTGTTCATCTCAGATACTTCTAGTTGTTATGGTCTGCTCCTTTGAAATTTCCAAATATGGTTCTGGAGAAAATGGGTACATGTTCTTTCTTTTTGGAGCAAAGGCTTTTTGGAACAAGGGCTGTGTTACTGATGAAAATGTTATATTGGGTCTCATGGCAATTCATTTATTGCTTTCTTGACCCTGTGTCATCCCGGGAGTGTCAAAAACCACATGGTGCTTCTGAGCCCCACAATTTTTGCAGTTGAGTCTCTGATTTAGCTGACAGATGTTAAAACACAGACACAGCCAGATAATTCCCCAGTGACAACACAGATGCAAAAACTGAAAAGTGCAGTTATCCAGCTTGGGGAGGGATTATACTGATGCTCCAAATTTCCCCTACTCATAGCCCTTACATTTTTTTTTTTCTGGTAGTTTACTATGGCTTAGGTTAGAGGAAACTGAGTCTCTTGTCTTCTGCTTGATTCAATCTCCCATCAATACCCCTAAGAAAATGTGCATATCTGGAGCTCAGGAGACCATGGGAATATTAACAATAATAATGGGCTCTAGTCTCTTTTATGGCCAAGCATAGCTTTGACTGAGCAGCTTTTGGCTCTGAAGAGAGAGGGAGGAAAAAAAAAGATCTTAGATCTGGAGGGAACTTGCCTTGGTGTTCACCCAGTCATTTTATGGATTAGGAAATATGAGGTCCACAGTGACTTTGTCTGGGTCACAGGTAGGACTAGCCAAACCAGGACTAGAATCAGGTCTCCTAATCCCCAGTAGAGCCTTTTCCTGTTGGGTGCTGACCTCTCACGTGTCCTCTGCTTGTCTTCATTTCCACCTCAGATTTCTTCTTGGATTGGTGTTGGGGACCAGGGATGATGCACAGTGGGGGTTGGGGTAGGGCCTCTGGCTCTGCCCTGTCTAGGGTGTGCCTCATCTCAGCCCATTTCCTTTTGGGAAATGCTAACCACAAATATGGTTAAACTTTTTGACTATAGAGACAGTTCATAACTGTGAACTGATAAATAAAGAAACTGAGGCTCAAAGAGGGAATGTAACTTGCTAAAGTTTCCATAGCAAGTCAGGAAATCAATCGATAAATATTAATTGAGCACTTAAGATGGGCCAGGCTGGTGGAATGTACATGAGATTTGACCAAGATTAAAACAGTTTTGGTTCTTACCCTGGAAAAACTTACGTCCTGTGTAAGACATGCAGCAAACAAACAGCCACAAATGGGAGGAATTTTATGAAGGGGGAAGTGTAGGGTCCTTTTGGAGAACTTAACCTAGTCTTCAGAACATTAGTGGAGAGTTGAAAGCTAGGGAAAGATGCCTTTGAGGTGATTTTCTTTCCTATCCTCTTTGGATGTTTGGATTGATTTAAAAAATTCTCTTTCATGTACAGTTGTCCTGGTGCTATTCAGGTCCTTTCTACTATTACCCTGTTATTTACTACACTGAGGCATCTGTTCAAATTATGGCCTTACCACAGGCCATCCTGGGAGAAACAGAGGTAGGGGTAGGGGGGTTCTTAGGGCTTATAGGAGAATGAGGCCCAGTATGCCTCCCAAGAGAGAACTGCTGTCTCCATGGCTTCTGGTCACCTCTAGAAAAAAATATAAAACTCCAATCATAGATTAGTGACATTTACTAATTGCCTGCACTTGCCTAGGCTACTGGCATGTATCCTGGCAAGATTGCCCCTTTTGGACCTATAGACCTCTTTTCTCCATGTTTTATTTCTCAAATTCTGGAACTTTTCTATATGATAGCCATTTTTTCTTGCTGGAAGAGAGTGCACCATGCCTTTCTGAGTCATGCTCCTCCACCTCTTTCTGCTCAAAGCTCACCTCTTCCTGACTAACTCCACCCCTCCTCCAGCAGTCCCCCCCAGCTCTTGTGTACCAGCTGCAACTGGTTTTGTATGTGGCGATATATTCAAAACAATTTGTGTTTCTGTCTCTTTTCATTATGTGCATCCTTTCTTCCCCTCTAGATTACAAGTGTCCCAAGAAGAGGGCTTGGAGCTCCTATTTCCTGTAGGGCTTAGATTACTAAGAGTGAAGTAGGCTAAACATTTGGGAAGATTGGTCCCTGCTATTTCAAAAGCAGGTGGGAGAGTAGGAGCAGGGAGGATCCATGTCAGGAGTGCACTGGACAAGGGCAGTTGTCTGAGGCAGGACAGCAGTCTGAGACACTGATCTGCTATGTGACTTCGGGCTGGGTTTTGGGTGCTTGTCTGCAAATGTGTGCAAGCACAGTGTCTCCTTACTTCAGGGTCTAGTGGTGTAATGTCTGGGAGGGTGCCCTAAACGATACAAAGCATTAGGACTATGTCATAACGTTCTGCTCTCAGACCCTGCCAAATATGTGGAGGACCAGGAAATTTTACTCAGGCTTTCTTGTGCTGGGTCTGGATCCAGAACCAGTAGATTCCAATTCTAGTCCTCACCAGAGGGATGGACAGTGCTGGGCAACCCAGACAACAGTCAACATGGCTGCAAGAACTGGTGGAAGGAGGCCCTCAAATAAGAAAACAATGTTTTGAAAAAGTTTTAATAATTGGTTTATACATGTACTAATTGATACACATATAAGTGTATGTGTGTGCATGTGTGTATATAAAAAGCATTGAGGTTGATATATATGATAGGGAAACCCAAAACTTGGTGGGATCTTATTACACTCCGTTTAGAGTCTAAACCTTAAAATTGTTCACAGTTTTAATTATACTTGGAGAGTGAGCATAATAATCTCTTCAGTGCTCACAAATGCTGAAGTCCTTAAATCATTGATGTGGGAATCACTCATCAAACCCAGAGTGCCAGGGTCATGCCTGCCACCCCTTCTGGTGTATTCCCACCTTCTTGTTTTCCATGTTGGAAGATACATAAGTGTCTCAGCACAAGCCCAGTCTCAAGGCAATCAGGGCAGAGTGAGGCTCTGCACACTGTCCACATTCAAGAAAGGGTGATGGCAGACTCAGAAGCCTTGGGAAGGGGATACTCATCTATTGGGGTGGAGGGTCCAAATCATACATGGTTTGTTTTTTGTTGACATCAGAGTAAATTATCACCACCTTTTATGGGCATTTAAAAAGCCAAAGGCAGAAATTCCACCTCTCAGTGTATACCTCCAAAGAATAGAAAGCAGAGTCTCAAAGAGATATTTGCACATCCATGTTCATGGCAGCATTATTCACAATAGCCAAGAGGTGGAAACTACCCAAGTGTCCACAGATGGGTGAATGGATAAGTAAAATGTAGTATACACATATAATGGGATATTATTCAGCCTACAGCATGGATGAGCCTTGAGCATATTATGCTGAGTAAAATAAGCCAATAACAAAGAGACAAATACTGTATGATTCCTCTTATATGAGGTACACAGAATAGTCAAAATCATGGAGACAGAAAGTAGAATAATGGTTGCCAGGGACTGGGGGAGGGGAGAATGGGGGTGATTGTTTAATGGGTAGAGAATTTCAGTTTTGCAAGATGAAAATAATTTTGTAGATTGGTTGCATACAATGTAAATTTACTTAACACTGAACTGTATACATAAAAATAGTTAAGATGGCAAATTTTATGCTGCATATATTTTACCACAATTAAAACAATAACAAACTCTAATGCCTAGGCTGTACCACAGACCAATTAAATTGGAATCTCTGTGGGTAACCCTAAGGTACACGTATTTAAAAAATTTCCCCAGAAAATTTTTAACCAAGGTGGTGAACCACTGGACTCAAGATAGGTAATCTCATCCTGAGGGCACTGCTATAATCCAGGGGTGCAATGGAAAAGAATGGGGTCACAGAGAATAAGACAAATTGTATGGTGTGAAGGGAGAAATGTCAGTATTCAGTGATAGATTATGTATGGGAAAAAGACAGAATGGATCAAAGATGGTCCCAGGTCTTAGACTAAATTGTGGATTTGTGGAAAAACTGAATATTTATGGGGAGATGTTTAGAAAGCTTTTGGGGGATGACAATTTATTTGATGATTTGCTAGTGTACCTGGATAAAAATTTCTCAGAGGTAGCTGGAAATTTTCGTACTCTAAATAATTAATTCATTTCTTCCATAGAAGCCAGAGTTCCATTTTTACATTAAAAATGAATTTTTATTAAAAAAAGGACCAAAGGCAGAAAAATTACCCAATAGATATTCTATCTTCAGGAGCCAACAATATACCTATACTAATAACAATATACTATTATTTCAGAGTTCTTTCTGGCACAAGTATGAAGTTGTAGAGCTAATTTATCTGAGGCAGTCTTTCCCTTGCTGTTCTGCTCTCTGCTTCCAAATCTTCTACATGGCTCCTCCTTTTCAGGACCCTGTTTAAGTGTGGGTGCCTTGTTCCTCCTGCCTTTTTAGAAAGCTTATAGTAATCAAATTCACATTAAGGCAAAAGAAACTTCCCACAGTAGTTTTTCTAAGAGCATTTACATTTTTAAAACAAACTGAACAAAGAGAACCATATTTAGCAAAAAAGAATACAACCTGAATGATAGTATTTCAGGAAAGAGAAATTTTAGATGAGAAATTTTGAGATCTTCAGGTGTCTGGAAAGCACCTTCATAGACAGTCCTGGTTAGATGTCCAGACTGAGGTGAGTGAGAGATGGAGGCAGTGAATGGCATGTACTCAGAGAGGTGGCTAGGCACTGGGAGGAGGTTCTGTGACTGAGTCAAATACATCACTCTATGGTGACTGACATAACATAAAATAAAAAAAAAAGATCATGGGGAAAAAACCAGTGGGACATTCACTGTATCATCCTCCTATATCACGGAATCATGTTTTCTAAGCAGAACAGTCTCTGCTTTACCCCATGGTATTCAGTAGATTGAGGATACAAGGAAGATTTCAGAAACTTTCCCCCAAAATGGACTTCGAGATGCCTTCATCACAGAACCAGCGATAGGATGCTATGACTTCAAGCCATTGACAGGTTTGTTTTGGACTCGTTAAGGTGGAAAGCCTAGGGCAGTCCTGGAAACAGGGAGAAGAAGAAGAAAAAAAGAGTTGAAACTGCTGCAAAAACACAGAATTGTTCAGCTTTCTCCCATGTTTCTAGCTCAGTGCCTGGCATGTATAGGTAGTGAAGAAATACCTGTTGAATGAATAAAGGCATAGTAGAAATAGTTTCTTTGTGGTTAATTTTACGGTTGTAGTTTTGTTGTGCTATGTGTGGGTGGCATGTTGGAGGAAAACCCAGAAGGCCTAGATTCCAGTTTGTTTTTGTCAGTCATTCGTTCTGTGATATTGGCCGACACCTCAACTTCTCTGACCTCGTTTCCCATGTGTTAAATGGAGATAGTGAAGCTGTCTTTTTCACTTCCATGGCTATTGTTTGCATTAAATGAGATAACTGTAAGGGGCTCTACAAATATAAGGGTACAATCATTTTGAAAGCACTTGGCTTTGTAGAGGGTTATGTGAATTAATGTGTATTGATCAAAACATGGGTCTCATTAGGTTAAAAACTGAAAGTAAAACTCATGTACTTTAGGATGTGAAAATAAACTCAGCAACTTGTGGAACACTAATTTCAAGAAGTAGTATATGAATTTCAAGTAGGAAATTGGTAAAAAACAAAACAAAACTGAGATGTGAAAATATGTTCAATCCTGTTGCCTCTGACTTGCTCAAGTCCCAACATTTTTATAATTCTGCCTAAGAAATTTACATTAGGGTTGAAATACATCAGTATCCATGAGCAAATATTGAGTTCCTGCAATGTGCCTGGCACTATTAGGTACCAGGTATCAGGGTTATGTTTCTATTGCTGTTCTTAGAGTAATCACTAATTTCTTTGGCAAGTGGCTGCTAGTCTTTTCAGAGCTCTGTGTGTGTGTGTGTGTGTGTGTGTGTGTGTGTTTCATATCACAAAACATTCCTTAGCTTGACGCTTACACACTTATTTATGTGATAAATACCTTTTTGATGTGTTAACAACCTTAATGGTATAGGGCCACCAGGAACTGTGTACGTATTTTCCTACATCTAATCCTAGTCTTACGTGTATTCTTGAGTAGTCATTAACTTAAGTTTAATAATAGCTGGATGAATAAAATATTAGTTACTGTATATTCTTCAAAATAAACCTTGTTATAGCACAGAAAGGTGAGCTGATCTCTTATTTTACTTTGGCTAAAATGAATTATGCTTAAACATTTTGTAGTGGTTTATAAAGTTTAGCTTCTCTATGGTATATTGAAGGATTTGTTTAAATGTTTACTATAAATTTGGTGATAGTGACAAAGCATCTTGCTCTTTTTGAATGCATTCATTTTTCCCCCAAAATACAGCTTACGCTTTATCTACCATAGTGAGAGTTAGAAAGGGCAAATGAGCACCTCTTTTTTAGTGATAAAACTGAAATACATTGCAAGAAAGAGTAAATATACTGTTGATGATACTCATGTTACATATCTATCTGTTGCTTATGTACTTAAAAAACTAAATAGGAAAATCTTACTCATCTCTGTAGAAAAACAGTGTAGAGATTACAACTTGGGGACGTCGTGATATTTTCTCTGTGTGCAGTTTGTCAAAAGGCAATTTATCTAAAGCTGGAAAAGGATATGGTTTGGCTGACTAAATTGTGGAGTGATACAAATGATATGTAACGATAAAAATGCTTAGGGGAATTTTCGGGGCACTCAAGTCAAGTGTATAAGACTGTGTGGGTGTGAAGAGCAGACTTCTCCCTGTCTCTCTTTTTGCACAGTTTTCAAAACTGTGAAAGTTGCTGAATTTTTATACCACAGGCTGGACCGTTAAATCGCAATTTACGTGGTCACTTATAAATATGCCTGTTGTGGAAGGAAAGCTTGTTTGTGCACATGCCTTTTCCTCATGTGTCCCTCTTCTTGTTAAATCATGCTGGATACTTCCATTTTGGAATCCAGGGCTCTCTGATCTGGGAGTGATTTGGGTGAGAACTCTGGAACTGACTTACTCTTTAGGTGCTCCCTGAAGAGAAGTTTGAAGGATCATTCAGAAAAATGAGTCTCCCAATCTTCAGACAGAAATTCTCTTTCTGACCAGCTTGCTACAATGCTAGAAATTCTGACGTGAAGGGATATCTGCCTACCTAACCCTGAGGTTTGGAAGTCCTGAAGATATGTTAGTAGGGCAAGTTGTTTAAAATAATTTTTCGGTCTCTTTTGTAAAATGGGGCTACTGATACTGATAAATGCTCAGTCATCAGTAAAATGATCAGTATTAATGAAATGATGCTTACTGATACTTAAAACAGGGCGACTGATACTTACCAAAGGGGGTTTTGTGGAAATCAAGTGAGGCAAAGCAAGTCAGATGCTTGATAGAATGCTCAATAGTGATAGTTGTAGTTGTTACTGTTTTTCTTTTGCCAGGAAGAAGAGGAGGAGGGAGGGGCTATTAACTTAATGTGGGTTTTTTTTTTTTTTTTTCCTTTCCCAGCTACACCCTGGTTGACTACAGAGGTGGTGCTGAAGGAAGCCTTTGGTGTTCATTGCCTAAGAGGGCTTCTTGGAGGGGCTCCCACAAGAGAAACCTTTTGTGAGGTGCTTTAACTTTTCAAAGTATGAGGTCATCTGTTGATTTGTTTTCACCATATATGGGTGAAGTTGGCAGGGTGGGTATCCTTTTTTCTTTTCTTTTTTTTTTTTTTTAAAGATTTTGTTTATTTATTTGACAGAGAGAGACACAGCGAGAGAGGGAACACAAGCAGGGGGAGTGGGAGAGGGAGAAGCAGGCTTCCCGCGGAGCAGGGAGCCCGATGCAGGGCTCGATCCCAGGACCATGGGATCATGACCTGAGCGGAAGGAAGACGCTTAACGACCGAGCCCCCCAGGCGCCCCTGGGTATCCTTTTTTTCTATAGGTGAGGAAACCAGAGGGCAGACAGGTAAGAGAACTCACTGTCACACAAGTTAGTGGTAGAACTGGGATTAGGACCCGTGTCTCAGCCTCGGGGTGCATCACCCTTTCTATTATGTGACATTCCCGGAATCAAATGATCTCCTTCCTAGGTTTGTGCTGGGACCTGGATCCCTACTCATGAACCTGTTACTGGCATTCTGTAAAACAGCAGGGATGAGAAATACTGTAAACTAGTTTCAGCTGGAGATGCCTGGAGTTACAGCACCTGAGTCAGGTGAGTTTTCATTTCCTGGCCATGGATGGAGGTTTCTTCCTGAACCCACGCCAAGTGGAGTCACACACTGGGGTGGTCCAACTCCAGCCTGGAGTTCTCTCTAACACCATCTCTGCCCTGCACTTCAGGGTCCAGTGGCTACACTGAAAGGAATTGAAAGGAGATGCCAGTAATATTGAGAAATGTCAGCCTGATCCTGATGTCTTTCTATCACCTTCCCTCTTCCTTCCCTCTTTTTTTTCATATTAATGATACAAAATAATTCCAGAAATTCAGAGAGGGGTTCTATAGATGTTAAGCTTTTGTGTTATGCTTTTAACTGCAAAGCCCTTGGGGGCATTGGATTTCCTAATGTTTTGGGTAGCTGCAAAATTTAATTTTAGGTAGAAAAGGGTTAACTGAGGGTCAGTGTAATTCCCAAAACATCAGCTGCAAATCATCTAACCATATGTGAAAAATTCAATGACATTAAAGGTAATTTTCTGGGAAAGTAAAAATAATATGCAGTTCTTTGACCAGAAATAAAGATTTGGAACATTTCTTTATGCATATAGAATTCTCTAGTAGGTGAACTTGGATTCATGGTAGTCATCATAAGTTAATGTGGAGTAGCTAGAGTTTATTTATTAATTTAGCCTTTTTTTTTTTTTTAAAGATTTTATTTATTTGACAGAGAGAAAGACAGCCAGAGAGGGAACACAAGCAGGGGGAGTGGGAGAGGGAGAAGCAGGCTTCCCGCGGAGCAGGGAGCCCGATGCGGGGCTCGATCCCAGGACCCTGGGACCATGACCTGAGCTGAAGGCCGACGCTTAATGACTGAGCCACCCAGGTGCCCCTAGCCTTTTTTTTTAATAAAGAAAATTTACATAGTTTAGGTGAGAACACAGATACACTAAGACCAATACAGATGAACTCAAGGCAAAAATTAGAAAGCAAAAGGAAAAAGGAGAGGATGATAGAACAGCAGGGCCTCCTGACTGAGGAAAGCCTGGTTGAGTGAAAGTACTTGAACTTCCTTGTGGCCTGAGGAAAGATGGTCCCAAAATGAGATGGGTGGCTCTCATTGTCCTGTCTAGTACTATGATGCCTATTTCATTCATTCATTTATTCACTCCTTTATTCATTAATTCACTCATTTCAGTGAAATGAAATGATTTCATGGCACTATGCCAAGCACAACAGTGAACATGATCCAGAAGGTTTTACCTTCTTGGAGCTTATAGTTTGCTTCAGAAGTCATGTAGACAAATTTTTACAATATGCTAAGATCTACAAGATGTGCAGTGAGATATAAGAACATCCAGTAATGCACCTTACCTGGAGTGGAGTTAGGGAGGTTTCTATTACCCCCTAAAACATTTTAAACAACCCCACCTTTCCAGAAGCATAAATAGCTTGTTATAGGATTTCAAGACTACTTTTCAAAAAGAGAGTCTGATTTGTTCACATATAACTTTAAAATTAATTAATTAAACCAAAATTGGCAGGCATTTTTTATGTGCCAAGCACTCTAGTAGTCCTTACTTGGTCATTATGGCTTGAAATAGGATCTATATTATTGGATGTTTTCCTTAGTATGTGATTTCTATCCTGGTTCTGGGTCCCTTTGCTGTCTCTTCAAATACCTTTAATATGAGAGCATAGTCATAAAAACTGTACGTGTATTGGTTTACCCCAGTCATGAATGATAAAATAGGATGAGATAATTAATCAGAATATGAATATTGCCAGGTTCTTTGGAGAACTAACTAAAGTTTTTCCATGAGATTTGACATGTAGAGTGGGACAGCAGTAAGCTGAAGATCTTTGTTTTGAAAAATATTATTATACGATACATATGAAATATTTCTGCTGAACCAGCAAAAGAGTTCTGGATTTTATAATGTAGAGAATTCCTCTAAGGTAGAGGTGGGGGTTAGGGTAGGTAAGAATGTGGAATAAAGTCAAGTTCTGGTTCTGCCACTTTGTAGCTATGTGAACTGGGATAGATTACATAATCTGTTTGTACCTTCATTTCTAAATCAATAGCATGGGGATAATAATATTTATCTTACAGAGTTGTTATGAAGTCTGTATGAAGGCAGCTAGAGTACTTAGCACAGAGCCTGGCAGATAGCAAAGGCTCAATAAGTGTTAGCTATTTTTTTTAAAGATGTATTTATTTATTTTAGAGAGGGATAGAGAGCATGAGCGAGCAAGAGTGGGGTTGGGGGATGGGGATGGGGAGAGATAGAGGGAGAGGAAGAGGGAGAGAATCTCCAGCATATTCCTCGCCAAGCACGGAGCCTGCTGCCGGGGCTCGATCTCATGACCCCAAGATCATGACCCGAGCCAAAATCAAGAGTTGGATGGCTTAACTGACTGACCCATGCAGGTGCCCCAAGTGTTAGCTATTTTTAATATTAGGGAGAAAATACAGGATTTTGAAAGTTAAGGGAAAATATTTTAATTTGATATAATATTTATTTGGAATCTACAAGAAGACATGTCTTTTAAGAAGAAGTAGGACCACCAAGGACAAATGGCCACAGCTTTTAAATTTTATTTATTTATTTTTTTGCCACAGCTTTTTAAAATATAAAGATTCCATGAGGTTAATATGAATGGAGAAAAAAGATTATATAGCTAACATATACCTTGTTCTTATAATTCTCATTATGTCAGAGAAGCCCAGGATTGTGCAGAGAAGTGATTTTTGAAAGAGGCAGGACTTACTGAGGTGTAGGAAAGCAGAATATGTGATGGTTAAGAGCACAGACTCTGGAATCAGTTTGAACCCCATCTACATTTGGTAGCTGTGTGACCTTGGGCAAGTTACCTAACCTCTCTGTATTATACTCTCCTCATCAGTAAAAAAGAGGGTAATGAGAGTACCTACCTCATTGGGTTGTTGTGAGATTAAATGAAATAATTGAAGTAAAGTGTCCATAACAGAGATGCCACATGGCTTTCAGTAAAATTAGCTATTATTTATCTTACTTGGATGTAAGCTTCTTGACAGCAAGTATTTTTTGCTTGTTTTCTTTTTTCCACTCATGCATCTCTAGTACTTGAAAAGTGCCTGACATGGCAGTTGCTCAAAACTTTTGTTGAATGAAAAAGTATATGCAAAGTCTGTTAGTCAAATAATAGGATGAAAAAGCTGGGCTACAATGTTGAGAATTATTGAAGCTGGGTGATGGGAACATGGGAGTCTATTAGATGACTCTCTCTACTGTTGTATATGGTTGAAAAATTTTATAATGAAAGTTAATAAAAAGAAGGCTAGGCTGATGTAATCATTGGAGATAACCAGACATTAAAAAAAACCCTAAACTTTGTATCCCCTTTTATTACAGCTTGAAAAAGTAAAAAGACATTTTAGATTACTAAACACTACTATTCTGCTACAGACTGGTGAAACTGTGGTCCCCAAAAGACCCACTTGTTTTTCTTTAAAGGACTCTGATGGCAAGCAAGAATTTCAGTAAAAACCAACAAAGCTGATCTGCCAAACTGCACTATTTTTCCTTATAATCACCCTCTCATAAACCCAAAGGGCTGTAAGGACCCTTGGGGACAAGTTTGTCCACTTCCCTTAGAGGTTACTCAGGTAGCTGTCAGCACTGTCCACTCCCTGTCACCTTCCTCCCTCCAGGGCAGAGGTCACGATCCCCACATCTAACTTCTCAGCAAACTCCTGAATCCCGATACAGTAGTACCTCCATACCCTGCCTTCCTGTCTTCCCCTTGAGCCTCTGCCTGGTTCACTTTCTGACTCACTTGGTTCTCTTCAATTCCCCATTCTCATCTTGCCCTAATCAGGTGCAATAACCAGCCACAGAATGCACACCTTAGTCCTGACACAGCTCTTTATGGGACACAGCCTTTGGGAGCTGCCCTGGGTTCCTCCTCCCATGACAGTTCTGGCTTCGAGGGCTTCCCTCTGTAGAAATCCTGTTCAGGCCCCCAGGGTTGCTGGTCACTTCTTTCCTCCTGGCCCCTTGCCCCTTGGGAAACACCATCTGATAAGCATCTTAAAGAAACCACTTTAATAGCACTAAGCAATGCTCTGTGGGACGAGAACTCCATAGTCATGGTGCTTGTGCTTTTGAAGGGGGGATGGGAGTTCTGTTCTGTAGTGTTACTGTGAACCCTGGATTAGTGGCTACTGAACCATTGCTCTTAGGGGAAGTATAGGGTTTGGCTCCTGCCAGGCTCTGGTCACAACATTTTTGTCACTGAGCAATACATAACCTTATTTTCTGTATGTTTCTATTTAGATGCCTTATTTAATATGCAGTTGATTCATTAACATTGAACTCACAGCCAATAGTACCAAAACTCATGCCTGAATGAAGCTTATCTAATATAGTTATGTCTCTGTAAGGCACATCACAGCCTGCTTGCATCTAGGGACAGTAGACAGCACTTCAACACTATGCTTGGGCCCATTTTAAACCGTGAAATTACCAACAAAAAGCACAAACATTTGGAAAACGTGACACTAAGTAACTGTGAAAAGGACACTTGTTTATACTATAAGAGCTGAAGCAAGAAGGCAGAGTGTTGCCTTGTTCAGATGATTCAAAAGTTTCACCGCCCCTCATGTTTGCAAATGATTATGAAAGGGCTACGAGTATTGCTTTTGGAGTTACAAATAAATTTTACCAAATAGGGAAATTTGCAAATACAGAATGTGTGAATAATGAGGATTGGTGATATATCTGTTAATCTTGCACAATAGGGATTATGTTTAATGAAATAAAACATGCAATTTACTACCTATATGTTACAGAATATTATATATAGTTATGTAAAATCATGGTTCTTTTTTTTTTTTTAATTTTTTATTGTTATGTTAATCACCATATATTACATCATTAGTTTTTGGTGCAAAAATCATGGTTCTTAATTCCATGTCTTTGATCCAGGCAATCTGAAATGAGAAAAAAATTAGATTACAAGGTGAGCCACAAAATTTTAAAATATATGATCTCTTAAACTTTAAACCTTTAGGCTATAGATATTACTCATATATTTATACATATTGTACGTATAATGCTATGTCATGTCATTTTTATCATCTGTATGGCTCATAATTTTAAAGTTTCCTTTATTGCTTTGAAAAAAGTTGAACTGAGGCAATTTTCAGTGATTACCCGAAACATCATGTTTATATCTAAAGAATATACTAAAATCTAAACATTGTAAATACAACCTAAAGTAGTAAAAAAATTCCCCCCAATGAGAATTATTAGGAAAAATTATTTCCAAATTCATGTCTCTAATCTCTTCAAAGGGCAAAGAATTTTCACATTTAAATATCATGAAGGCAAAGTTGCCTTGGTTTTAAGTGGAAAATTAACCATCCCTAAGGGCTATGATCATATAGAATACATTATTAGGAGCTTTCACTGAGAAGCAAAGGAGAAGTTTACCTTCCTGGATTAGCAAATCAAGGGATAGGAATTGGAGGTTTCAGAATGGAAAGGCATCCTTAGGTCTGTGCAGCTAGAGGTTTCTCAGATGTACTTCTGCATCCCTAGTCTTGGGAGCCTGCCTCTTGTAACTCAGTGTCTTAAGGTGCTTGTATTATTGTCACCTGATTGTCACAGGTACAGTAGGATGATGGAACTTGGGAGGTGACTGGATGTTTTTAATGAACACGAGAAGAGCACTTTTTAGGACCTGTTGGTGCTTGGTGCAGTGGTAGGAAAATCTACCCAGGAAGATAAATTAAAATAACATATAATCTTCTCCCCAGTGATCCAAGATGTTCCTGAATACCACACCAACAAGGCAAATAAAAGACTGAGTGTCCATCCAGATGCCAAGAATAGTGAGAGATGTCATAAAACATGCCACAACTAGCTCAGACATGCAGTGGGTAGACTTGCCTCAGGCATGTAGTCCTTTAGCCTGTTGACTTTAATCTGGTCTGGGGATGTGTTACAGGAAGTATAGTCTAGTGGATTAAATTGGAACCCTGTCACTGAAGTGCAGCATTCCATATGAACTTATATTTACCACTGGAGAATAAAGAAGTGACTTATGAAACAGTTAAACTCAAGGTGTGTGGTTCTTAAAATGTACACAATCACCGTGGAATGCAGAAACAAGGAATGCTGGGGCAAGGAGAAGGAATAATGGAAATTAGACCAAGATTGCATTTGAGAGTCAGATTCACTCCCAGTGGAGTCATTTGGCACACTGCAAACATGAATCAGAGCACACAATTTCTCAACTGGGTGCTGGGCATGAAAACTGCTGGGGGCTGGACCACGGTTGCCTCAGTGATACATCTCTCAGCCCCAAGTGTGTGGTCAGACTCACTGCTCACAAATTCCACCAAAAAATAGTCTTTCTTTTTCACACTTAAAAATTCGTTCCAAACAAGTGTTTCCTTTTAACATTCCCAGAGCAGATTGACTTTTTGAGCTTTGTGTTGCTTCCAACCCTGTCAATGTCAGAGGCCTCAAATTAATTCCAACATCTCGTTGCTGTTTTCCCTTAAGAAGTCCTGATGGTATTGCACTCGCTTTGGGTTCAATCTGTTTATGCTTATTGGACTGCCCACTGGAGCAGCATTTCTACCATTCTGTCCCACTTGTCTTGGTCCAGGAAATTCTTGGTAGTCATCCCTATCATCTTTACTTCAGCGCATTGGTTATGAAACAGTTACATCCAGTTAAAAGAAGAAAGGAGACATGTGGAGAGAAGGGGGGCAATTGAATATTATTAGAGCCTTGAGGAATGAAGGCCACAGGGTGAAAACCATTGCATATTAAGTAGCTCAGCTTAATAAAAACCAAAGGAAACAGCAGCAAACTGTTACAGAAAGTTCTTTGGAACTGCCCTCAGCCCATTTTCTCCTACTTCTGTTGGTGATACTTGGACAGACATGTGCCTTCAGACACATGCTCACACATGCCCTGCCTGACTTCTGACCTGGCTTTACCCCTAGATAGCAGGTTCTAGGCCGTCTTCATGCCTTCTCATGTGAAGGTCCATGCCTGGTGCCCAACTGCATATCCTTTGTAGCAGTCAGTAACAAGGAGACCTGGAGAGGGCCTTCCCTGACCACACAAGATGAGGCAGTGCCCACTCTCCCACTCTCCCTCTTGTCACCCTTCATTGCATCACTTCATTTTATTTCTCTGTCTAACACTAATCTCTTGTGTATTCATTAGTTGACTTGTTTATTTTTTGTCTCTCCCAACTACAGTGTAATTCTGTGAAGGAAGAGACTCTGTCTTGTTCAGCATGATCTCTAGGGCCTAGAAATGTCCTTGGCATATAATGGTTCCCCAGGAAATATTTATTTACTCAGTGACTATGAAATGATGAGAGAATAACTTTGCATCATGTATTGTGAGTGTGCATATATCACCCAGCAAAGAGCCAGGCATGTAGCAGGTATTCACAGTGACCCTCTTCTCCCACATGCTCACTATAAAATGCATGCTCAGGGACACGCTAAGGGGTGATAGGATCACAGTCTTGTTGATTCAACTGTTGACTGACTTATTAGTTTTATTTCTGATTTAGCTTTGGCCTCTGGGACAGGCCAGGAGGGTGCAGTGAAAGCAAACACACCAGACTACTGGAAGTGGGGATCTTGGGTTGCAGTCTTGCTTTCACCTCTGACTCACTATGTGAGCTGTGGGCAACTTACTTAACCTCTCTGATTCTGTTTTATCATCCACCGAATGAAGAGGTTGGATAGATGATGCTTAAGATCTTTTGCAGTTCTTGCACTTTTATAATGTCACCTCTTTACCTCTGTTGAATGTGAGCAACAGACCACTGTCTTCATATGAGAATAAACATACATACAGTGTTCTGGAGTCCTTAGAGAAACACTGCTGCACAATTCACAATATGGCATCATGATGGACACACACCACTCTCCTCTTTGTTTCATGGAGGATCTCAGAACATATTGTTTCCTTGCCACATACTTTAGGAGTCTTTGTACTCAAAGTGGATTTAATAAATCCCCTTTTTTCATTTGAGGATATCAAGATTTATCTACAACCTGTCATTAAGTGCTGTTTTTTTCCCCTAGAAATTCTCTCTGTTCTGCCTATTTATCCCTCTCTATGAAATCTGAAATCCCTCTCTATGGGCTTTCTATTTTTAAATTTTTATTTATTTATATTTATTGAGGTATAATTGGCATACAATATTATATTAATTTTAGGTGTACAACATTGTGATTTGACATTTGTATATATTGTGAAATGTCACCATAATTACTCTAGTTACCATCTATCACCTTGCACAGTTAATACAATATTACTGATTATATTCTCCATGCTATACATTACATTCCCATGACTTACTTATTTTATAACAGGAAGCTTGTAGTACTTAATCTCCTTCACTAATTTTGCCCACCCCCAATTTCCCTCCCCTCTGGCAACCACCAATAAATATGTTCTGTGTATCTATGAGTCTGGGTTTTATTTTATTTGTTTTTTTGTTTGTTTTAGATTTCAGCTATAAGGGAAATCATTTGATATTTACCTTTCTCTATCTGATTTATTTCACTTAGCATAATACCCTTAAGATCCATCCGTGTTGCTGCAAATGGCAAGATTTCATTCTTTTTTATGGCTGAGTAGTGTTCCACTGTATACATAATGCCACATCTTCTTTATCCATTCATCCACCGATAGATGCATGGGTTGTTTCCTTATCTTGGCTATTGTCAAGTAATGCTGCAATGAACATAGAAGTGCATACATTTTTTTCAAATTAGTGTTTTCAGTTTCTTTGGGTAGATACCCAGTAGTGGGATACCTGGATCATTTGGTAGCTCTATTTGTAATTTTTTTGAGGAACCTCCATACTGTTTTGTGCGTTTCCTTCTGAGCTCTCAATTCTATTCTATTCCATTGATCTATGTGTCTGTTTTTGTGCCAGTACCATACTGGTTTGATTACCATAACTCTGAAATCAATTGCTATAGCTCTCTGAAATCAGGAAGTGTGATACTTCTGGCTTTGTTCTTTCTTAAGATTGTTTTGGCTATTTGGGGTCTTTTCGGTTCCATACGAATTTTAGGATTATTTTTTCTAGGTCTGTGAAAAATGTCATTTGAGTTTTCATAAGGATTGCATTGAATCTGTAGATTGCTTTGGATAGTATGGACATTTAGCAATATTAATTTATCCAGTCCATAAACACAGAATGTCTTTTCATTTATTTATGCCTTCTTCAATTCTTTCATCAATCTTATAATTTTCAGAGTGCAGGTCTTTTACCTTTTTGGTTAAGTTTATTCCTAGGTATTGTATTCTTTCTGATATGATTGTAACTAGGATTGTTTTCTTGATTTCTCTTTCTGATAGTTTATTATTAGTGTATAAAAACACAACAGATTCGTGTATATTAGTGTTGTATCCTGAAGCTTTACTGAATTTATTAGTTTTATTAATCTTAACATTTTCTATATATAGTATGTCATCTGCAGATAGTGACAGTTTTATGTTTCCCTTTCCAACTTGTATGATTTTCATTTTTTGTTCTTGTGTAATCACTATGGCTAGGACTTCCAATAGTATGTTGAATAAAAGTGGGGATAGTGGGCATCCTTGTCTTGTTTTCTTTTGTCTCTAAGATATTTTTTGATTTCTCCTTTGATTTCTTCTATGACCCAGTAGTTGTTAAGTAACACATTGTTTAATTTCCATGTCTTTTTAAAATTTCCCCATTTTCTTCTTGTAATTAATTTCTAATTTCATACCACTGTGGTCAGAAAGGATGCTTGATATAATTTGAATCTTCTTGAATTTTTTGAGATTTGTTTTGTGGCCAAACAGGCAATTGATCCTGGAAAATATTCCATGTACACTTGAGAAAAATGTATACTACTGGTTCTAGATGTAATATTCTGTATGTATCTGTTAAGTCTGTCTGGTCTAGTGTGTATTTAAGGGGCCAATGTTCCCTTACTGATTTTCTGTCTGGATGATCTATTTGTTGATGTAAGTGAGATATTAGAATTCCCAACTATTATTGCATTACTGTCAATTTCTGCCTTTAGGTCTGTTAATATTTGCTCTATATATTTTGTTGCTCCTACATTGGGTGCATATATATTTATAAATCATGTATCTTCTTGCTGGATTGACCTCTTTATCATTATGTAGTGCAGCTCTTTGTCTTTTATTACAGTCTTTGTTTTAAAATCTATTTTATCTGATATGAATATAGCTACACCAGCTTTCTTTTGGTTTCCATTTGCATGGAATATCTTCTTCCATCTTTTCACTTTCAGTCTGTATATGTCCTTACTTCTGAAGTGAGTCTCTTGCAGGCAGCATATAGATGAGTCTTGCTTTTTTAATCTATTCAGCCCCTCTGTATCTTATGATTGGAGAATTTAGTCCATTTACATTTAAAGTAACTATTGATAGGTTTGTACTTGTTACCATTTTGTTAATTGTTTTCTGGGTGTTTTTGTAATTCTCCTTTGTTCCTTTCTTTTTCTTTCTTTCCTTTGGTTTGATGATTATTATGTATTGTATTTAGATTCCTTTCTCATTTTATTTTGTGCATTTACTATAAGTTCTTGCTTTGTGGTTACCATGAAGTTCACATATATCATCCTATGCATGTAACAGTTTAAGTTGATAGCAACTTAAATTTGAACATATTCCAAAACTCTACATTTTTACTTTCCCCTCCCCACATTTTATGTTTTTGATGCCACTTTTTACGTCTTTTTATTTTATGTATTTTATCTAATTATTATAGTTTTAGTTAATTTTACTACTTTTGTCTTTCAACTTTCTTAGTAGGTTTATAAGTGCTTAATACACTATCTTCACTATATATTTACCTTTTCTAGTGAGATTTTCACTTTTGTATGTTTTCTTGTTATTGATTAGTACCATTTCTTTTCAGCTTAAAGAAGTCCCTTTAATATGTCTTGAATGGCTGGTTGAGTAGAGATGAACTCCTTTTAGCTTTTGCTTGCCTGAAAAACTCTTTGTTTCTCTTTCAAATCTGAATAATAATCTTGCCAGGTAGAGTATTCTTGGTTAGAAATTTTATCTTTTCAGGACTTTGAATATGTTAAGTCTCCCTTCTGACTTGCAAAGTTTCTGCTGAGAAATCTACTGATAGCCTTATGGGATTTTCCTTGTATGTAACAATTTGTTTTTCTCTTGCTGCTTTTAAGATTTTTTTTTTATCTTTAAATTTTGACATTCTACTTATAGCATGTTTTGTTGTAGCTCTCTTTGGGTTCATCGTGTTTGGAACTCTCTGGGTTTCCTGAAATTGGATGTCTGTTTTCTTTCTAGGTAAGGGAAGTTTCCAGCCATGATTTTCTCAAGTAAGTTTTCTGCCACTTTCTCTCTCTCTTCTCCTTTTGTGACCCCTATAATGCAAATGTTATTTTGCTTGATCTTGTATTAGAGGTTTGTTAAGTTATCTTCATTTTTTAAAATTCGTTTTTCTTTTTGCTACTATGTCTGGGTGAGTTCCATTACTTTATCTTCCAGCTCACTGAACTATTCTTATACTTCACCTAGTGTGCTGTTGGATCCCTCTAGTGTGTTTTTTAGTTCAGTTATTATATTTTTCAACTCTGTGACTTCTCTTTGATACTTTCTTGTATTTTCTATCTGTTGAAGTTCTCACTGTGTGTTTACGCATTCTTCTCCCAAATTCAGTGAGCATCTTTATGACTGTTACTTTGAATTCTTTATCAGGTAGATTACTTATCTTTATATCAGTAAGGACTTTTTCTGAGATTTTTAAAATTCTTTTGTTTGGAACTTATTTCTCTGTTTCCTCATTTTGCTTGATTCTCTGTGTTTGTTTCTATATATTAGGTTAAACAGCTACCTCTCTCAGTTTTGGAGTGGCCTTGTGTAGGTGATGATCCTCTCATTCAACCTTTCCCTAGCTCTTGGTTGTCTCTTGAACTTTGTGATTGTGTAACTGGCTGATAATCTGATTTATTCTTGATATGACCCTGTTGTTGAGGGTGTGCCAAGACCTGTCAGTGATCCAAGGAGAGGAATATCATTTAGCACTGAGTTTCAGGCTGATTGGAAGTCAGACGGTCAGGCAGTAACTTTTAAAGTATGCAAATAAATATAGTCATGTGGGGCTGCAATCACAATTCCTTCCGGTCTTCAGACCAGGAAATCTGGATCGGGAGATCTGTACCCTGGGTGGCAGTTGCAAGAATCAGGGCTCTATGAATGTTTAAACTTTTTACCTTTTTTTGGTAAGTCTCATTGAGCTGCAGTGAGGCCAGAGGGGTGTGCAAAGATTTTGTCTCCCTGCTTAAGTTCCCTAGGAGTGCCTACTTAGCCTCTAGATGTGTGGGAAACCTGAAGCCTGTCCCTCTGGCTGAAGCTATAGTCTGAGTCAATAGGCCTTTTTCACAGGAACACTGGGTTGTATTTCAGTCTGCTATTTGTGCAGTGCCTTGGGTGTGATGGCCTGCCAAGAACTGTCTTTCCAATTGTTACAGTCCCATGGAGCTCTGGAATGCTAGTCCTCTTGGCCACCAGGGCCAGGTGATTCAGGAGTGACCTTTGTGGGAATTGCATGCACCCACTGACTTTAGCAAGGCAGCTGGAGAGTGTAGAGGGTGGGACATGCTCACTGGCTTTAGAAAGGCAGTGGGAAAATGACTATGCATGTAGGCAACAGCAATGCAGTGAGAAAGTGCTTTGTTTGTGCATGTGTGCAGCTTTAGACTGGGAGTGGGAGAATGCCATGACTGTTCACACTCATCAGCCCAGCTGGGGGTTGGGGGAGTGTTACAACTGCCCATTCTTGGAGACTTTAGCTAGGGAGCAGGAGAACACTGTGACTGACTGTCCTCTCCTGCCTCAGCCAAGAAGTAGGGGGAGTGCTGCAACTGTCCATGCTCTTCAGCCTCAGCGAGCACTGTGACTGCTTGCAGAGAATGCAACAGTTGTGACCTTCAGTGCCTCCATCTCTGGGGAACATCCCAACTGTCCCCCACCCTTCAAGCCAATGCTTCAGATCAGCAAACAAATCTTGCTTACATATAATCTAGGTGCTTTTCAAACTGCTGTTTTTCTGCTGGGTCTTGGGGTGAGCCCTTCAAGAGGGGAATCTCAGTTTCCTATAGCAGTTTGGGACTCCTAGACATCAGCCCTGTTGGTTTGCCAAACCAGATGTTCTGGGGGCTCATCTGTTTGGTGCATATTCTAGTTGTGGGTGCCAATGTGGGGTACCAGCCCTTGTGTCCCCTGGAGAAGCACCTGTCTGGTGAGATCCCTTTCTACCAGGCTGGGGATGGTTTTTTTGGAAGACCATGTCTCTGTCTCTCCTACCTATCTGGAGGTGGTCCTTTTTTCCTTTGTTGTGGACAGCAGCTCATCTAGTTTTCGGATCTTTTTCAGAAGGACATGATCCGTATGTAGCTGTAGATGTGATGTGTTTGTGGGAAGAGGTGAGTGAGAATCTTCCTATGCTGCCATCTTGGACTGCTTCATCAGATGCTATTGTTTTTTTTTTTTTAAGATTTTATTTATTTATTAGAGAGCGAGCAAGAGAGAAACAGCATGAGAGGGGAGAGAGTCAGAGGGAGAAGCAGGCTCCTCACTGAGCTGGGACCCTGACATGGGACTCGATCCCAGGACTCCGGGATCATGACCTGAGCCGAAGGCAGTCGCTTAACCAACTGAGCCACCCAGGCGCCCGGTGCTATTGTTTTTAAAGAAGTGAAAGGATGAACTGGTTGAAATCATAAGAATTATCTATACTTTATATTCTGTCAGTGCTATACATCAGAAGTCCAGAGTTACAAAGTATATTTTGTTATCATTATATGCACTACAGAATCCCCTCATAAGCACTAACTTATTACATGAATTAAGATTATCTTTTGTCAAAATGTTACCCCATAGATGACTGGGTCTCCTGATTATGATTCCTGAGACCTTCATTCACTCTTCAACTGACTGCAGTTTGAACACTTCCTTTTAGTTCTCTGAGTCAGCTCTTGCTTTATAGTGGGTGCTGCCATCTAAAATCCAAATCTATTGTTACTTTAGTTTTTATCTTATTTGATGGGTCTATGGAAGGTTTCACTCTGCCCTATTACTGTGTTCCAGCTGATACTTGTGCTGGATCACACATCTATGCTTTGTACAGTCTCTTCTCTGCCTAGATTTGCCAACCTCATTTGCCTGGCAAACTCATGCTCATTTTTTTTTTATCTTAATTTTATTATGTTATGTTAGTCACCATACAATACATCATTAGTTTTTGATGTGGTGATCCACGATCCATTGTTTTCGTATAACACCCAGGGCTCCATGCAGTACATGCCCTCCTTAATACCCATCATTGGGCTAACCAATTCCCCCTCCCCCCTCCCCTCTAAAACCCTGTTTGTCTCTCAGAGTCCATAGTCTCTCATGGTTCATCTCTCCCTCTGATTTCCCCCCCCTCATTTTTCCCTTCCTTCTCCAAGTGTCCTCCATGCTATTTCTGATGTTCCACAAATAAGTGAAACCATATGATAATTGACTTTCTCTGCTTGACTTATTTCACTTAGCGTCATCTCCTCCAGTCCCATCCACGTTGATGTAAAAGTTGGGTATTCATCCTTTCTGATGGCTGAGTAATATTCCATTGTATATATGGACCACATCTTCTTTATCCATTCATCTGTTGAAGGGCATCTCGGCTCTTTCCACAGTTTGTCATGCTCATTTTTGAAGATGTGGCTCATACATCTCATCCTCTTTAAAGCTTTTCTGACCCACTCTCCTGATTCTGGGAAGGACTGACTTCTCTCTTTTTTGTATTAACAGTATGCCAATATATAACAAAATCAGAGTATTTATTCTTTATTGCCTTTTTTTTTTTTTTTTTGCATGTCTGTATTACCTGCTGAGAATTCACTGTGGGGAAGGATTTTGTCTTTTAAAGTTTTTATATTCTTAGCCATAGTCTAGTGCTCTTGGTAAACGTTTGTTGAATGAATAAATGAATGAAAATACAGGATTTAATTTCTGGCCCCAACACCAAAGTTTTAAAAAGGTTTTGATCTATGTATATGAAATACTCTTTGAAATGGCTTTATGGGTAGTAATGGGATTAGAAGGTAAATTCAGAGGATTCCATGAATCCCATGAAGGGTGTCTATAGTTAACCATAGTATGAATCAAACTGTGTTTTAGTTTAAATTAATTCATCCAATTAAGAGATGTTAATTAGATCAGCCTGCCAGCAAGGGGATTAGAACTAGTATTAAGATGACTCTTTTTCCTCCATCATAAAATGTAGCTTTCATAGTCTCTAGACACACTAATGAAGTGAAATTTGTGAAACAGCCCATGGATTGATTGAATTGGCAAAACTTCAAATACATTTTTTAAAATATGGCTTTTATAACTTTTTACTACTTTATAATTTTTAACTGAAAAAATGCTATAATATAATTAAGGAAGACTTAATAGAGAAATAAAACTACTGATAAATCTGTCATCCTAACAGATTTTTTAAAAGATTTTGTTTTATTATTTTTTAAGATTTATTTATTTATTTTAGAGAAAGAGTGAGCAAGCATGGGGGGGAGGGGCAGAGGGAGAGGGGGAGAGAGAGAGAAAGAATCCCAAGCAGACTCCCTGCTGAGTGCAGAGCCCGATATGGGGCTTGATCCCAAGACCCTGAGATCATGACCTGAACCGAAATCAAGAGTCAGACGTTTAACCGACTAGGCCACCCAGGTGCCCCTTTCAAGATTTTATTTTTAAGTAATTTCTACACCCATCATGGGGCTCAAACTCGCAACCCGAAGATCAAGAGTCACAAGCTCTAACGACTGAGCCAGACAGGTGCCTCCTAAGAAGGTGCCAATTACCTTCATGTGCATTCATATTTTTATATAGTTGCAATCATGGGATTTTTTCATTTTTCTACAGACTTCCCATATATGATCCTTTAAAATGGTTAGATAGCAATATTTACGAAAAGATGTTTCACAAATGCTAGTTTCTTGGGATTTTAACTGATGTTCCTTGGGGAAAATAAAACATCTCTGAGGTCAAATCAGTTTGGAAAGTTGTGAAAGTGAACAAATTCCTTTACTCTAGGATTTCTCAAAGAAGAAATCTTCTTGAGAAATCTTGCTTTAAGATAAAAGATGAGACTGTGATACATTTTCTTCAAATTAATTTTAATATGAAACTTAAAAAGATGCACATCACAACATCTGTTCCACAGATAAGTGTTTAGAACACACTTCGGAAATCAGTGATGGGTAGTCTGTGGTGATGCTATAATCTTATTTACTAACCCATTCCTCTACTTTTGGTCAACAGTATTAGTCACACTTGGGATGAAGCCCAAGATCCTTGACATGGCCTACAAATCTGTATGATCTGGTCCCTTGGCTTATCTTCCACCACTCTTCCCCTTGCCTACTGTGCTCTTAGCACTCTGGTTTCTTTCAGTTTTTTGAACTCACTAAGCTCTTGCCCATTGCAGGAAGGGCTTTTACACATGCTAATTTTTGACTTTTATAGATAACAGAACACTTATAATATTTCCTTTCATTGGGTTATTTCCTAATTTACTACCCATTTTCAGGAGATATAATTAGTAACCTAATATAGAAGTATAGTACTATTGGTTTCATCTACCAGCACTATGTTGCATGGCATTTCCCTGTCTTGTCAGGATGAACCATCATGTTTCACTGTTACGGATGTTAGCCTAGAAAAAACTGAAAGAGAAAGGCACATAATAGATCACAATGCCAGGTAACTTTTAGTTATTTTATTTCCTTGGTTGATAAGATGAATTGCCAATCAGCTTTTTTTCTTTCAGGGACTTTCAGAATATATGTTTCACATTGTTATATATTGTAGCTCATGAGGATTTTCCTCAGTGTGACAAGTAAGTGGCAAATTGCTGTCTTCCACACTTTGGAAGACCTATGGTGCTCTAAAGGAAGTGAAGGATGACTGTTGACCTAGTTAAAGAAGCCTCTCAAGAACACAAAGTGAGACCTGGGATATACACATATTCCTCTGTATTTTGCTTATATTCAGTAATTTTATCAGTAAATAGGATAGAGCATAGAAGCAATATTTATCAAAAGTGTAAGTGACCCCAAATTACAGAATGAGGTTTTGTTCCAACCCATTGATTTTATAGATGAGCAATGGCAGATCCCAAGCCTGGGCCACTGCACAACATCAGGAGGGGCTGTTTGTATAGGTGCTGTTTGGCTGTGGGGTAAATGGTCCCTGAAGTTGTTCAACATGGTAGCCTTGGCAGAGAAGTTAAGAGACTTGCTGAAGGTCATTTTGTGGTCTTAGGCTGCCACTCTTATATGTTTGATTCTTGATTAAACATTTTTTACCAGGTTTGAGAGATGGTGAAACCAATGTAAAGTAAAAAGCGTAAAATATTCAATTTAGATTTTGAAATCAATTGACTCAGTCCAAACTGGAAAAAACCTGACTTGAGGGTGTTTAAATTAAAAAGTCTTAGAGAAGAGTTTATTAACCATAAGCACAGTGTTAGGCATCCTAAAGGCTATAGCTGCAAAATGGTCTAGTTGAATCGTAGGCTGAAGTAATAGAGATAGAGCATCCCAAGTGCTTGTATTGGTCAGAACACAACAGTAATATTGTATTCCGTTCTAGGAGTCATATTTTAAAAATGGGTACTAACAAATCTTTGATCCCCAGGGTCAAGTGCATGGCACCTAGTAGTAACTCAATGAATATTCAGTTAGGCTGTTGCTGAACTAACTATGCTGTATGTAAAACCCCTGGAACATAGCAGGTCCTCAGAAATGTTAGGTTTTCCTTCTTTTTTCACAAGGAGGGCATCAGAATGCTATAGGTCTTGACAAACACGCTCACTCAATAAACTCTCAAGAAATTTGGGATTTTTGTGGGGCACCTGGGTGGCTCAGTTGGTTAAGTGTCCGTATCTTGGTTTTGGCTCAGGTCATGATCTCAGGGTCATGAGATCGAGTCCCGTATTGGGCTCCACACTCAGTGGTGAGTCTGCTTGAGATTCTCTTTCTCCCTCTCTCTCTGCCCCTACTCCCATTCTCTCTCTCTCAAAGAAATAAATAAATCTTAAAAAGGAAGAAATTTGGAATTTTTCTGAATCTTTGAGTGTCCAAAAACTGAGAGCCTGATTCTCTGCTTTTACAATGTTTTTTTGTGATCCTCTATAGACATATAAACTTGTTATTATTAAGACCCTACTGGAATTGTAGAAATGTCAACCAGTGAGATTTCCCTCCTTCCCTCCCTGCCTTTCTCTGATCCTCTTTCCTTTCTTCTTTTCCACATTTATTGAGGGCCCCACAATGTCCTAGGCTCTGGGAATTAAAAAATGAATAATTTATGATTTCTTTGAAAGGATTTAATGTGAAGGGAAGTAGACAGACATGAAATCAAATAAATTACAGTATAATGTGATGGTCATAGCAATAGAAGCATATAGAAGGCACAGATATAGCAATTCAATTCAATGAATACTGGCTTTGAGAACCTTCTGTGTACCAGGGACTGTGTTAAGCCCAGGAGATACAGCTGAAAACAAGACAGACCATCTTTTGTGAAGCTTAAATAAGTAATTACATGTGTATAAGTATTCTGGAAGGGGAAGCACAGGCTACCATGAGAGCTAGAGTCAGGAGAAGAGAAAGGGTTCCCTGAAGAAGTGATGTTTGAGCAGAGGCTAAATGAAGTATAGGAGTTGGCCAAGCACAAAGAGTAGGGAAGAGCAGTCCAGGCAAATGTCACAGATGAGCTGAGTGTTGTTAGATTTTCCTTGAAATATAATATCTTTCACAACAGGTAATGTTCTTTTGCAAAAGTCAAGTGTGATGGTCATTTCAAGTTGCTCTCATGTATGCTGGAAAAAGAAGTAACCCAAGAAGCACACACAATTAGCAAACTTGGAAAGTCATGTTTGTTTTGGCAGTGTTGGCCTTACTTACAGGCAGAATACAAGGTCTTGTCTGTTGTTGTAAATTAAAGGGTTTGGAGCAGACCTTCCACCCAAATATGGAGACTCATTTCTTAGGCCAGCAATTTCTTTCAAGGGCCTCTTGTAAAATTTACCTATTGTAAGAAAATATAGCTTATAACACATTAGTGGGAGTGAGTGCAATAGATTACTTTTTAAAGAAAGAGGAAAGAGAGAATGGGGTGGGAAGAGTGAGCAGAAATGAAGGAAAATGGAGACATTTCAGGGTGTTGTGAGTCCACAGAAAGGGGACGCCTTGGAGGTGGAGAGCAAAGTCTTCTAGACTCAAACCATCTAGAGTTGACTTTGAGAGTTGCTGGGTGAAAAGAAAACACTGAAAACTTAAACAATTTTCATGAATGCTCTGAATATAGGAATAGTCTATAAAGAAGTAAGAGTGAAAGTTCTGCTTGCAAAACCCACTCAGTGAGACTTTTCTGGCCACCCCCACCTGGATGGGATTAATCACTTTTTCTGCTGTGCTAATTTCTTTGTATATAGATCTATTTTTGTAGATATTGCATACTGTATTATATATTTACATATATATTTATATATATTTACATACATTCCTTCTCTGAACTACTTATTAGCATTTATTCTCTTGGGATTCTTAGCACCTAGTTCAATACCTGGGATTTGGTACTTTTTTTGGATGAATTAAGAAATAATTTTGAGGGGGGACCCTGGGTGGCTCAGTTGGTTAAGCATCTGCCTTCAGCTCAGGTCATGATTCCAGGGTCTTCCTGCTCAGTGGGGAGCCAGCTTCTCCCTCTGCCTGCCACTCCCCCTGCTTGTGCTCTCTCTTTCTTTCTCTCTCTCTCAAATAAATAAATAAAAAGATTTTTTAAAAAAGGAAATAATTTTGAGGGAATAGAAAATAGAAGAATGATTTAGATCAAGGTTGGACAAAAGATAAAAATGTTGTGGAGAACAGATAGGGAAAGAAGTATCAAGTAAAAAGAGCTGTGGTGGCATTTGAAGGGGCCCTGGCCCAGTTTGGGACATCAGAGGAAGTTCCCTGAGGGAATGACATTGAATTGAGATTTGAAAGACGAACAGACGTTAACTAAGAAAAGAGGGGAAACCTGAGGAAGCAACCTAGGCAAGGGTGCTGGGTGCTGATGCAGATGACTTAAGAGAGAGATAAAATCAATAGGACTTTATTATTTCATTCAACAAATGTTATATGATAGGCATCCCTCTACCTTTGGGGATGTGATGGTGAGAGAGATTCCAACATTCAAAGGGCTTACATCGTAGTGGAAGGAGACAGATAACTAATATGAAACAGATCATTTGTTGATGGTGCCAGAGTGGGGAGGGGACAAGAATGCCTCCCAAGCACTAAGTTGGGCAACCTGATGGATGCTGGCACCATTACCAAGGTATGGAATACTAAAAGATTTGTCCAGGAAGAGCTCGGGTTCAGTTTGGGGCATGGTATTTGAAGTGCCTTCGAGATGAGCAAGTGGATCTCAAGTATTCAGTCATTTATGTGGATTTGAGTTTCATTGTTGTCTGGGCCTGAGATAGACATTTTGCAGTCCGTAATGTAGAGATGGATATAAAGCCACAGGAGTGGATAAAACTGTCCTTATGACCTAACAAAGCCATGCATTTTACATCTTGAGGGAGAGCCAGTTACATAGACTGTGGTGGGCATAGCGTCTCCTGGAATTGTGCAGAGTGCTGGCTATGGGTGTGGAAAAGATGTCGTAGGGAAGGAATATGCAGTGAGAAGAAAAGTGAGTTTTTATTGAATAAGTGAACATGCAAAGGCCAGGCCGAGAGGAAAGAGCTATGAAGGGAGAGTGAGGAGGAACAGCAAAGAGCTGGGAGGAAAACCAGGGGAGTGATGCCAGTGCAACTAAAGAAAGAGAGGGCTCTGAGGGATAAGTAGAGGTCACCAGGGTCAACTGCTGCTGAGAAATCTAGTAAGACAAGGTCTGGACACATGGTCACCTCAGGTCTTGGTGGCCTTAGTAAAAGCTGTTTTGGTGGAGTAGTAAGTATGGACTAATAAGGCCAGATGGGAATGAGTTGAGGAATGAGAGGGAGGTGAAGAAATGAAGACAACTGATGTGTCCTGTGATGTGACATTTGAAAAGGTCCTCACTCAACCATGCAGGATGAGCCCCAGGTTGGGGTGGTTCAGCTCAGAGGGAGGTGGTAACTCTAAGAACCCTATTTGGAGGTGTTGAGCTTAGTAGTGGTTAGGTTTCTGAGCAATAGTTTTTTTTTTTTCTTTCTCTTCCTCTGCCATTTTATTGTCTGGAATATGACTGATTCGAATGATAGTGTCTGAGGTGACAACAAGAGGGTGTTTTTGGAAAAGGGGCTGGAGTTTCCAGCACACACACTGAGTTGATTCTACTGTTATATTTGAATAGCACTAATAAATTGGGAAAACATGGTACAGACCACACACAATTTTTGGAAAGTCCTCCACTGATGTAAGGAGCATATCCCTCAGACCCTTTTGTTTAAATATACCCTACTGTTCTCACCCAGTCTATCCATTGCCCTTTAAGGGGTATCGATCTTCTGATCACTTGCAACTTATGATGTTTCTCAGGCTCTTCAGTGGAAACACCTGTAGAACTAAAGTTCCCTAGGTGAGCATTAGTTTGTGGGGAGAATCTGGGAAACTCAATGGCTTTAGGACACACTTACTGGGAGCAGCAGCTCCCTCTTTTGCTCTTGTTCTCAAAGTCTCTGTGTATTGCCTCTGCTCTTCAGGAGTGTTATTCAAGGATCTATCTGCTCTCAGAATCTATAACATATAGCTGCCCTCCAGAATGCCCGTTAGAAAGCTCCTCGAGAATTGGGATTTATGCAAGTTTAGAAAAGGGTCTTTCCAATCCATTTCCAGAGACATTTCCTAAGCAATTTAAAAATCTCTTATAGAAAAAAAAATGGTTTTGCATTTCATATAGGCTTGAGATAACCTATTGTCAAAATTCAATGCATGTTGCAATATAACTCACTGGAAGGAAAATAGGCTAGTAATAGCATTTTCAAGCAGGGCCTGGCACTAATTATTGCCTTCTTCTTAATGCTTTGTGTCTGCCAGATCGAACATGTTTTAACCTTATGCAGCACAGCTGGGACACTAAACATTATTCTCATTCACACAAAACTTGTGTGCTCAGGAATTCACCACTAAGTACACTCAAGCCATGTTAAAAGAGTGGACATATATTCACTCTTCTAATATAACTCTGCATGCACAAAAAGTTGATAACCTGAAAAAATGAAGAATATATATAATGGTAATGTGAAACAAAAAAAATCAAGCTAAGGGGGGGTATCGTTCTGCTATTCAAAAGGAGAGTAAAAGTCAACAGAATCTTACATTTTACACACAGGTTCAAGGGAGGCAGTTCTGCCCAGCTAGCACTCCCTCAGTTTGGAATGAATTTGCATTTGGAAAAGGCATGGGGCTGGGACTCCTTTTGACTCTTTGGGAGCAAACTCCTTTTGACTCTTTGGGAGCAAACTCCTTTTGACTCTTTGGGAGCTAATGAGAATGAGAGACGGCTTGTCTTGAGGAATCCTATTGATAATATGCCTAATATATTGAGTAAAAGTTAACTTATATTTATTTTTTTGGTCTCTGAATATTTCCATCTATTCTGGACCGTGTGTTCCTATTTGTGTTCTTTATTTTTAGGCTGGAAGTCTCTTGAGAGTGAAGTATTATTCTTTCAAGGAAAGCACCACAACAGCCAACACGATGGAGCCTTATTCTTGTTCTCACTATTACTTTGACCACTTGGTTCTCTTGTAGTCTCTCTTTGAATGGCCAAATGTCAAGCACTGTGGGCATTTCCAGGCAGGAAGTGTTAGTCTGCTGTGTCAGTGACAGTCAAGCTTTTAGTCAGCTGAATCCAGAAGAGCTATTACAAATTGCTGCTGTTGTGTCACTTAGGGGATGACATCGAAGTGATGCTTCTACACAGTGCCACAGCCATTGGAAATCTCTCAAGCACTGATATTGTCATCAAGGAGTTCACTGACTTGCATGGTTGGAACTATCAAGAGCTTTTTCAGTGGTGTTGCCTGCATACATTGTTGAGAAGTTAAAGAAGGAAAGAAGGAAGGCCCATGCAAGATTTTTTTAAAAGTTCTTTGTATAAAAGTGATTATAAAAGTCATACTGGCTTATTGCAGACAACTTGGAAAAGACCCATTTAATATTAAGAGAAAAATGTTTCTTTTATGGAGACTGTTTTTATGGTGTTCATGTATTTTGGGGGACTTGATTTCATGTCAGTGTAGAACAAAGCATTTCACACCACTGCCCTCTGTGCTTTGCACCTCTGTTCCAGTTTTCTTTCCTTTCACAACATGATAAACAAAACCACATGTTACTTGTGTGGTCAAGTCAAAGGAAAGAATATCTCACCAAAATAAAAGAATTACAAGTAAAATATAATAAACCCAGCCTTATTATGGTTTTTCTTTTCTAAGTTTTTCTTAGCAGGCCTGAAGTAGCCAATGTGAGCCAGTGGTCATATCTCTAGCCATCTGTTCTCTTTGTGGGCTGCCCCCAAAGCTGGCTTTCAATCTGCTGGAGAAAATTTATCCCAAACAACAGGATCTTTGATTTTCCAAGTTCCTTTTCAACTTCAGCTTGGCTTTATTGATGTTGAATATATTTATTCATTGTGTTTGCACTGGTGTTAAAGCTGTCTGTGTGAATCGACTTGACCAGGTTTTGAGTTTACATTATTCCTTCTCCACAATTTCCTAATAGCGATTTTCTTTTCCTAAATCCAGTTTATAGAAGTCGGTGTACCCAACAATTTCACCTGTCTTCAGACATGGTTAAATTTCTCCTGTCTTACACACACACACACACACACACACACACACACACACACACACACACACTACCTTAGAAGAACTCTTTGGCTAATGTCTTTCCTATTTCTTTCTTAGACTATGAGAGAATAAAGGTTACTAATATAAGAACACTTCCAGTTTTTAAACCTGTCCCCATTCCTGAGCAGGATCCTGCTTTTCTGGGCCTGGTGGAAGGAAGGTGAACTATCCAAGGGGCATCAGGGGGCAAGGGCTGGAAGAGCATTTGGGGAGAGAGGTTTGGGAGCAATTATAGTTTGTGAAGGAAATAGAGGGAGAAGAAAGAAGGTGTTAAGAAGTGTAGGTGGGATCTAGGTCCTTCATGATGTTTGCATTATTTTGAAATTATTTTTGGTTACATGAATTGGGATTCAACCAGAAGGATGGTGGTCTTATAAATCTTAGAGATATATATGTCATATCAGCACTTATTTGTTTTAACCACATTTTACAGGGTAAATGCATGTCGTGGTGCTATGGGAGTGAGTAGGGTGGAGAGCTTACATAGGCCATGCCTTCAACTTTGATCCTCTAGGTCTGTGTTTGCTACCACAGATCCCTAGAGCCATACCTCCATGTTTGCTCCCATGCTCTGGACTGTCCCCACTGTAGAATTCCACAGAATTGTGCTGGTGCCATGAGAATAATACTGAAGCACTTTCCAACCCTCCAAGCTATGTGCTATGGGTAACTTGACCAATATGTGGATGGAGGGGAGCCATCTCCCCACTGTGTGTTCATGTGTTCTGAGTGGCCCTGTGCAAATGCACCTTCTCTGACATAGGGGCTGGAAGCAAGCTCTTGAAATGCTCTGATGAAAGAATCTAAGTAGGCACCACTTTTTTTTATTTTGGAGTTCATAATTAACCCCTAAACTGTGACCCAAGTGGCTCCCAAATAGAGGGCACCCTGGTCATTCCTGTTCACTCTTTGCCATCACCATCAAGATTCCAGGGATCCATTGACTGTGTGGGTTGGCAGTCTCTTCCACCTTCACATTCTTGGCAGTTCCTCTTTTCCCTCTCCACCATGTCCATTTGATGCAGCACCCTGTTTGGCTGTTTAGAAGAGAAAATTACAAGATTTCTATGGTTGTTTGCGGGCTCTAGGTGATTAACATATATAGCACATAACTATATAGCATATTATATACACACCCCCCCCACATATTTTTTGGTGTATGGAGTGGGGAGGTGTTTTATATATATTTATGTATATTCATATATATGTTGATATATTTGTATTTTGTATGCCAATGTATTTCAATATATATTTATATATGTTGTTATGCTTATAAATTAACTTTCTTATTTTCTATTTTCTATCTTTGTTCTTTTTTTTTTGGTTGTACTTCCTGAGAAACTTCTTGAATTTTAATTTCCAGCCCTTTTAATGAGTTTTTCATTTCTACTATCACATTTTTATGTTCTAAGGCTTTCTGTTGTTCTTTGAAAACATTAAAAATCAGGGTTTTTTTGTATTCATAAGTGCAGTATTGTCCTTTATTTCTTTGAGGTCGTTACTGATAGACTTTCTTGAAGTTTGCTTTTCCTGCATAGTCTGCTTCTTCTAGGTTTTTTTTTTGTTTGTTTGTTTATTTTGTATTTCTCTTTCATGATAGAAATTCTCCAATATCTGGTATCCTTAATTGCCTGCTCAGATGCAAAAATGGGGTATCAGGAGCAGATTGGAAACCCTTTGTGTGTGTGTGTGTGTGTGTGTGTGTGTGTGTGTGTGTGTGTGTGTGTGTGTGTTATACTTGAGGGTGATCTGACTGTGCTGTTTGTAGATGGATTTCTGATGTTAATAATTAGGTTTTTTTTCTCTTGGGCTGGTTGGAGAAGGCTCTTCCAAACTCCTCTCAAGGGGTAAAAACCTGACTGCTAGCATTATGGGAGCTGAGTGAGAGAACAACCTGGGAGTCTCAGCATCTTCCTGTTTTTACTTCATCTTCCTGTTTTCAGTGTGGTACACCCACCCTCAGTAGTGCTGCTGTCTCCCAACCCAGAGACCTGTTTCTAGAGAATAAGCCTTTGTCATCTTAGAGGAGTGTGGAGAGCTGAAGACTTTAAAGAAACCTATTTTAGCCTGTCCTTTCCCCCTATTTCCAGAGATGCCCAAGCCTTTTGGAAGTTCTGAGGAATAAATGCGGGTTGCTCCTGGGCTTCCCCAAATGCCAAATTAGGATTCAGCTTTTTTTGTTTTGTGATACCAGTTACCATTTTCTTTCATCAGTTTTCTAGCTTCCAAAATATTTTTGCTCTTATCAACTCTCCCATCTTCACATTTATCCTTATGGGCTTATGCCTTTAAGGAAATCTCTTTATTGTTATTTTACTAGGGTTTTGGGATGGAGCAGAATCTTAAGTGTGAGTCTAGGCCATCATTTTAAACAAAAACCTTTTATAGACATTTTATTTGTGTTTCTTTCTTTGTTTCTTTCTTTTTTTTTTTCATAGGCTGACACCATGCTGTGCCCTCTAAGACTGGGGCATTGATGTTGGGCCAAGCTCATGCAAATGTTTTCATCTCAGGGTGAACTATTTTCAACTGGTTTCTCACTCCAGTCTCTCAAGCCAATACATTCTAGTTGAGTGGCTCCACTTATTTTTGAGACATGACCCTAGAAGTCTGAATTCTAGCTATAGGCACGGCTTAGGCTCAAACTGGAACCTCTTTCTCTTATCAAAGACTTCTCTCTTGCTGGAGGACTCGGAGTTGGGTTATTCAAATTGGTCATGGTGTTATACCGTTGGTTCATTAATAAAGCACGTTTTCCTTTGTGTGGACATTAAAATCCTAGTTATGGGGCACTCTACAGATATTGAATATTCTGGGGCTCACTAGAAGGAAGCTGGTTGGAGATATTCTGATTTTCTAGAATGTTTGTTTCAAAGGATACCTTGTTATGACAGAGGTGTCATGCTAAATACTAAGTTATATACTGCTGCTATAAATACAATTACTTTCTGAATTGTATTTTCAAAAAAACATACATGTTGACATGAACATTTTTTTTTTTTTGGCCTTAGCTAGGTGGTGTGTAATACAGTGTTAAGAAAACAAATAATATAAAATCTAGAGAGATATATATAAAAGTTTTACTAAGACTCCAGTACTTGTAGCCTACAGAAATCTTGGTCCCTTTGTATGACATAAAGTTGCCAAAAAAGTTATTCAGAGATGTTTCATCTGAATGTTTTCACACGTACATCAAAAGAATGTGAATGCTTCCAAGATGTTAGTTTCTTTCATTGGATTTCACAGCTTTGCATCCCGAGTCAGGAAGCTGTAGTGGGGCTGTGCTGATCCACCAGTGCTGAATGCCAGGACACCCATATGCAGACACATATGCTGAACCAGGAGCCAGTACTCTGGCCCTCAGAGGTATCCCATCCCAGACATTGCTCATCTAAACTCAGAGCTGAGGTGGCCCCTGTAGGCCTTCCCTAAACTTTCCCTCTGGCTATGATTCGAGACTAATAATTTTACAGTCTCAGGTTAAAATAGCACTGTCTGTGAAGTTGAGACATGACACTTGATACATTTCCCAAGCCAAAGGCTGCAGTCTTTATGATCAGAAGAGAAAACCGTGGGATGTAGTCACTGTGGCAGGCAAGTTTTTTGTCAGCCTGACATCTCTGTGTGTACCATTCCTTCCCAGGTTTGAGGCCTTGAATTCTGATGGGACTGACTGCAACCTCTGTACCCATAGGTGGGCACATGAGCCAGGCACGGGCCATTAAAATACTCCATCCAGCCATCTGACTGCTGTGATGGCTCAGGAGTGGACACCTGACTCAGCCTGCCTGTCTGAGCCTGCACTGTGGCTCTTGCTGGAACTGTCTCGGATGACGTGTCTTTTTGCTGGCTCACTCTCTGTAAGGACAGTAGAAGTCTAAAGCTGCCATTGGCCCTCTTTGCTGCTTTTGGAGAGAGACAGTCTGAGAAAGGAGTCAACACAGAGGAAGCAGGGCTAAGGGATGGAGGACAAGGGGCAGATTCCTGATGATATTATTTGTATCCCAGTAATGCTTAAAACCGGGAATGCCCCTGCCTTTTCTGATTATGGGATTCTAATACGTGCTCCTTTTAAAAAGTGCTGGTTTAACTGAATTTCTATAACTTTCTGTAATCGAAAGAGTCTTGACTAATATGGTTATATTGGTCTCCACCAACTATAATTTTTCTGCCAATCTGTGTACATTGGTCAGATTTCAGACGGTAATCAAGTCAAATTATTCAACTGGGCTCTCCGTATTGAGGTATTTAACTTGATATTTGCTAAACCTCCACTTTGTACTGTGTGGATAACTATGAACCAGCAATAATGAACTGACATGCTAGCTGCACATGATTCACTTTGGCAAATTGTCTACCATTTCAGGGTTAGAGTCCTTACTTGTAAAACGATGATGAAATTAATAGAGACACTGTGCTAAGTACTTTACACAAGTCATTTATACAAGTCCTGAATATACTTAACTGTAGTAACAAAAGTGATTTTACTTTCATTATAAGATGCCTGTTGACCTCTCAACTGATCAGGATATAGTAAGAATTTTCTCAAACTTTAATTCTAAATGACTTATCTAAATAGACTTTTCAGAATAAAATCTGTTTTATTCTTTTGTGTGCTCAGGTTACAAATATGACTTATTTATGAAACATTGATAGCTAGTATTCTAGAGTTTTGGCATGATAGTTCTTATTTAAAGAACACCGTTTTTAAAATAATGCCAATAGGAAATGATGTACTAAAACACACTGCTATTAAAATAAAGAAAAAATAATTTTAAAAAAGAATTAAAAAAATGGAAAAACAAAACAAAAAACACATTGTTGATGAAAATTATTAGGTCTCCCAAGAACATGCATAGCAACAAATCAAATATATTTCAAATATTAATTGCCTTGCCAAATTCTCTTCCAGCTTCTCGTTCTGTATAATGTATACTAGAACTTTTCCTTGTCTACCTTAAGTTGGTCCTCTGTCCTGCCACCCTATTATTCTTTTTATTTATTTCTTTATTTTTAAATATTTATTTATTTGACAGAGAGACACAGCGAGAGAGGGAACACAAGCAGGGGGAGTGGGAGAGGCAGAAGCAGGCTTCCCGCACAGCAGGGAGCCCAACACGGGGCTTGATCCCAGGACCCTGGGACCATGACCTGAGCTGAAGGCAGATGCTTAACGACTGAGCCACCCAGGTGCCCCCCTATTATTCTTTTTAAAAAATAGCTTTATTGAGATATAATTCACATACCATGAAATTTGCCCAGATATGTATACAGTTCAATGACTTCTACCCATTATTCCACAGAAAATAAACTGTACTCTGTTTCTTTCCATTATTGCACTTGTCAAAATTTGTAATTACCTATTTACTTGTTTATTGTTTATGCAACATGATTGCAATTTTGGGAGAAAAAATAATGTGTGTATTGGAAAGACAAAGACCTAAAGAAATACAGGATTATGTTAAGTTTTACTCTCTTTGAAATTTTTTAGGGTTTTCTAGAGTTTCTACAATGAGCTTAGATTTCTTTTTTTTTTTTTTTAATCAGAAAATGGAAGTCACTTTAAAAATAGCCTTCAGTGCGGGGGGGAAATTGGAGGGGGAGACAAACCATGAGAGACGATGGACTCTGAAAAACAAACTGAGGGTTCTAGAGGGGAGGGGGGTGGGGGGATGGGTTAGCCCGGTGATGGGTATTAAGGAGGGCACGTACGGCATGGAGCACTGGGTGTTATGCACAAACAATGAATCATGGAACACTACATCAAAAACTAATGATGTAATGAATGGGGATTAACATACAATAAAAAAATTTAAAGAAAAACATAGCCTTCAGTGCAACCATATAGGTGAAACTTAACAATGTAATGTTTAGCTAAAAAGGAATTCCAAAAGAGAGCAAAAAACATGCTATAATTATTATGGTATCAGAAACAACCAAAAAAATATAATTTTTGTGAGCAAGTATAAATGCAATAAAACTACCCCCCCCACCAAAAACAAAAAAAAACAAAAACAAGAACAACAATAAACACAAAAAAAAAACCGCTGAGGGAATGTTGAACATAGGGTTTAGAATGACAGTTATTTCAGATGGATGAGGCCAGAGGGATGGGACAGGGGAGTCATATAGTTAGAGAGAAGCTATTGTTAAGAATCTAATTTTTGTTTCTTTTGTGGGCACTTACAATATTATTAAAATAAAGACAGAAAGGGTGTGTGGGGGGGTGGGGGAGAAGAGAAAGAGAGAGAGAAGGGATGGATAGCTGGATAGTTAGATGATGGATAGTTGGAGACCATCCTTAGTCAAGCACCTGTCTTGCAAATTACAGCACTTTGCAAGTATATCCTGTCACTGGGAAGTGCTGGGGTCACCAGGGCCAGAATTACAGGCCCAGCACTAGCAACCAAACCTCTGTGTCCTCCTTCCTGTGAGAGGAGCCGGATCGGGAGTCCGAGTGGGAGCAAGCGGGGTTGACACGCAGCTGGGACGCAGCTGTGTGGCGGGCGAGCCCATGTCTGTGCTGTTGACTGGGTGCTCATTCTGATTGGATGGGACCCTGTCCCAGTTGTTCAGTGTTCTTAACATCTCCCCCCGGTGGGGCAAAGCTATCCAAGCTCATTTCAACCGCCAGGCCAATCAACCACATTGACATGCAGCAGCATGACCACAATCAACTTGTACTTGGGCTGATGATTACAAAGAGGGGGAGAAAAGGAGATAATTGTAAGGTTCAAAGAGATAGTACCTTTTCTTGTGGTCAATTAGAACTGTATGTAGAGTGAAGAATTTGAAGCCAGAAAGAGGCTCCACATCCCATGCGGCTCCCAATGTCTGCTCGGCTCTGTTTTTATAGCATTTCCTGACGCGAGATGTGTCATCACCTCTTGTCTCTGCTACTCATTTTAGACACATACTGTAGATGAAAAAGATTTCTGAAGAGAGGAAGTAGACAGATGACAAAATGCCCTTTAATAAACCCTTCCAAATACAAACCCAGACGTCTGGCGTGGTCCTCAGAGAGCCCCCCACTCTGTGCGCCTCATATACAGACAAGACATAGGCCCTGCAGGCCTCAGAGCTCTGTCAGTCGTGGCAGATTGCCACCAGGACCTGGTCCCCACCTGCCGTCCCGGTGTGCTTTTCACCGTGCCACACAGTGTGTAGTGTTTGCATGTGGAGAAATACGGCTTGTAAACTTCCCAGTTATTATTTCTTTAATGAGTTTTACACTGCCTGATTTCAAAAAGAATCTCAAATTAGTTTACAACGTTATAATACCCTAACATATAGAAGAGAAAGATAAAGTAGTTGGAAACCACTTGGTGGTAAGACCCGGGATGAATTGACCTCTGTGATGGAGCTGGGGTATGTGGAACATATGGGTATCCTAGCATCCAAGGGAAGTAAAAGTTGGAGGGGTATCTTCACCTATGTGTCAAAAAATGGTTGAAAGCCTGCAGAAATACAAATATGGTAAAGGCCCGCTTTACCTAACAGAAATATTACTGAAAAGCTGTCTGAAAGTCAAAACAAATCCCGTTCTGTATTGGAAATGTAGCCAGGGTCTGCAGACTTGAGAGAAGTCCTGTTTAATTTCTGAGGGCCGGGTGCTGCGGCATCCGCCAGGGAAGTCCTTGTTGTGCATGGGGCAGGTTGTAAGGTGGAAGTTAGCAAAGCCCCTTCCCTTTTATAGGCTGGTACTAGTGGAACCGTCTCCACAGTTCCCTCCCCTGTTATTTAAACTCACTGCAAACCTGGAAGAGAAGGACAGGAAGGGTGGAATGCATCACTGGACTTTACTGGATAAAGCTACAACATGTGCTGGTAAGAGATGGGCAGTGTGATGTTGGGTTGTAAAGAGTTGTATTGAAGTGCTATCTGCTGTTATACTAGGCTCTGCCTGTTTTCTGTCTTCTCTCAGGAGCCAAGTTGTATAAAGACAATAGGGCTGCACCAGACGTCCTTTGTTCTCAGGGTGGCAGTGGCATCTTCTGCTCTGAGTCCTGGGAATCACTGTATCTCTTCCCTGTTTAGTCCTTAAACCATTCTAGTGAACATTTTTGACCTGCAGTATTTGTAGATGCCATTAGCTCCTTGGTTTAATTCTCCAGGATAATGTTTACATCCTAACAGGGATCTTTGAGGGTTTCATTAAGAAAGAGAAAGTGATATGGGAATTTCAGGCTGTTTCAGGGTAAGAGATAAGAGAGGGTATAGGTTTCAGGATAAGAGAGAAGTACATTGTGGGTCAGGGACTTTCAAGCCACACCAAGTAGTTCCTTGGTCTCCAGTTTGCAAACAGTGTTCTCTGTACATGCTCCTGCATAGGTGGTCTTTATTAATCAGAACACAGGAATTTCCTTTACTCCCTGTCTGTGTTCTTTGATGACCATAATTTGGGCTAAGAAAATCTTTTTGTACATTTTCAGAAACCTCCAAGGTTTGGATTGTGCCAGGGTGTCAGCTGTTTTGCAGGCTGAAGCTGGTTTGGGATTGGGAGATAGCCCTGATATAATATCATTATCTCCGTTAATACCAGGCGGGCAGTCTTTAAATCCACTGTTCACAGCCACCCGGATCCTGGAGAAGATTCACACCTTACTATGGTTTGGTGGCCGTCTCTGGGCCTCCACTAAGTCCCACCCGGTGGTTCTTGTAGTGTGTCTGAGGTGTGCTCCCTTAACAGGCCCCGGACTTGCAGAAATTACATTTGCAGCCAGAGAATTTATAATTTGCTACATATGGCCAGTCTTCTTTAGCAGCTTTCCTTCTTTCTTTTGCATTTTCCCACACCCACTCCCACTTACGGTTGGCTGCCCTCCCAGTACCTTCTCACCACCAGGGACTTATATTAATAGGCAGATTTCTGTAGGCTCAGAGAACCCCCAATTGCATTATTTGCCTCTTGTTTTCTTTTAGTTATTATTTTTTACCTTACTTGTCCTTTACACTTGTACATAAACATTAAATAGAAGCCAAAGATACAGTCATTGAGCCAGGAAGAGGAATCCATGTTCCTTGACTGCTAGGGGATGGGGAGGAGACAAGGCAGTACAGGAGTGGTGAAGCCTTGTGTGGCTTCTGTAGACAGGCAGTGTGGAATGGAGGGCTGAGGTGACAGGCTGTGTGACAGAGATGAAGGAGCATGGTATCTTGGAGTCACCCAGACCTTACCTGGAATGCTAACTCAGCCACTGATTGGCTGTGTGGCCTTGAGCATGCTACCTGACGTCTCTAAGCTTCAGTTATCTTTACCTTTTCTGTAAAATGAACTGGAAAGCTTATTCTGATAATCAAATAGGATGGTGGATATGAAAGTACTTAGGGGCACATAAAAGGCACTTAGTAAATATTATTTTCTTTTTCCTTTCCCTATGAGGGAATGAGAAAAAAAAAAACCCAAGACATGAAAATCTCCATGTTCTATTAATAACAGCTCCCATTTTTCTTTTCCATAATATTTTCATAATGCTTCAAACCATGTGGGTAATTGTTTCAACATTTAATTTTTCCACTGAATTATTTAATTACATTTATGACAGGCACATATTTATTTTGAGTATGTCAGTGGAACCATTAATTTATTCTAATGGATTTACAACATGGCCAGACATTTTTTCACCATTAACTTTGTGGTGATAGAAAACTATGCAGACTGCCGTAGATTTGTCTTACTTCAATCATATTTTAATCAAAATGAATTCCTGAAAAGTCTAGATAAGGATTGCCCCTAGAGGAAAGGAGTGAGAAGATTTTCTCCGAAAACTGTATCTAACCCTGATAGTGTATCACACCAAATGACTCCCACTTTTGCCCTCCAGTGTTAGCTGAGGAAGCTTTGTAGGCATTTTATCCCGGGGTGGACGGGGCTTAGTGGTGGAGAAGTAACGAGATTAGGGATTTCTCTAAAGAAAACGGTCATTCTGCACATCTGGAGAGCGGTGCAGTCGTTTGTTTGGCTCACAGATGCTTTTGCAGCCCACCCTTCTGGGAAGACCCTCTGCCTGTCATGTCTTCATTGCCTTCAAAGGGATTTCTTTCTGAGCGAGGTAAATAGTGTTCACTTGCACAGCCTTCCCTGACTAATGCCTCAAGGCTGGTTGGCCAGTCCTGATTGGCTGATGAGAACCGAATTCCCCATGTAGTCCTCTCAGGTTTTAAACATTCAAAATGACAGGACATAAAACACATGCCTTTCTTCACTTTTATTTTCCTATCAGCTCATGGCTTGGGAGTTTAGGTTGATCTTCCAGCTATAACCAGGGTTTGAAAGGAACAATGAAAGCTTCCTAACAGTTCTTTTTGCAATTTTTCCTAGTTAATTTTTTTTTAAAAGATTTTATGTATTTGAGAGAGAGAGAGAGAGCACGAGTGATGGGGTGGTGGGGGTGGGGCAGTAGGAGAGGGAGAAGCAGATTCCTGCTGAGCAGGGAGCCCGACTGACATGGGGCTCAATGGATCCCAGGACCCTGAGATCATGACCGGAGCTGAAGGCAGATGCTTAACCTACTGAGCCACCCAGGCACCCCTCCTTATTAAATTTTAAAAATTTTCATTTATTTATTGGTGGGTATGAGCAGCACTGAGATGTGAGGCTTGGTCATGAACAATAGTTGGCAAAGGGGATTCTAAGCACAGGTAGTTGCAGATGAAAAATACTTTCACAATTAGTGTCTTCCACCTAATGGTTTAAAACTGAAAAAAAAAAAAATCCAGCTGCTGAAAGATATTACAAAATGAGGACAGGTTGATAGACCTTGCATTAAAAAAAAAAATCTCATTCTGGGAAAAGCTTCACCTTTCTCATTCTTAGCCACAGTTAAGACCAGGCAGTAATTTTTTAAATCAGTGTGCCTGATGATACAAATTTCTCCATGAAAAATTTACAAAAGCTACTAAACAAACGTATGGAGAGCTATACGAACCTTAATCTGAGTATGCAACATGCAATGTAGATCCACCTATTACATAAGTCAAACATTTCCCAGAAGGAATGGTGATAGCTGTATTTACAGCTTAGAAATGGACTGTTTGTGTTAGGATGAGATAGGCTGACATTAAAAGTGTAATAACCAACATTTATCTCTTTTTCTATGGACTTTTATTTTTAAAGAGTTTATTTATTTACCAAATTTGGGTTATCAGATCTCCACATGAATTCATTCTAACGTACACTAACATATATTCTCATGAGGTTTTTTTTTTTGGTTAAATATTTTTAAAAATACCTTCTTTATAATCAAAGGTGAAGTAATGACTAATATCATGCATATCATTATATAATACAGTTTGTGGGAATATTTTGACAAAAAACCAGTTATGGTTACAAACTAATTAAAAATTTTGTTAGATATAAAATTTAATTTTTATAACTTTATTTCATTTTATTTTTGAATTCTCATTATTAATTTCAGAGGTAGAGTTCAGTGATTCATCAGTCTTATATAATACCCAGTGCTCATTACATCATGTGCCCTCCTTAATGTCCATCACCCAGTTACCCCATGCCCCCACCCCCATCCCCTCCAGCAACCCTCAGTTTGTTTCCTATGATTAGAAGTCTCTTACAGTTTGTCTCCGTCTTTGATTTCCTCTTGTTTTATTTTTCCCTCTCTTCCCCTATGATCCTGTTTTGTTTCTTAAATATCATATGAGTGAGATCATAAGATAATTGTCTTTCTCTGATTGACTTATTTCACTTACCATAGTACCCTCTAGTTCCATCCATGTCATTGTAAATGGCAAGATTTCATTTTTTTGATGGCTGAGTAGTATTCCATTGTGTATATATATACCACATCTTCTTTATCCATTCGTCTGTCAATGGACATTTGGGCTCTTTCCACAGTTTGGCTATTGTGGACATTGCTGCTATTAACATTGGGGTGCAGGTGCCCCTTCGGATCACTACATTTGTATCTTTGGGGTAAATACTTAGTACGATTGCTAGATCGTAGGGTAGTTCTGTTTTTTAACTTTCTGAGGAGGCTCCATACTGGTTTCCACAGTGGCTGCACCTATTTGCATTCCCACCAACAGTGTAAGAGCGTTTGCCTTTCTCTGCATCCTCACCAACATTTGTTGTTTCCCAACTTGTGAATTTTAGCCATTCTGATTGGTGTGAGGTGGTATTTCATTGTGGTTTTGATTTGGATTTCCCTGATGCCAAGTGATGTGGAACATTTTTTCATGTGTCTGTTGGCCATTTGTATGTCTTGTTTGGAGAAATGTCTGTTCGTGTCTTCTGCCCATTTGTTGATTGGATTATTTGTTTTTTAGGTGTTGAGTTTGATAAAATGTTTATAGAAATTGAATACTAGCCCTTTATCTGATACGTAATTTGCTAATATCATTTCCCATTCTGTCAGTTGTCTTTTAGTTTTGTTGACTGTTTCCTTTGCTGTGCAAAAGCTTTTTTATCTTGATGAAGTCCCAATAGTTCATTTGCTTATGTTTCCCTTGCCTTTGGACATGTGTCTAGCAAGAAGTCATGTAGCCGAGGTCAAAGAGGTTACTGCCTGTGTTCTCTAGGATTTTGATGGATTCCTGTCTCATATTTAGGTCTTTCATCCATTTTGAGTTTATTTTTGTGTATGGTGTAAGAAAGTGGTCCAGTTTCATTCTTCTGCTTGTGGCTGTCCAGTTTTCCTAACACCATTTGTTGAAGAGACTGTTTTTTTTTTCCCCATTGGATATTCTTTCCTGCTTTATCGAAGATTAGTTGACCATAGAGTTGAAGGTCTATTTCTGGGTTCTCTATTCTGTTCCATTGCTCTATGTGTCTGTTTTTGTGCCAGTACCATACTGTCTTGGTGATTACAGCTTTGTAATAGAGCTTGAAGTCCAGAATTGTGATGCCACCAGCTTTGGTTTTCTTTTTCAACATTCCTCTGGCTCTTTGGGGTCTTTTCTGGTTTCATACAAATTTTAGGATTATTTGTTCCAGCTGTGTGAAAAATGTTGATGATATTTTGATGGGGATTGCATTGAATGTGTAGATTGCTCTGGGTAGCATAGACATTTTAACAGTATTTATTCTTCCAATCCATGAGCATGGAATGTTTTTCCATTTCTTTGTGTCTTCCTCAATTTCTTTCATACGTGTTCTGTAGTTTTTAGAGTACAGATCCTTTATCTCTTTGGTTAGGTTTATACCTAGGTATCTTATGGTTTTTGGTGCAATTGTAAATGGGATTGATTCCTTAATTTCTCTTTCCTCTGTCTCATTGTTAGTGTATAGAAATGCAACTGATTTCTGTACATTGATTTTGTATCTTGCCACGTTGCTGAATTCTTGTATGAGTTCTAGCAATTTTGGGGTGGAGTCTTCTGGGTTTTCCACATAGAGTATCATGTCATCTGTGAAGAGTGAGAGTTTGACTTCTTCTTTGCTGATTTGGATGCCTTTTATTTCTTTTTGTTGTCTGATTGCTGAGGCTAGGACTTCTAGTACTTTGTTGAACAACAGTGGTGAGAGTGGACATGCCTGCCGTGTTCCTGACCTTAGGGGAAAAGCTCTTAGTTTTTCCTCATTGAGAATGATATTTGCTCTGGGTTTTTCATATATGGCTTTTATGATATTGAGGTATGTTCCCTCTATCCCCACACTGTGAAGAGTTTTAATCAAGAAAGGATGCTGTACTTTGTCAAATGCTTTTTCTGCATTTGTTGAGAGGATCATATGGTTCTTGTCCTTTCTTTTATTAATGTATCACATTGATTGATTTGCAGATGTTGAACCATGCTTGCAGCCCAGGAATAAATCCTACTCTGTCATGGTGAATAATCCTTTCATTGTGCTGTTGGATCCTATTGGCTAGTATCTTGGATGAGAATTTTTGCATCCATGTTCATCAGGGATATTGACCTGTAATTCTCCTTTTTGGTGTGTCTTTGGTTTTGGGATCAACGTAATGCTGGCCTCATAGAAAGAATTTGGAAGTTTTCTGTTTTTTGAAACAGCTTCAGAAGAATAGGTATTAATTCTTCAAATGTTTGGTAGAATTCCTCTGGGAAGCCACCTGGCCCTGGACTCTTGTTTGTTGGGAGATTTTTGATTACTGCTTCAATTTCCTTGCTGGTTATGGGTCTGTTCAAGTTTTCTATTTCTTCCTGTTTCAGTTTTGGTAGTTTATACTTCTCTAGGAATGGTTCCATTTCTTCCAGATTGCCTAATTTGTTGGCATATAGTTGCTCATAATATGTTCTTGTAATTGTTTGTATTTCTTTGATGTTGGTCATGATCTCTCCTCTTTCATTCATGATTTTATTAATTTGAGTCCTTTCTCTTTTCTTTTTGATAAGTCTGGCTAAGGGTTTATTAATCTTATAAATTCTTTCAAAGAACCAGCTTCTAGTTTCATTGATCTGTTCTACTGTTCTTTCGGTTACTATTTCATTGATTTCTGCTCTGATCTTTATTCATTCTCTTCTTCTGCTGGGTTTAGGCTTTATTTGCTGTTTTTTCTCCAGCTCCTTTAGGTGTAAGGTTAGGTTGTGTATTTGAAACCGTTCTTGCTTCTTGAGAAAGGCTTGTATTGTTATATACTTCCCTCTTAGGACTGCCTTTGCGGTATCCCAAAGGTTTTGAACAGTTGTGTTTTGATTTTCATTTGTTTCCATGAATTTTTTAATTCTTTAATTTCCTGGTTGACCCATTCATTCTTTAGTAGGATGCTCTTTAGCCTCCATGTATTTGAGTTCTTTCCACTTTCCTTTTGTGATTGAGTTTAATCTTCAAAGCATTGTGGTCTGAAAATATGCATGGAATAATCCCAATCTTTTGGTATCAGTTGAGACCTGATTTGTGACCCAGTATGTGATCTATTCTGGAGAATGTTCCATGTGCATTTGAGAAGAATATGTATTTTGTTGCTTCATGATGGAATGCTTTGAATATATTTGTGAAGTCCATCTGGTCCAGTGTGTCATTCAAAGCCCTTGTTTTCCTGTTGCTCTTCTGCTTAGGTGATCTGTCCATTTCTGTGAGTGGGGTGTTAAAATCCCCTAGTATTATTGTATTATTATCAATGTGTTTCTTTAATTTTGTTATTAATTGGTTTATATAATTGTCTTCTATATCACTAATTCTCTCTTCTGCCTCATTTATTCTAGCAATTAGAGCCTTCATTTTTATTGCATCTCATTAACAACATTTTTATTTCAACTTGATTAGATTTTAGATTTTTGTTCTTTTATTTCTCCAGAAAACGATTCTCTGTTGTCTTCTATGCTTTTTTCAAGCCCAGCTGGTATCTTTATAATCATTATTCTGAACTCTAGTTCTGACATCTTACTTATATCCATACTGATTGTTCCCTGGCAGTTAGTAGTGCCTCGTTCTTTTTTGGGGTGAGTTTTTCTGTCTTGCTATTCTGTCCAGAGAAGAATAGATGAATGAGAGAACAAAATACTAAAATGGCAACAACGACCCCAGAGAAATATACACTAAACAAATCGGAAGAGACCTGAAACCGAAAAAAAAAAAAAAGAGAGAGAAAGATAGAATATAATCAGACAGGTGAAGAGCAGAGCAATACACTGGATCCTGTGTGTATTTTGGTCTGTTTGTTAGAAAACTAGATCCCAAAATTGTAAAGAAAGAAAAACTTACATATGTACAAAAATAAAATTAAATACAATGAATGGATAGAATGTAACTGTAAAACTGAAAATTAAAAGACAAAAAGGAAAGAAAGAAGGAATATGAACAGACAGGTGAATAGAACAGAGCAATACACTATATCCTGGGTGTATTTTGGTTTGTTTGTTAGAAGAAACTACATCCCAAAATTGTAAAGAAAAACTTTTATATATATATATATATATATATATATATATATATATATATATATATATGCAAAAATAAAACTAAATACATTGAAAGGATAAAATGTAACTGTAAAGATGAAAATTAAAAAAACTTTAACAAAACAAAATGAGAAGAAGAAGAAGAAGAAGAAGAAGAAGAAGAAGAAGAAGAAGAAGAAGAAGAAGAAGAAGAAGAAAAGAATATGATCAGGCAGGTGACGAGAATAGAGCAATACACTAGATTCTGGGTGTATTTTGGTCTGTTTGTTAGAAGAAACCACACCCCAAAATTGTAAAGAAGAAAAACTTATGTATATACAAAAATAAAATTAAATACAATGAAAGGATAGAATGTAAATGTAAAAAGGAAAATTAAAAAAGACTAAAAAAAGAGTTGATAAAATAAATTAGTTGAAAAAGGAAGGAGAAAAAAAATTAAAATGGAAAGACTAAGGTATCGTAGGGAAAAAGCCACGAATTATACGTACTATTTGCCCCTAATGCTGACGTTTTGCAGTTTTGTGTGATTGATAAACTTGGTCTTACTTGGATGTTCTTGCTGATCTTCTGGGGGAGGGGCCTGTTGTGCTGATTCTCTTGTGTCTTTGCCCCTGGCGGAAATGCACCTTCCTTACCAGGAGGCCAGGCTCAGTACAAGCGGCTCCAGTTTGCTTTATGTGGCTTTTGTTCCCTGCAGGCTTTCCACGCTGCTTTATTTTATTTTATTTTTTTTAAAGATTTTTATTTATTTATTTGACAGAGAGAGACAGCGAGAGCAGGAACACAAGCAGGGGGAGTGGGAGAGGGAGAAGCAGGCTTCCGGCTGAGCAGGGAGCCCGATGTAGGGCTCAATCCTAGGACCCTGGGATCATGACCTGAGCTGAAGGCAGACGCTTAACGACTGAGCCACCCAGGCGCCCTTCACGCTGCTTTAAAGGATGAGAATGAAGATGCCAGCCTCCTGGGGTACCTGGGTGGCTCAGTGGTTGGGCATCTGCCTTTGGCTCAGGTTGTGATCCCGGGGTCCTGGGATCGAGCCCCACATCGGGCTCCTTGCTCGGCGGGAAGCCTGCTTCTTCCTCACCCACTCTGCCTGCTTGTGTTCCCTCTCTCGTTGTCTCCCTCTGTCAAATAAATAAATAAAATCTTTAAAGAAAAAAAAATGGCAGCCTCCCAATCTCTAGCCCCAGAGCCAAAAGCTTGGGCCTCACTCCTCAGTGAGCCCCCGGAGAAAAGCAGTCAGTCACTCCCGTCTCCCTGGTCTCTGGCCGCACTCCGTGCTCACCTGGCCCATGACCGAGCATTTCTGTCTCAGGCATGTGACCCCGTTTGGAATTTCCAAACCTGCACCCATGCACTCATGCAGCTACTCCTGTGGGGTGGGGGGTGGGGGAGGAAGGGGCGTCTCCCTGAGGTTCTACCACTTGCTGGGCCCCTGCCTGGAGAGTGGTCACCTGACCAGTCTGCAGTTCCAAGTTTATGGCAACACTGAGCTGAGAGCCCACTCCTAGGCTTGCTGATTGCAGCGGCTTCCTGGCTCTGATGCCTGGGGACTTTGTGGCACTCAGCCACCCCTGGTCTTCCTGTGACACTGGGGATCCTGAGACCACACTGTCCCACCTAGGATTCCACCCCACATTGCCACCTGAGCACCTTTCAGGTGGGGACATCCCTCTCCAGAGCAGACTTCTAAAAGTTCTGATTTTGTGCTCCTCTGCTCTATCACTTTCTGGTGGCCGGCTTATAGAGATTCCCTCCTCCCGCAGTTTATCTTCCCATATATCGCCTCAGATTCCCTTCACTGCATTCCTACCCTGCAGAAAGTGGTTGCTTTTCTATTTGTAGAGTTGCAGTTATTGTTCTCTTAGATCTCCAATTAAGTTTGCAGGTGTTCAGAATGATTTAATAGCTATCTAGCTGAATTCCTGGGACCAGACAAAACTAAGGTCTCCTACCCCTCCACCATCTCAGACTCATCTCTCTCTATGGACTTTACCTAAGAATACTTCAATGCTTAAAATTTGAGGAGGTAATTTGAATGGTGTTAGCTTTTTTTTTTAATAATTATTAATGCCTTGTCACAAATGTATCATTTCTTTAAATATATGATTTCAAATGGCTTGTCATATTCTTTAACTATATGTTGTATGTGCAAGATGTTTATTTTATGGGAGTATTACTTAAAGAAAATCAAGGGTAAATATGATTCTATTTATAGAAATTTGCTTTTTCCTCAATAACTTTTTGGGTTATACTTCTACATGTTTTATTCACTTTCAAGTAGGGTGGGACAATGAAGAAAGAAAAACTGGCTTCTGAGTTCTTGAAGATCAAAAATGCCATCTTGGGGCACCTGGGTGGCTCAGTTGGGGGGGCTCAGTCGTTAAGTGTCTGCCTTCGGCTCAGGTCATGATCCCAGGGTCCTAGGATTGAGCCCTACGTCGGGCTCCCTGCTCAGCGGGAAGCCTGCTTCTCCCTCTCCCACTCCCCCTGCTTGTGTTCCCTCTCTTGCTGTGTCTCTCTCTGTCAAATAAATAAATAAAATCTTTAAAAAAAAATGCCACCTTTTGGGAGGGTCTTCTGCCCACTCAAGCTATGAAGGACTCTGTCAGCAAAGGCCCAGGACACCTTCATCAGCCCCAGAATACCCTTCTAAGGCTCTGTCATGAGGCTGCATCTGGAAAGAGGCCCAAGGGCACTCTAATCTGTCCACTCATTGGGTCCTGGTCAGACACCTGGCTTCCCTAAGCCTCCAGGGCCAATGCCTAGGGTATCGATGATGAAACTGCAGGCTGAGAGATAAGACTGCACCCAAAATGCAAAATGGTCTTCTCAGATCATGTGTCTACAAATCTGAGAACTTAGGGAAAGAACAAGATAAAAAGCAAGCATGCAGGCAGTTTTCATCAAGCTAAAGCTTCCAGATATATTCCAAGTTGGCCTGAGCTATCAAAGTGATTAGGACCTCTAAAACAATTTGTGTTTTCATTGGAGTTTTTTTGAAGAACAAAAATTAAAAACAATGCTGAAGGCAGTCTAGTGAGTCTAGTGATTCAATAAATTGTAAAACATTGCAAGCAGTCAGTGCAAGTGTGTGAAACAAAGTGCTTTTTTGAATTATATTTGGCTCAAATATAATTTGAGGGCCAAAATGTTGTTTTACTTTGTTTTAGTAGGAGAGTAGAGAAGAAAAGTTGACCAAGATGCCTAAGGATGGAAGAAAAGGGGGAGGGGACAATTAAGGACATAGAAGTGCAATTGCCTTGAGGAAAAGGAAACTTAGAGATGGAAAAATGAAGGCTTGGCCCCCTGGAGGGAACACACACACACACACACACACACACATATATATACCTAAGAATATGAATCTTTGTATGACTTTCTCCTCTGTACCACCTATTTCCAAAAATGATTTGAGATGGATTGTTTTTATCCAGGCCGATTTGGAATAGGGTAAGACATGATGACCAAGAAGGATCACAGTCTGATGCTGTTCTCTTTTGCCCTGAGACCAGGTAATTGGGCTAAATTATGATTTCAGGTCTGAGATGGGGACGGGGTGGGGGTGGGGAGGAGAAGGAGATAGTACCATCTGCTGGTGCTAAATGTACTCACTTATCCCATAGAGTTGGGATGTGTTTGTGTGTGTGTGTGTGCGTGTGTGTGTGTGTTAGGCATATGATAAGGTGACTGGTGGTAACCATTTTCTTCCACACGTTCTCCTGGGACTTTAGACTGCCGTTTTTGACAGTGGCTCAGCCTTGTTCTTCTTCCCTGAAGAACGTCTCTACCTTTGGTTTATTGCTGTTTTCCCTGGTCAAAATTTTGGCCCATTGAATGAGATTGGTCTTAATGTTCATTCATGTAAGATTTTACCTGTATTTGCTTGTGTGTGTGTGTGTGTGTGTGTGTGTGTGTGTGTGTGTGTGTGTGTGTGTGTTTGGAGGGGCACACATATTCATGTTTGCATTTGTATCTAGTGATTTGCTCTGTGTTCTATACTTCTTAGAGAAGTTTTTGACTCTTTCCTAGCTTAAATTTAGCAGGGAGATAAATGGGCCCTCTGTGGGTTTAGACAAGGTATAAGACCAAACAGATGTTGTTTTCTTGTTTATAACTTGCCATCAACCTTCTCTCATTAGGAGGTGGTATAAAGTCATGAGATCTTTTTCTTTCCTTACATTGCTAATAAAGGGAGACATAACAAATCTGCTGGCATTAATTTATACACTATATTGTATTCAGTAGAGATTGTTGAAGATCTTGTACCTTAATCCAAAGGAATAACTCTTATTGTGGAAAAGTTAGGCTAAGTGGAGAGGCTTTCAGAATCCTTCAAACCACATATAGTAGTGATCACCTGCTGGCTCCAAGAAACTGGGATGACTTTTTTGAGAGAATGGTTGTCATGTTGTATTTGAATTGTCTGTGAGACATTCAGATGAGTATGTGAGTAGATAATTAGAAGTACAGTTTGGGAACTTAGGAGCTAGGTGAGGGCCAGAGATGTGAAATTTGGAAGTCATAAGTCTATGAGTGATAGTGGAAGTTGTGAACATATGTAGGATCACCAAGGAAGAAATGAGAAGAGACGCCGCCTAGGACAAGCTAGGACCGGAGTGTGATAGCTTGCACTGATGTGTGGGCTATAGTCTTAGTGACCTTGTGATCTTGTTAGGCTGATAACACATATACAAGAACTGTTTGCATAATACTGCAAATTTAAGGACCAAATTTAGTGGAAAGTTAGGCAGTCTGTTTAACTGTTGCTGAAAATGAATTTATCAGACTCTTTCATACAAAGATGGAAGTTAATAGAATTCAGCCTACCAAAGATTTACTAACTATAAAGAACTCTGTTCCATGCCAACAGAGGAAAAACCACAGATGAATTAGATTAGTTCTTACTTCCAAGAAGTGAGGGAGGCAGATGTGTAAACTCTTGACTGTAATGTGAGGATGAATGAAATAGGGACTGTAAGAGTTGAATGCTGTGGTGGGAAATTAGTTTCAAAATGGAGTTTGAGGCAAGTCCCACAGAAGAGGAAGGATGACTAAGAATCCAATAGGCAAAAAAGTGAGGGAAAGAATCTCAGTGTGATGATTTCTCTCATGGCCACAAAAGAGGCACTACAAGGCTGAACTGGGTTGAACTTGCTGGTCAGACACTGAATATTAGGAAGCTATCTGGTCACCTTGCTAACTTCCACATCCCAGACCCTACACAAGAGAACAAGAGCCTCGAAAATACAAAGCCCTCTTCCTAACCAGCAGTTAACAGTACCTTCCCACAAGAACCTCCCAGTGACACTTCCAAGCAATAAAAATGAGTACTTCACGGTTCCTTATATATGGGATAGAAAACCCCAGAACAAACAGGGCACATCACATAGCAGTCCTATTGAAATACAGTTGGAATCACTTTTATAGCACTGAGAGAATTTTAGCAAGATACAGTCTATTTAAAAGATAAAAAGTATTGCTTTCAGTAGCTGAAAAAGAATAAAACAGTAAAGACCAAAGCCTACCAGTTTGGTGGAAATTTATTCTGGTGGAAACAGTACCTGGAGTCCATATCCATTTGATTTTCTTTCTTTCTTTTTTTTTTTTAAAGATTTATTTATTTATTTGAGAGAGAGAGAGTGAGCAAGTAGGGGAAAGGGGCAGAGAATGAGGGAGAGAGAAACTCAAGCAGACTCCATGCTAAGTGCTGAGCCTGACAAGGGGTTTGATCCCATAACCCTGAGATCAGACCAGAGTTGAAACCAAGAATCAGACTCTTAACTGACTGCACCACCTGCACCCATTTGGTCTTCAAAGGAGAAAAAGCAAAAATGAAAGAGGAGGGCACTACTTTTCTCACACTTAAGTCTTTCCCTGGTATGAATCATGTCAGTGTATTTTCGAAGTCTTTGTATTTGAAGAATTTTGCAGGGTCTATGTGAAGTTTAGCCTTTACTTCATTTGTTTATTATGTGAGATTTATTTATTTAGTATATTTATTTATATAAATTAACATGTATAAGTTATTTATTTAAAATATTCTCTCAATCTTATATATCACATTTAGTATCACATTTAGTTTGTATCACATTTAGTTAGTACATGGGCCACTCTGGAAGCACACCTCAGCAAGATCTGGCTTCCTTTTCCTGCTTTCTTCCCACAAGTTAAGTGCTAATCCGTTGGCTGACAAAATAAAAGAAGCATTCAGGGTATTATATAAATATAAGTAGACTATCCTTTCCTCTTGGAAGCCTTCCTTGGCTGTCTTTGACTAATAGCTTCCTCCATTTTATGACTTCTGTACTGTTGTAGTTTGTTTGAGCTGCTGTAACAGAATAGCCCAGATTGGATGGCTTATAAAACAATGGAAATATATTTCTTATAGTTCTGGAGTTAGAAGCCCAAGATCAGGGTGCCAGGGTGGTCAGGTGAGGCCCCAGGTCACAGACATCATGTTGTATCTTCATATATGGAAGGGGGTAAGCCTGCTTTCTGAGGTCTCTTGTATAAGGGCATTAATTCCAGTCATGAGGGTTCCCCATGACCTAATCATCTCCCCAAGGCCCACCTCTTAATACTATTACCTTTGGTATTAGGTTTTCAACATGTGAGTTGTGGGGGGACACAAACAATCATATTGTACCATGTATTTTGTAATTATAACTGTTATATATTATGGTGGGTAATAAGAATTCAATTTTATTGACACTGTTGTCTCCTCCTGTGGACTGTGGGTGATAGGAGGGGCAAGGACTGTATTGCTAAGTAGTTCCAGCACCCAAATGTGGTGCCAGGCACATGGTATGAGCTCCATAAATGCTTTTCAAACCGAATATGTGAATATAATAGAAATTATGGTATCCTAAAAATCCTATTGGGATTCTCCAAAGCCATTCTTATATATATTGGTCAAATTGCTGGAGAAAATTTGTGAATATGAATTATGTTCCTGAACACATTTTACACCTAGATAAGACAATGTCCAATATGGCTTGAAGGAGCCATAATACAGTGGGTGTTGTTAATGGTCTAGGTATAACTGGGTCCTAGCCCTGGCTTTGCACTGCAAATCTTGTAGCAGTGGGCAGGTTTTGTTTTGTTTTCTTTTTGTTGTTGTTGTTGTTGTTTGTTTTTAACCTCACCAAGTGTTGTGTTGCTATCTTCAAAATCATATTATTGGACCAAATCAGTATTACAACCTGCTTGGGGGTATGATCAATGAAGACAAAGTAGGATTATTATATCTTATGTTTGGGACTTTTGTGAATTTATTTATTAATGCAGTCTAAGATTACCCACCTCTCCCAATCTTTTTTTAGAATAGGCATGTCATATTACTGCATTTTAGTAAGTTTCTGATAAATTAGAATTTCTATATTATTCAAACTGACTGCTGTCCCTATTCTATAATTTCAGGACCTGAAAAAGTCTTGACAATAACCCAGTTAAACTTAATCTTGTTTGTTTTAGCTTAGCATTTCACTAGTTGTGATACATTTGCGTTTTTTCTTTCTTTTTCTTTTCTTTTTTTTTTTTTTTTTTAGAGAGGGAGAGGGGCAAAGGGAGAGGGAGAGAGAAAATCTTAAGCAGGCTCCACGCCCAGCGTGGAGCCCCACGTGGGGCTTGATCTCATAACCCTGAGATGATGACCTGAGGCAAAATCAAGAGTTGGAGCCACCCAGGTGCCCTAATACATTTAAATTTTAATTCTGTATTTTAACATATTAGTTATCATGTTTATTTTCAGGTCATCTGTAGATCTGAGAAACGTACTTCCTAATTTTCACATAAATTATTAACTGAAAATATTAGAACAAATTTAAGGATGGAGCCTTGTGATACTCTGTTGGAGATTTTCTTCCAGGTTGACAACAAGTGATTAATTAGCACTGCAGTTATTCTTGTTTATAACTAGCTATAAATCTGTCCTCCTGAATGAACTAATATTCAACATATGCTTACAAATACTCCAGTTCCTGTCTGGCCCTAAAATATCGGAGGATTCACTAGGTTGAGATGTTTTTAATTTGTACTACCTGAAAATCCAAAACAAATCTAAATGCTGATTTTCCCCATAGGAGCAACTAAGACTCCTGAAGGGGACCTAGGACCCTTCTCTGCCCCCAGTATAGGTTCTATAAGGTTAAAGCTGCTTGGGCAGAAATGGACCTTAAAATTGGTATATGGAGGCCCTTGAAAAGCTCAGCTATCTGCTTCTGTCTTGTGATCTTAGAGCAGAATTGGCTTTAGGGCAAACTAAAAAGTAGACCAAAATTACTTTATTGCAGTTTGGAGCAACTTCCCCTTGGCCCGTGACACATCTTGCTACTGGAGGTTGGTTTGGTCTTCCTGATTTCTCCCAGCTTCTTCTCCTTTATCACTCACTAGGGAGGACACCCCTCTTCCCCTAGCTTCCCCCCTTCCTATCAAAACTGTTTCTCTTTGGTGACCATTGTATGCTGCTAGGTAATGGAATGGAGGTATTTGCTTCCATGAGTTCAGTGCACACACATACACACACACACATGCACCCATGAGAGTGATAAGCCAGGGAACCGTTGCTCTTCTGGTGACATACAGCCTCTGAGAGCTTTCTTTCTGACTAGCGTCAACACCACCCTCCTTGGCTCATTTTCCTGTTGTGGATGAAGAAAGAGCAGAGCACGTGACCTGTGCAGTTGCTCAGGGATGCTGCATTCAGAAGAACCTTGCGTTTGTTTTAATGCTCTGTTGTTGCCATCTTTAAATTATTAATTCTTTTTGGACAAGTGACCTTGCATTTTTAATTTGCACTGGGCACCACAAATTATGTAATCAGTCCTGAGAAATGGTTAAGTGTTCTGTTGCATGATGTGCCTGTTCCCTGTAGCTGGGGAATCTCTTCTATATGTCAGCAGTTGCTAGAAGAGTAGACTTTACACTTATTTTTTAGCTGCATATTTAAAATAAACTATGTTTTAAAGCTATTAATGAGTGTTGTCTAAAAAAATTATTTCACCCAAGCGTTTATCTGATGGAACTATTTGTTTTACTATGCAGAGATCCCAGTGGTCTCCAGTCCTGATTTAAGTTAATTTTAATGTCTATATGTTCTCTAATTCTAAAAAATTCCAACTAGGACAAATCTATACATCAGATGAGGAGAGATGCAGCATATATTTGAGATTCAACACAGATTCAATCAGTACCTAATATGAGCTTTCCTCTGTTCTGGAGGCTGGGGATAGAGCAGAGATTATAACAGCATCCCTGATCTCGTACAGCCTGCATTCTCGTGAGTGGAGACAGACAATAAGCTAATAAATGAGTAAGTAATAAACTAGTAAACACATAAGTAAGTGTGATAATTTCCATAAAGGTAAGTGATAAGCAGAAGGTTAAATCGGGTCATGTGGTAGAGAGTGATTGGAGGTAGCTTTGATGGTCTGAACAGACCTCTCTGCAGAGGTGACTTTTAAGTTGAGACCTAAGTTATTTACTGTGTAAATTTATAGTTTTCGTAAGGCTTTAAGCTCTAATTCAAGCATTCTGCATTGTTTTAGTCAATCATGAAATCTATTTAATAGATGTTCACAGAGCAATGGTGGTAGTTCTTAATGAAAGCAAACATGCTTCCAGAAAGCATCAATCCTGAACTCAGTGGTTGAGGTCTCAGACTGGTTTCTACTTCACTTTCTTGTCAATTCAGTCTTGTTTAGGTACCACATATGTGTGGAACACTTTACCAGGAGTCATTTGTAGTTTTAGAGGAAGTAGAAGTTGCAGAACCTACCCCTCCAAATTACTGGAGAAGACAGGGCAAAAATCAAGGAAAGGTAAATAAAACCGCAAACCACAGAAACGCAGGTATTGCCAATTACAGCTGCACATGCCCAGGGGTCAAAAGGGATGCTAGAACGCTGGAACTTGATGGGACAGTTTCCATGTGCACAGATTTTTCCTACACTCTCAAGCTAACCTCCCTAACTTCTCTATTTTAGAACCTCATTCTTTTCCCTTCTTGAGGTTCTTTTTGAGAAGACAGTGCCAGAATAGATATTTTTTACAAAGATATTCAGATGGCCAACAGGTAAATGAAAAAGTGCTCAACATCACTAATTGTTAGGGAAATGCAAATCAAAAGCACAATGAGATATCACCTCACATCTGTTAGAATGGCCATCACCAAAAAGATAAGAGGCAATAAATGCTGGCAAAGATGTGGAGAAAAGGGAACCCTGCGCACTGTTGGTGGGAACGTACATTGGTGTAGCTGCTATGTAAAACAGTGCGGAGTTTCCTCAAAAAATTAAAAAAAGAACTATCCTATGATCCAATAATTCTCCTTTTGGGTATTTATCTGAAGGAAACAAAATCACTCTCTCAAAAAGATATCTGATTCATTGCAGCACTATTTATAATAGCAAGGACATGGATACCTAAGTATACATAAGCAGATGAGTGGATAAAGAAAATGCGATATATACGTATATATAATAGGATGCTATTTGGTCATTTAAAAAAAAAAGGAAATCCTGCCATTTGTGACAACAGGGATAGACCTTCAGGGCATTATGCTAAGTGAAATTAGTCAGAGGAAGACAAATACTGTATGATCTCATTTATATGTGGAATAAAGAACAAACAAACTTTTTGAAAAAGAGATCAGGTTTGTGGTTATTAGAGAAAGGAGGTGGGGAAAGGGGGAACGGGAGGAAGATAACCAAAAGGTATAAACTTCCACTTACAAGATAAATAAGCACTGGAGACGTCGGGGACAACAAAATGACTGCAGTTGATACTGATGTATGGCATATCTGAAAGTTGCTAACCGTAGATCCTAGAAATTCTCATCACAAGGAAAACATGTTTGTCTTTTTGTAACTATATGAGGAAAAAGATATTAACTAAAAGTATTGTAATCATTTCACTAAATATATATATGTTCAATCATCATATTGTACACCTTAAACATGTACAGAGCTGTATGTCAATTATATCTTAACAAAACTGGAAAAAAAAGAACGTCAGAAAACAGGTATGTGTACATATTGAAGGACTGAGGGCATGGGAAGCCCTGGTCGCTTTTTTTTTTTTTTTTTTTACCGCTTAATTGATAATTATTCACGGCCCCCTGTGATTATTTGATTACATCCCAAACTGAACTTGTGATTTTTGCCTCAGGTCCTCCTCTGACCTCAACATTTCTTTATTATTGTTATTATTATGTTATGTTAATCACCAGACATTACATCATTAGGTTTGGATGTAGGGTTCCATGATTCATTGTTTGTGCGTAACACCCAGTGCTCCACGCAGAATGTGCCCTCCTCAATACCCATCGCCGGGCTGACTCATCCCCCCACCCCCCTCCCCTCTAGAACCCTCAGTTTGTTTCTCAGAGTCCATCATCTCTCATGGTTCCTCTCCCCCTCCGATTTCCCCCCTTCATTCTTCCCCTCCTGCTATCTTCTTCTTTTGAACCTCAACATTTCGATTCCTCCTTCTGTCGAATACTATTGGTCACTCTTTTGCCAACTCCTATATTTTTAAAACACTTTTACTTTTCCCTTTTTTGAACTTTTCCAGTACTCTTGTAATTAATTATTTGTATTATACTCCCATCTGTCTGACAAAGCTGGAGTAGTTTCTGTTATCTTGATTGTATGATAATTGTATATGCTTTTTTTATTCATCAATTTAAGACATTTTCTCTTGTCTTCTCTCTATAAGTGGAAGCTTAAGCCACTTCACAGCATCCATTTATCCCCTCCAATTTTTGATAATAACTATTTAAAAATTTTCAGTGTTTTTTGTGTACCTGTAAACCTCAAACCTTGTGCAATCAACTTTAGAGGTGATCTCTTGCCTCCTCACTATGGTAGATGGGGATATTCATATTCTTAGCCTTCCTTCTAGCTGTTTTGTATTATCCCACCTCCCATCTTCTGACCACTGAACCTTTATTTTTATATTATTAAGGCTGTTAGCATTTACATTTTGTTCTATAACAGTATTTAAATCTTATATAGTGGATTGATTATAAAAATTTAAAGCTATTTTATTATTATGCATGGAAATAATATGTTGCCCTTTCACAGCCAAAAATTGTATTTCCCAAGATTTTATTTCCAAAGTTTAAGGTTATGTTTCTTTCTCCTTATGTCTAGTATTATAAGCTCTTGACCCTTCAACAGATATTATTTATTCCCTCTGCACAGGTCAAAAAGATAAATGGGTTTTCTTTTCTTATAATTTGTTAACTATTCAAAATTATTTGGTAGTTTGGTATTTTAGTTTGCTTTGTATTTGTACTATGATTTTTTTCAAGATAGTTTTTTTCCTTGAAGTTTCTAAATGTTAATTCATTATTGGGATAGGAAACTTTTCCCCTTTTATTACCATGTTACTAATATCATGCATCTTTGTGATTGTGTCCATTGCTTGGAATCTATAAAATTTTTCTTGATAAATTTTTCATGGAGTGTACTGATATCTTGTTCCATTTGGGCCAGCTGCTTAGCCAGACACATAACTGTCATCCATAGAATTTCTTTTTATTGGTTACTTGGTTGAGTTCCAGCTATTTTTTTGATTTCCAGTTTTTATGTTTTGTTTCACTTTCCTTGAGTAAATCCTCAAGCAACTTTCTCTTAAAAATTGCATAAGAGGTAACTATTCTGTATATTTCCTGTTTGTAATTGTTATGGCGATACATCTAGGCATTGCCATTTTCCTGTTAATTCTGTTAAATATGTTAGATGATTTTCCCTCTAGGTATCTTCTATAAAGGGAAAGCTGCCTGTGCTCTGCATGTGAAAGTGGAATATGTGGACTGGTAGGCTTTACTTTAGAGTGAGCTGATACGGAGTCAGCCTTCAAACAAAAAGGGGCTTTAACATTTCAGAATGAGAAGAGCTTTAATCTGGGCTTTTATCTCCCAAGCAGCCCTCCTTCTTTCCAAGAAGTTGACTTAACTTCTTTAGAGAAATTCCTCTAGTTGTTATTGTTTTGCCTAGGGGAGATGGAGAGAGAGAGAGATGATACAAAGAGACAGAGACACAGGGAGACAGAGAGAGAAAGCCAGAGGCATACTTTCAATGAACCCCCTTGCTGTCCATGTCACACAGCTAAGTTACTGACAAGGCCAAGGCTGGGGTCCAGCTCTCCTGTGAAGTCATGCCTGGGTGTCTCCCCTTAGATGGCAGGTTTCCTTTTGTGCCTGAAAGAGCTCATGAGAAATTTTGTCACCTTAAGTGAAAGATCTGTTTATGATGAAAAATGAGCATTAGCAAAAGTATTCCAGTAGACAGATACTTGGACTTTGTTGGATAAATGTAGTAGCAAAATTTTAGGTTTTCCCTTAGCTCCACGTAGTTAAAACTTTGTGTGGAAAAATAAGAGAGTTTGGAGACTAGAGATAAAAAGGAGGAGGAATCATCTGCCTTTATTTGGTGGCCATGTTAACATAATAGTTTTTTTCTTGTTTGACCAGATTCGATTCTGAGACAAGCTTTGGTGAGTCTTATGAAGCATTTGCAAATTGTTGCAAAACTCCAGCCCTCCGAACTGCTGGATTTTTTTTTTCCCTGTAGTTTTTTTTTTTTTAATGGCTTTGTGATAGGATTATAAGGAAGCAGAAGTTAGTTTTTGCTTCTGCAAAAAGAAATAGTTTTATTCACATGTGTACACTTTCTAGAAACTTAGTATGGAACATTACACTATATGTTAACTAACTAGAGTTCTAATAAAAACTTAAAAAAGAAAAACAAAGAAACAGTGTGGAGAACCAGAGATAGTTTACACCTAACTCTTAAGAATGTTAACTAAATTAAGTGGGAGGATGCACCTGTTTTATAATAGGTGTTGGAAAATGGAGTTTCTATCACCAACACTGCGTATTCAAGGATGGAAACAGGAGGATAAAAGAGTTATAGTGTGTAGAGTGAACAGGAGATTTTCATTCTGAATAAATATGATTGAGCAGATCAGGAGTTTTATTTATGTTGTCTTAGATGGGTGACCTCATTGGGTAAAGTCAGATATATCTCAGAGACTTACAGAAATGATCTTTAAGTTGTATGTCACCATCACTTTGGTCTCAAAAGAATGATCAGTGGGAGAAAAATCATCTCTGATAGTAACTTGGACTTTAGGTTTCTCTTTCCCCACCAGCCCCCACCCCCATTTCCCAAATGATACGAACATTTTGGGAAAAAAATGAAAAAGAAGAAAGAAAGAAAAAGAAAGAAAGAAAGAAAGACTTCCCACATTTATTTCTTCAAGAACAGGTTTCTACCCATGTCTTTCGGCTTATTAGGACAAAGATGATGAATGGCAGTTTCCAGATGTATTTCTGAAAAAGATGAATGAGAAGGAGCTGTATTTGACTGACCCTTCCATTCCTGGGAGCAGTTGAGTTAGTGGAAGTACAGAGAGATTGTGTATCCTAGGAAGACCGACGTGAGCATTTGCTCTTCTCATCCTCGTATTGCATGTGTTTGTGCTTATGTGTTTAATGTTAAGTATGCTTAACCTGTGTTTTAATCTGTGTGGAATTTAAAGTTAAACCTTCAACAGTAGGATAAACGTCATCCTTTAAAGGAGTTTTCTGGTTTACTAATTTTAAGTTCACTGTCTTTGGCATTATTAGCTGAATTGTTCTACTTAAAACGTAGATCTAACCTTGTTACCTCCCTGATTAGGGTCCTGTTGTGACTGGTCCCCAAGCTTCTAAGTAATAGAAATGAGCTTTTTGTGCATTGCCTTCTTTCTCTCTCCCCAGCCTCATTTCCTGCCCCTCCCTGCTTTGCACTTGACATTTTATACTCTAGTGATCCCTTCACACTCTGTGCTGCTCTACATTTCACAATGATCCTTCTCTTTGGAATACCCTTCCTGTTTTCCTTTTCTTGGCTGACTCTTACTGAATAAACCATCCTTCTCTCCAAAAAGTCTTCCCTGAAACTAGGTGAGACTAAGCGCTTTTCTAGATTCTGTGGCTCCTGTCTTACCACTGAATATACTAGCACTTCTGTTCAGGTGTATTTTGACCTTTTAGTCTATAAGCATCTTATGGGAGGAGACTATGCCTTATTTGTTTTTGCACATATCGAGTGCGGTGCCAAACACACAATATGTGCTTAGTAAGTGTTTGCCAGCAACTTCTGAATATTAGGCATTCGTCTCAACTAATATTTCAGTTACTTCCTACTTAGTGGTAAGATTGAACTGAAAAACCACAAGAAAGTTTCACAATGATGAGTGGTAAATAGCAGTTATGTCAGGAAGTGAGGTATAGATGATTATTTTTCTGTCAGTGGTAGGGTCACAGTATTTTTAATGAGTTTATTTTATTTTATTTTTGGGGGGGAAGGGGAGAGGGAGAGGGAGAAGGAGAGAGAGAATCTTAAGCAGGCTCCAATCCTGGTACAGAGGAGATCTGTACTCAGGGCTCAATCTCACGACCTTGAGATCATGACCTGAGCTGAAATTAAGAGTCAGATGCTTAGCTAACTGAGCCACCCAGGTGCCCCCTTTTAATGAGTTTAGATAAATCTACCACCTGTGTGAAGTACATATGCACATACAGCGTGTGCAGTAGGGATCACAGATACTACTTAGAATTAAGGGCTATAAGAATTGGGAAAGGCCCTTGATGTCTTCCAGGCAAATCATCTGTGGTGCAAGAATCCTTTTTATAATATTTTTGATAAATAGCCATGTAATTTCTATCTAAACACCTCTTGTAATGGCCCCCCTTTCTTTCCCTAGGCAGCTCATTCCATTTTTGGACCATTTTAATTTTCAGAAAGCTCTTTATACTAACTCAGATCTACCTTTCCTATACCTTCTATCTGCTGGTCCTAATTCTTGCTCTTGAAGAAGAGGAAGATACAACAAAGCCAGTCTCTCTTCTTCTTTAAATCTTGAAGATATCGGTGAGGCATCAAGTGTACCCCAAGACTTCTCCTCTCTGGGTGAAGTTTCCCTCAGTCTGACAGTCGTCCTTCACCTTCCCTGGGTTTTGTTCCCCTCACTATGCCAGGCCCTCTACTCTGCTGTGCTTTAGTTTGTGTGGATGTGAACATGTTATTCCGGGTTCCCCTGTCAGTACAAACTTGAGCAGGACTCTGGCAAACATTAAACTGAACGCTGTACTTTGGTTCCTGAAGACTGAGGTTGCGTTAATTTCTTGGTAACTATGCTTTGCTGACACATATAGAACTTGGAACTTGCAATCAAATAAATCCTCTAGCATTGTCCCCTTCATACCATTGCTAAGCCTTTCTATGATCTGGTTATGTTGCTTAGGTCTTCTGCACAATGCTGCACAAGAAACTGAAACCAACAAACATTGACCAACTGTTGATAATATGTGTAGACCAATCTAAGATGAGGCAGTGCCTGTGCCTGAAGATCTAGAAAGTACTTTCTAATAGTTTTCATTTTACTTACTTTTCTTTAGGCAAGTCATCCAGCCATTTAAAAATGAGAATTTCCAGAATTTATCTTTTCAAGCAGTTTTGCTCTTTAAATCAGTGATCTTGTGAGACTATATGCTTAGTCTAATGATGCCTTTTTTTAAAAGTTATTATGACGATAAAATATTTTTTGAGTGCCTACTATGAGCTTAGAGCTCAAATACTTTTTTAAACTTCTACCTTTGAATATTTTTAAAGTCAGTGAATGAAACACACAGGAAAATCATTCTATATAATGTCAAATATTTTTTCTTTTTGATCCCAAGCTTCTAGTACAGTGGACTGGGTACCATATGACCTTGAGCTATTTCTAAAAATCAAATATGTCCTCAACCATGGCAATTAAGAAATGTCCTCATGCAGGCCCCAAGAACAGGTTTCCTGCTGGGATGGCCAAAAAGCTTCACCAAGGCCTTACCTGCACCCTCTCTATTTAAAAACAGTACTCCTAGAAATTCTGTCTGGAGGCTCCAGCTCCTGCCAACAAAAATATGTTTTCTCCTCTAAGACCAATTACCAAGTAAAGTGCTCTGTGGGGAACCCAGATGAAATACTGTATTTCCCTACCCAGTTGGTAAGAGAAGTAATTAAACTAACCTGCTGTGCAGAGCAGGCCCACAGCCATGTAACAGTCACAGTGCCTGCAGTGGATGCAGACTTACATGAGAGCAGGTGTGACACAGGCCTGGGCATTTCATAATCACTGTCCTTAGCCATGGCAACTAAGGACCCCGTCTTTGGTTCAGAAAGGCAGCTCGCAGCCCTTGTGGCTATGGTTTGAGGTGACATTAAAAAGCAAAAATTTTAAAAAGCACACACTAAGTATGTTTGTCACTATGGCTGGCAGTGGTTGTTCATAGAGCTTAGATAAACAAGTTTGGGCCTATCTAACTAGAGCTAGGATTTGTTTGCTCTCAAGAGCTGCAGTGACCTGAGCACAACTTTTGTTTGACGAAGAGTAGTCTTTGCTCTTATTGGCCAGGCCTTCTTCCATCATCAATTAGCCTCATCAAGTTCAGGAGGCATGTGACTTCTCTTAATACTAAAAATCACTAGGTGTCCTGTAACCTACAGTCATCATTCAAGGCAATCTGAACTTCTATAGTTTCTTTGAACTTACCAGATTTTGCTAAAATTCTGGAAAATTATAGAATCTGTTTGGAAACTATAGCAACACACATTTTGTTCCAAATGGTAAACTGAACAAATTAGATATAATTTATTGTCTTATGACACTGCATAAAATTTGGTTAAAAAAATCTGTTTAGTCCTTGCTAGATTATTAGGAAGTACACAACAAAAAAAAAAAAAAAAAAAGGAAGAAGAAATGGCAAGCTGCCTTGCTGAAATAAGGAACATATTTCTTTCAGTCAATAATAATAATAATAATTATGTTGTTGGTGACAGTAATGAGACCATGAATTTCTTTCTTTATTTTTTTTGAGACCATGGATTTCTTAGCTGAGAAAATTGACCATAGACCAGCAGTACTTAAGAAGTTAGTCTGAGTAATGTAATTAAAAAAAATTAGTGAAGCAAGAATTTTAATGATTTTCAAAAGAGTGATAATATCTTGTATGCACATAGCACTGTGAGATTTATAAGGGATTTTCACATTTCAGTAAAGGATTTTGTAGAGGAGGAGGTAGGCCTTGGGTGGTTTAAGTGGCAGGACCTGGATTTGCTATTCTGTGTGCTACCCATTACTGATAAAGTAAAATGCACTCAATCAGTCCAAGCCTTCCTCATTTGATAGAGTTATAAAACCCTGTGTGTTGAGTTCATTTATGTCAGGTAGACTCTTGACCCTAATGGTGACAAAAATATCTGTAATGGAGATGACATATTAAAATTATTTTTCAGATGTATTTCCATCTATTGTAAATCTTGATATTTTGGGGGCTTCTCACTTATTGAAATGAGGGGCTCAATAGACCAATGGAAGTGGCTTTTCTAAATATCTGTAGACTATCAAGAATCTGGTCTGGAGGGCTCAGATCATTCAGTTTTTTAATGAAGTGTTCAGAAGATTGCTGTTCTGCTTTTGTAGCTTGAGTCAAGGGTCTTGCTGCCCTTGGGTAGAAGGAAGATATGATGTAAAGAGAAGTAAGCAAAGTTTCCCCTTCCAGTATGGGAAGATTAAGGGGCAAAGGAGAAAGTGAGATGTCAGGGTCCTTGTTTCTCTTCTTCTATTAGGGTCCAACGTGGGATAGGGAAGGGACTGTAGCTTTAGAAAGTGTCATGAATGAAAAAGCCAACGAAACATTTGTTCCTTTGGACTAGTGTGGTGAAGACTGAAGCCCTGTAGGAAAATTGCAGCTGTGGACCTGGTACCACGGCCAGCATGGCATGTGAGCAAATTCAGGTGGTGTCAGGAGTCCGGGTCAGCAATTCTGGACCCCCTCTGCTTGGTACCAGGACTTTTAAGTTACTTAATTTCCTAGGGAGGGGAGATGGAGATGCTGGGGGTCCTGGTGAACCAGCAGAGGCCCTATTTTAGGGAGAGAGTTCATTTTGGGTGAGCTCGTAAAGATGAGGATGAATAACATGGATCATGGGTTCCTACAGTGAGTGTTAGCATGTGACCTCAAATGGCAAGGCATACGCATTTGTACCTCTGTGGTCACTAGTTCAGGGAGAATCTGTCTGTCCTCTCTGCGGTAGAGACTCAGTGAGAATCCAGATGACCCCATGTGGCTCTGAGGACTCCCTCTTCTCTGTCACACCGTTATGTATGATCATTGCTGTCCTCTTCAACCAGCCACCATCTGGGATTGGAGGATGGGGAGGGAGAGGAAATTCTACCCAAATCAGACAGTTAATTAAAGTGACTGCTGTAATTGTAGTTTGCTGGATTAGAAAGGCATTCCCAGGTTTGCTTTAGTGGATAGGGGCTTATGAGGATAATCATATGGGCTATGGAGAGACAGTAGAAATTCCTATATTTTATCAAAGCTAAGATACCATTGATTATTAAAAGAACCAGTATTTTATGAATTGCTGAGAAAGAAAAAAAACTGTATCAGTCAGGGTTCAACTGGAGAAACCGAACTATTAGGAGATATATATTAAGAGATTTATTGCAAGGAATTGGCTTACATGATTGTGGGGGCTAGCTGGGTGAGTCCAAAATACTTAGGGCAGGTTGTGTGGAAGAGCAGGCTTCAACTCTTGGGCATGACATGAAGCTGTTGTCCACAGGCAAAATTCTGCCTTCATCAGGGAAGCCTTACTTTGCTGTGAAGACCTTTCAGCAATTAAAGTCAAGCCTACCCAGATTATCTAGGATAATCTCCTTTACTTAAGTCAACTGATTATGTGCTTTAATCACATCTGTAAAATACCTTCATAGTGACACATAGATTAGTGTTTGAATAGCTGGGGATTGTAGCCTAGTTGACACATACAACTAGCCATCACAGCTACCAATTAAACTATGACATGTTAAGACATGTCTCAATTTTAGATATGTTAAAATGTAAAAATGTATATATATATTTTTAAATTTTTTATTTTTAGGTTAATCACCATATATTACATCATTAGTTTTTGATGTAGTGTTCCATGATTCATTGTTTGTGCATAACACCCGGTGCTCCATGCAGAATGTGCCCTCTTTAATACCCATCACCAGGCTAACCCAACCCCCTACCCTCCTCCCCTCTAGAACCCTCAGTTTGTTTTTCAGAGTCCATTGTCTCTCATGGTTTGTCTCCCCCTCTGATGTACTCCCCTTCATTCTTCCCCTCCTGCTATCTTCTTCTTTTTCTTTTTTCTTAACATATGTTGCATTATTTGTTTCAGAAGTACAGATCTGTGATTCAACAGTCTTGCACAATTCACAGTGCTCACCATAGCACATACCCTACCCAATGTCTATCACCCAGCCACCCCATCCCTCCCACCCCCCACCACTCCAGCAACCCTCAGTTTGTTTCCTGAAATTAAGAATTCCTCATATCAGTGAGGTCATATGATTCATGTCTTTCTCTGATTGACTTATTTCACTCAGCATAACACCCTCCAGTTCCATCCATGTCGTTGCAAATGGCAAGATCTCATTCCTTTTGATGGCTGCATAATATTCCATTGTGTATATATACCACCTCTTCTTTATCCATTCATCTGTCGATGGACATCTTGGCTCTTTCCACAGTTTGGTTATTGTGGACATTGCTGCTATAAACATTGGGGTGCACGTACCCCTACAGATCCCTACATTTGTATCTTTGTGGTAAATACCCAGTAGTGCAATTGTTGGATCGTATGGTAGCTCTATTTTCAACTGTTTGAGGAACCTCCATACTGTTTTCCAGAGTGGTTGCACCAGCTTGCATTCCCACCAACAGTGTAGGAGGGTTCCCCTTTCTCAACATCCCCACCAACATCTGTCATTTCCTGACTTGTTAATTTTAGCCATTCTGACTGGTGTGAGGTGGTATCTCATTGAGGTTTTGATTTGGATTTCCCTGATGCCGAACGATGTTGCGCACTTTTTCATGTGTCTGTTGACCATTTCGATGTCTTCTTTGGAAAAATGTCTGCTCATGTCTTCTGCCCATTTCTTGATTGGATTATTCGTTCTTTGGGTGTTGAGTTTGATAAGTTCTTTATAGATTTTGGATACTAGCCCTTTATCTGATATGTCATTTGCAAATATTTTCTCCCATTCTGTTGGTTGTCTTTTGGTTTTGTGGACTATTTCTTTTGCTGTGCCAAAGCTTTTTATCTTGATGAAATCCCAATAGTTCATTTTTGCCCTTGCTTCCCTTGCCTTTGGCGATGTTTCTAGGAAGAAGTTGCTGCGGCTGAGGTCGAAGAGGTTGCTGCCTGTGTTCTCCTTTAGGATTTTGATGGACTCCTGTCTCACGTTTAGGTCTTTCAACCATTTGGAGTCTATTTTTGTGTGTGGTGTAAGGAAATGGTCCAGTTTCATTCTTCTGCATGTGGCTGTCCAATTTTCCCAACACCATTTGTTGAAGAGACTGTCTTTTTGCCATTGGACATTCTTTCCTGCTTTGTCAAAGATTAGTTGACCATAGAGTTGAGGGTCCATTTCTGGGCTCTCGATTCTGTTCCACTGATCTATGTGTCTGTTTTTGTGCCAGTACCATACTGTCTTGATGATGACAGCTTTGTAATAGAGCTGGAAGTCCAGAATTGTGATGCCGCTGGCTTTGCTTTTCTTTTTCAACATTCCTCTGGCTATTCGGGGTCTCTTCTGGCTCCATACAAATTTTAGGATTATTTATTCCATTTCTTTGAAAAAAGTGGATGGTATTTTGATGGGGATTGCATTGAATGTGTAGATTGCTCTAGGTAGCATTGACATCTTCACAATGTTGGTTCTCCCAATCCATGAGCATGGAACGTTTTTCCATTTCTTTGTGTCTTCTTCAATTTCTTTCATGAGTATTTTATAGTTTTCTGAGCACAGATCCTTTGCCTCTTTGGTTAAATTTACTCCTAGGTATCTTATGGTTTTGGGTGCAATTGTAAATGGGATCGACTCCTTGATTTGTCTCTCTTCTGTCTTGTTGTTGGTGTATAGGAATGCCACTGATTTCTGTGCATTGATTTTATATCCTACTACATTACTGAATTCCTGTATGAGTTCTAGCAGTTTTGGGGTGGAGTCTTTTGGGTTTTCCACATACAGTATCATATCATCTGCAAAGAGTGAGAGTTTGACTTCCTATTTGCCGATTTGGATGCCTTTGATTTCTTTTTATTGTCTGATTGCTGTGGCTAGGACTTCTAATACTATGTTGAATAGCAGTGGTGATAGTGGACATCCCTGCCGCGTTCCTGACCTTAAGGGAAAAGCTCTCAGTTTTTCCCCATTGAGAATGATATTCGCTGTAGGTTTTTCATAGATGGCTTTTATGATATTGAGGTATGCACCCTCTATCCCTATACTCTGAAGAGTTTTGATCAAGAAAGGATGTTGTACTTTGTCAAATGCTTTTTCTGCATCTATTGAGAGGATCATATGATTCTTGTTCTTTCTTTTGTTAATGTATTGTATCACGTTGATTGATTTGTGGATGTTGAACCAGACTTGCAGCCCAGGGATAAATCCCACTTGGTCGTGGTGAATAATCCTTTTAATGTACTGTTGGATCCTATTGGCTAGTATTTTGGTGAGAATTTTTGCATCCATGTTCATCAAGGATATTGGTCTGTATTTCTCCTTTTTGATGGGGTCTCTGTCTGGTTTTGGGATCAAGGTAATGGTGGCCTCATAAAACGAGTTTGGAAGTTTTCCTTCCATTTCTATTTTTTGGAACAGTTTCAGGAGAATAGGTATTAATTCTTCTTTAAATGTCTGATAGAATTCCCCTGGGAAGCCATCTGGCCCTGGGCTTTTGTTTCATGGGAGATTTTTGATGACTGCTTCAATTTCCTTAGTGGTTATAGGTCTGTTCAGGTTTTCTATTTCTTCCTGGTTCAGTTTTGGTAGTTGATACATCTCTAGGAATGCATCCATTTCTTCCAGATTGTCTAATTTGCTGGCATAGAGTTGCTCATAATATGTTCTTATAATTGTTTGTATTTCTTTGGTGTTGGTTGTGATCTCTCCTCTTTCATTCATGATTTTATTTGTTTGGATCCTTTCTCTTTTCTTTTTGCTAAGTCTGGCCAGGGGTTTATCAATCTTGTTAATTCTTTCAAAGAACCAGCTCCTAGTTTCGTTGATCTGTTCTACTGTTCTTTTGGTTTCTAGTTCATTGATTTCTGCTCTGATCTTTATTATCTCTCTTCTCCTGCTGGGTTTAGGCTTTATTTGCTGTTTTTCTCTAGCTCCTTTAGGTGTAGGGTTAGGTTGTGTATTTGAGACCTTTCTTGTTTCTTGAGAAAGTCTTGTATTGCTATATACTTTCCTCTCAAGACTGCCTTTGCTATATCCCAAAGATTTTGAACAGTTGTGTTTTCATTTTCATTGGTTTCCATGAATTTTTTTAATTCTTCTTTAATTTCTTTGTTGATCCATTCATTCTTTAGTAGGATGCTCTTTAGCCTCCATGTATTTGAGTTCTTTCCGACTTTCCTCTTGTGATTGAGTTCTAGTTTCAAAGCATTGTGGTCTGAAAATATGCAGGGAATAATCCCAATCTTTTGGTAGCAGTTGAGACCTGACTTGTGACCTAGGATGTGATCAGTTCTGGAGAATGTTCCATGGGCACTAGAGAAGAATGTGTATTCCGTTGCTTTGGGATGGAATGTTCTGAATATGTCTGTGAAGTCCATTTGGTCCAGTGTGTCATTTAAAGTCTTTATTTCCTTGTTGATCTTTTGTTTAGATGATCTGTCCATTTCAGTCAGGGGGGTGTTAAAGTCCCCCACTATTATTGTATTGTTGTCAATGTGTTTCTTCGCTTTTGTTATTAATTGGCTTATATAATTGGCTGCTCCCATGTTAGGGGCATAGATATTACAATTGTTAGATCTTCTTGTTGGATAGACCCTTTAAGTAGGATATAGTGTCCTTCCTCATCTCTTATTACAGTCTTTGATTTAAAATCTAATTTGTCTGATATAAGGATTGTCACCCCAGCTTTCTTTTGGTGTCCATTAGCACGGTAAATGGTTTTCTACCCCCTCCCTTTCAATGTGGAGGTGTCTTTGGGTGTAAAATGAGTCTCTTGCAGACAGCATATTGATGGGTCTTGTTTTTTAATCCAATCTGATAGCCTGTGTCTTTTGATTGGGGCATTTAGCCTATTTCCGTTCAGGGTAACTATTGTAAAGTATGAATTTAGTGCCATTGTATTGCCTGTAAGGTGACTGTTACTGTATATTGTCTGTGTTCCTTTCTGATCTTTGCTGCTTTTAGGCTCTCTCTTTGCCTAGAGGACCCCTTTCAATATTTCTTGGAGGGCTGGTTTCGTGTTTGCAAATTCCTTTAGTTTTTGTTTGTTCTGGAAGGTTTTTACCTCTCCTTCTATTTTCAATGACAGCCTAGCTGGATATAGTATTCTTGACTGCATATTTTTCTCGTTTAGTGCTCTGAAGATATCATGCCAGTCCTTTCTGGCCTGCCAGGTCTCTGTGGATAGGTCTGTTGCCAATCTAATATTTTTACCATTGTAGGTTACATATCTCTTCTCCCGAGCTGCTTTCAGGATTTTCTCTTTGTCTCTGAGACTCGTAAGTTTTACTATTAGATGTCGGGGTGTTGACCTATTATTATTGATTTTGAGAGGGGTTCTCTGTGCCTCCTGGATTTTGATGACTGTTTCCTTCCTCACATTAGGGAAGTTCTCTGCTATTATTTGCTCCAATATACCTTCTGCCCCTCTCTCTCTTTCTTCTTCTTCTGGGATCCCAATTATTTTAATGTTGTTTCGTCTTATCGTATCCCTTATCTCTTGAATTCTGCCCTCGTGATCCTGTAGTTGTTTATCTCTCTTTTTCTCAGCCTCTTTATTTTCCATCATTTGGTCTTCTAATCACTGATTCTCTCTTCTGCCTCATTTATCCTAGCAGTTAGTGCCCCCATTTTTGATTGCACCTCATTAATAGCCTTTTTGATTTAGACTTGGTTAGATTTTAGTTCTTTTATTTCTCCAGAAAGGGTTTCTCTAATAACGTCCACACTTTTTTCAAGCCCAGGTAGTATCTTTAAAGTCATGATTCTGAACTCTAGGTCCGACATCGTGCTAATGTCTGTATTGAGTAGGTCCCTGGCTGATGGTACTACCTCTTGTTCTTTTTGCTGAGGTGATTTTTTTCGTCTTGTCATTTTGTCCAGAGGAGAATAGATGAGTGAGAGAACAAAATGCTAACAGGTTAACAATGTCCCCAGCAAATATACTGTATACAAATCAGAAAAGACCTGAAACCAGGGGAAAAGAAAGGGAAAGAAAGAAAAAAGAAAGAGGAAAAAAAAGATAAAAACAAAAACAGAACAATACAAAAAAAAGCAGAATATGATCAAATATGATCAGGCTAGTGCATAGATCAGTGCCACACATTAGGTTTTGGGCGTATTTTGGTCTGTTAGATAAAAGTGCCTCCTAAAATTTTAAAGGAAGAAAGACATATATGTACAAGATAAGGGTTGATACAATGAAGGGATGGAAGATGACTGTAAAGATGAAAATTATAAAAGATTTTATAAAAGGAATTGATAAAATAAGTTGTTTGAAAAAAGAAAGAAGAAGATTAAAAAAAAAAAGAAAAAAGGGAGAGAATGTGATCAGGCAGGAGACTAGAACAAAGCCATACAGTAGTGATTTAGGGTATATTTTGATCTGTAGAAGAAACTGTATCTCAAAATTTTAAAGAGAGAACAACTTATATATATATGCCAAAAATAAGGGTAACTATTATGAAGGGATAAAATATGGCTCTAAAAATGAAAAATAAAAAAATTTTTTTTTTTTAAAGGCATTGATAAGATGTTGGTTGAAAAAGGGAAAAAGAAAAAGAAAAAAAAAGTTAAAAAAATTAACTTTGATGAACTAATGAATCATGGTAAAAAAAAGCCATGAATTCTATGTGCAGTATTCCCCTAGCGCTGGAGTTCTCCTGTTCTCCTTGATGGGTAAACTTGGTCTTGGCTGGCTGTACGTGCTGATCTTCTGGGGGAGGGGCCTGTTGCCGTGGTTCCCAAATGTCTTTGCTGGAGGCGGAATTGCCCCGCCATTGTTGGTCCGGGCTAAGCAAGCTGCTCGGGTTTGCTCTCAGGAGCTTTTGTTCCCTGCAAGCTCTCGGTACAGCTTTGGAGGACCAGGACGAAAATGGTGGCCTCCCAATCTCCACCCGGAGGAGCTGAGAATTTGGGGCCCCGCTCCTCAGTGCGCCCCCAGAGAAAAGCAGTCACTCCCGTCTCCCCGGTCTCCAGCTGCACTCCGTGCTCACCCGGCCTGTGACCGAGCATTTCTATCTCTGGCACCTGACCCCGTGTGGAGACTCCAAACCCAGCAGATCCCTGGGGTACATTCCCGCACCGCTCCTCCCGGGGGAGGGAGGGGAGTCTCCCCGGCTCTGCCACTTTTTGGGTCCCTGCTGGAGGAGCAGTGGCCCGACTGGGCCGCGGATCACAGTTTATGGCAACCCCGAGCTGAGAGCCCGTGCCTCGGCTCCGTCTCTGCTGCCGGCTTCCCCGCTCCGATACCTGGGAGCTCTGCCACACTCAGGCACCCCTGGTCCTTCTGTGACCCCGAGGGTCCTGAGACCACACTGTCCCAGGAGGATTCCACCCCCCGCTTAGCCACTGCAGCGACGTCCCTCAGCGGAGCCAACTTCTAAAAGGTCCGATTTTGTGCTCTGAGGCTCTAGCACTTGCCAGAAGTGGCTGACGGAGGCTCCCACCCCCACCGCCTATCCTCCCGAATATCGTCTCGGATTCCCTTCTCCGCACGTCCTACCTTCCAGTAAGTGGTCGTTTCTTTGTTCAGAGAGTTGTTGCTACTCTCCTCTTCGATCTCCTGTTGAGTTCGTAGGTGTTCAGAATGGTTTGATCCCTATTCAGCTGAATTCCTGAGACCAGATGAAATCTAGGTCTCCTACTCCTCCGCCAGCTTGCTCCGCCCCCCATATATATATATTTTAAGCACAATGAAATATGGTATGTCTAATGGGTGTAGTGTGAGTAAACTTAGACCTCTGCTAATAACTTCATTTAGTAATTCTGGAGATTAGTAGTGATTTTGTAACCTGTAATGATTTGTAATTCTAGAGGTTAGTAGTGATTTTGACTACTCATTTGCAAACAGGAAGTCTGAGATACAGAGAAAGGGAAGCCATTTCCTGAGGGTCACTTCAGACAAGGCTAGAATTAGGATCCAGTTTTCTTCTTGTTCTTGAGTCTAGATCTCTCCATTTTATTAGAATTAAGTGTAAAGCAGATTGGTAAAATTCATGAATTGTGATTCCCAAACTGGTGCCCCTAATTATTTGACGGTTCCAAAGGGTATAAAAACTATCTAGGAGCCTAATGAAAAGTATACATTTAATCTGAGGCAAAGCTTCATGGGCAAAATAAGATGTTAAGTTGTTTTGTTTTTGGTCAGAGTTCTATCTAGTCTGTTGGGTCACTTTGTTATATGCTGATCAGCAGATCTGATTACCAGTTAGATGGGTTTTGTGGATCACTTACCTGTTTGCTCTCAAATCTGTTGTCCATCTTCCCTTGCTCAGCTCTGTATCCAAGGGAAATATATTTCCCCAGTTTACTTGCTAACTCACTTCTGAGTGATTTCAGTTAATGGGAGGCATCAGAAGAAGACCAGAGGGTGTGTATGGGGGGGAACCAGGAATCTCTCCCTTCTGCTCTGCCTTGGGCCATACCTCCTTCCTTGGTTGTGTTTCCTCAGGGGCTCTAAATTTCGCTGGACCGCCCTTCCCTCCATGGTCCCATCCCACTAGGCAGCCTCTGCTGTGGTTCTAGCTCCTGCTGGATGCTCCTAGCTTTGGACTTTAAACAGTAACGTATCTCATTTTTTCTTTAGCCAAAGGAATGGCAATGGCTTCCTTTTCTTGCTGTGGTTTCCTGGGTGCTCTTTCAGCTCTTCTATCATCTGTGCAATAAACTCCTCATGTCAAATCCTCTGTGTTTGGAATACCTAGAATGGTTTCTGTTTTCCTTACTGGACCCTCACTGATGCATAGAATTTTTTAAAATTAATTACATTGGAAAAAATAAATCCGTTGTTGCCTGAGATACAAATTTGGTTAGATACCGTCGATCTAAAAAAGGAAAAATGTGAAAAAGAAGAAAAGGGTCTTTGGTACTGGAAGGATTTGGACCCCCTGAGCAGTGGGGCATATAAGGTAGAGCTGAAGGGAGCCTTAGGAGACACCATTTTCATATGAGGAAAACAAGTCCCAGAGAAATAGGATGACTGGTCTATGGTCACTCAGCGAGTTAGTAAATGAATGACCAGGACCAAAACTCAGTTGCTTCCAGGCACATTTTACATAGCATAATTAGAAAGGCATTTGCAATCAGAGAGATCCAGTTAGAAACCCCGCTCCACCGCCCATTTGGTGTGTGATTTTGGGCAAGTCGCTTATTATCTCTGAATCTCAGTTTTCTCATCTCTAAACTTCACAGGGTTTGTGAAACTGAAAGCAGTCACTGTAAAAGAACTTGGCCAAGAGCAGGGCCAGAGTAGTCACTAAATGTGTGACCTTTCCTTCCCCCCGATGCATGATTTTTCTAGAACACTCTCCAGGAACAATCAAAAATTTTAAGGTGGGTTTTTGTTTTGTTTTTAAACTTTCTTAAAATTTCTCTTTTGCTTTTAGTGACTTGCAACAAAAGAAAATAAAGGATTTGACAAAATACTTCAATAATATGACTGAGTGCTTTTTTAAAAAGTACCCATAATTGTGCTCTGAACATCCTTCTCCATACTATGTGAAGAGTGCCCTGGAGAGTACACTGTTTTTATGCCATCTTTAGTTTCCATTTTGCCTCTTAAGACATTGGAATGAGAATTATTATCTGTCTGAAGTTACGTATGCTTGGACCTGCTCTATGACACTTGGCAATCAGCAGTGATTTAGGCCTATTTTCCTCCATTTCCTGATTGGTTATAGACCACAAATAGATTCTGTTACCCAAAACTGATTCTTTCAGAAGCCTGCTCCTATGGGCCCATGCCTTGAGAGCTCCAACCCTTTGGCTCAGTTGAAAAGCTGAGCTGTGTAAGATGTCAGCCTCGTGGTAACAAGTGCTCCAGTCCAAGTCCAGTTACATACTGCTGCAGGGATGGAAAGGAGTTATTTATACTCCTCAATTCTGTTCTTTTCTTTGAAACCCTGTTAGATTGGAGAACACCTCAAAGAGCAACGTTGCTTTCGCTTTCAGGAGGCGGAGGCCTGGAGCACAGTGAGCCCACCTTCTCTTCTCCCTCTCCTGCTCCCCTCACCAATCCCATGTTTTGGAGGCTGTGTTGCACTAATCTTTTATTTTCTTTGAATAGTGTTGTCCCTCATATATTACACCTTGAGGTTCTTGGCTACATAGGGAGAGCTTCCTTACTTTGAAGTGAGTTTGGATTTAAAAAATGGTCTTTCTTGCAGTTTCCTTTCAGGCACTTCCTTTATGTGTAGCCATGATGCAAAGTAGGCAGAGAGCTGCTTAAAGGATGGGGCAGAGCTATGGAAACAGATTTTCCATGGGTAATGCTATAGGTTTGCTTTTATTGAATAAATGGTTGGAATAGCCTGGGGAGGGTAGGTTCTGGAGTCCATACTTGCCTAGCAAAGGCCACCAGAAAAGCTGGTAGATATGGTTGTGTTTGGAGAACTAATCAGAGGGATTTAAATTTTGTGCAGACTGCATTTCAACTCTCCATGTTAGAAGCTCTTTATTTTTTTGCTAGTGGAGTGCTAGAAACAGGGACCTCAGGAATGCAGTTCTATGTATGACCTGGGGTGATGGGCCACCTCTATTTATGGCAAATGGCTTTGACTTCTGTGGGATTGGGTCATATTGTTACAGCTGCAAGACTAAAAAGGATTTGAATGATTATATTTTGACTAGAATTCTTCCTACACTTTTAAGGAACAGGGAAACTTTAGTCTTTGTTTCTCTCTCCCAGTCTCTCCTTACTTTCCCTCATTCCATCTCTCTCCCACTTCTCCCAAAGCCCTTTTTTGGTTACTGTGTTACACTAATCTTTTATTAGTTGTCATGGAATATTGTGTGCCACTCATCTATTGCACCTTGGTATTCTTGGCCACATATAGAGAACTTCACTTTGAAGTGAGTTTGAGTTTAAAATGTTACTGTTTTCTTGTGGTTTCCTTTCAGGCAATTGCTTTGTATGTGATAATGATGCAAAGCAAACAGAGAGTAGAGTTCAGGCTTTAGGATGGGCCAGAACTATGGAAACAGATTCTTCTTCAGTTAATACTACAGATGTGCCTGACTTCAATGTTATCTCAGTGACGTGGTTGATTGTTGTCAACAAAGAGAAGAATAAGCAAGAGAGAAGGAAGGAGTAGTATATGATAAGAACAAAAAGAGAAACACTCAGTGTCTTTAATAATTGGATGCCAAGAACATGTCTAAGCATCTCAATTTTCCATCATAGTTATTATTTTTGTTTTAAAAAACGAGTTAATTTGCAGTTTAGTGCACTTTCTACTGAGTAGTGGAAACGGGAACTAATTGCCAGATACTGTACTGGGCACTCTATTTCCATTGTCTTTTTTAAGCCTTGCACCAACACATTGAGATAAGCATTTATGATGGTCTAGGGATGTAGGTCAAGTGTTTAGCACACACATGCACACATACAACACACTCATACTAACAGGTACACACAGTGTCCACACCCCTGTTGGAATTTTTCAATCTAAATAACTGGGATAGGAGTGAAATAGCCCCGATCCTCAGCCTATAAATCTACTGAGGATTTTGGTTCTGGCATGGCAAAGTAAACCCAATATAACCCATCTCTTCCACTGACTGCAGCTGTAAACACTGGATAAAATACAAACAAAACAAAACAAAAAAACAGTATTTGAGGATTCTGAAAACGTGGACGAGTGACCAGAGTGGTGAGATTCTCATGTTTCCCCCTCCTTTCTTAGGGCCATTCCCCAAGGGTGGTACTGATTATGGAATAGTGAGGGAGTGATGGCAGTACAGGCAGATAGAATCTTAATGGAAACCCATTCCTTCTGGCTACAAGAACCAGGAAAAGGAGCCCTTAGGGGCTGAGAGTGAGGGGGAGAATACCAGCATGGAGAGAACTGGAAAACGGATCCCTCATTCTGTGTATGCATCTGCACAAATCTCAGGCTCATTCTTGAAGTACAAATGGGAGTGACAGACTTAACTAGCATAGCACGGGCTTTGACAATGAAACTGAAGTTTGAACCAGTACCCACAGATGGTAAGATAGAACTTGCAATCTGAGCCTAAACAGTTGATTGCCACTAAAATAAGAACATCAACATTCTCTAGAGGATTATAATAGGACTCAGCATCTAAAAAAATAGAACATTCACAATGCCCAGACACATTTCAACCATTATGTGACATATTAAAAGGCCAGGGAAATGTATTCACATCTTTACCCCAATAGAAAAGATAATCAACATATGTTTTAAACTCAGTGTGACCTGGATATTGGGATTATGAGACACAGACTTTAAAACAGCTATTATAACTATCTATGCACCATGAGGTAAGGAAACACACTTGAAATGTATGGAAAGATAGAAGCTTTTCACAGAGAACTAGAAAGAGAATCAAATGGCTATTTCAGGACTGAAAAAATATAGAAAATTTACTAAAACAACCCCCAATATCTGAAAACTGGATGGGCTCCATAGCAACATGGAAATGCTAGAGAAAAGAGTCTGTGAACTTGAGGATAGATCAATAAAAGTTATCTAGTCTAAAGAACAGAGGGAAAAGATTGAAAAAAATAAACATAACCTCAGGGACCTGTAGGACAATATCAATATGTGGTTTCTTAATCCCAGAAGGCAAGGATGAAGAGACTGAGGTAGAAAAAATATTTGAAGAAATAATGGCCAAAATATTCCCCAAAGGAAAAGGACTCAAGAAGTCCCATGAACCCCAAACAGGATAAAAATTAAAAAAAATATATGCCTAGAACTCATCAGAATCAAACTTCTAAAAACCAGTGATAAATTTAAAAATCTTGACAGAAACTAGAGAAAAATAGTACATTATGTACAGGGGAACACCAATTCAAATAACTTTCGGTTTCTCATCTGAAGCCATGGAAGGCTAGAAGATAGTGAGATAGCATAAAATGCTGAAAGAAAATAATTGTTAACCCGGAAATTCAAGCTCCAGGGAAAATATCTTTCAGAAATGAAAGCAAAATAAAGACATTTTCTGATAAAGAAATTTTAAAATAATTTATCCCCAAGATAAGAAATGCTAAAGTGCCAAGTGTCCATCGATTGATGAATGGATAGAAGTGATGTGGCACATATACACAATGGAATATTATTCAGCCATAAAAAAGAATGAGATATTGCCATTTACAAAAACATGGGTGGAGCTAGAGAATATAATGCTAAGTGAAATAAGTCAGTCAGAGTCAAATACCATATGATTTTACTCATATATGGAATTTAAGAAACGAAACAAACAAGCAAAGGGGAAAGAGAGAGAGAGAGATAACAAGAAACAGACTCTTTTAACTATGGAGAACAAACTAATGGTTACCAGAGGGGAGGTGGGTTGGGGGGATGGGTAAACTAGGTGATGGGGATTAAGGAGGGCACTTGTCATGATGAGCACTGGGTGATGTATGGAAATGTTGAATCACTATATTACACACCTGAAACTAATATAACACAGTATGTTATCTATACTGGAATTTAAAATAAAATAAAATTAAAATTAAAATAAATAAAGATAAAAAAAGTTGTCACCACACACAAAATCTGTAGCTATGTAATGTGATGGATGTGTTAACTAACCTTGTGGTAATCATTCACTATATATCTCAAATAATTATATTGTATACCTTAAACTTACACAATCTTAAATATTAACTATATTTTAATAAAACTGGAAAAAAGAAAAATTTTAAGATTTTTAAAAATTTAGATAAATACATATGTACACACATTCCCTATTCACAGTAATACCATGCCAAAAATTGTCTAGGAATAAATCTTACAAAAGATGTCCAAGACCTCTACAGTTTCTTTTGGAGAAGATTTTTTTATACCAAAATCCATTTATTTAACAGTTGCATTATTCAAGAAATTTGTTCATTTCCTTTAAATTGTCAAATTTGTTGGCATAAAGTTGTTTGTAATATTCTCTAATTATCCTGTTATTGTCTATAGAATCTGTGGTTAGAACTCTTTTATTTCTGATATTGGTGACTTGTTTTGTCTCTCTTTTTCCCTTGACCACTCACTCCAGCTAGAGATGTGTCAGTTTTGTTCATCTTTTCAAGAAAACAACTTTTGGATTTGTTGATTTTCTCTATTTCCTGTTCTTTCTTTCTTTCTTTTTTCTTCTTTCTTTTCCTTCCTTCCTTCCTTCCTTCCTTCCTTCCTTCCTTCCTTCCTTCCTTCCTTCCTTCCTTCCTTCCCTTCTTTCTTTCTGTTCTTATCTTTGTTATTCACTTCCTTCTGCTTTGGTTTGCTTTGCTCTCTCTCTCTTTCTTTTTAGTTTCCTAAGGTGAAACCTTAGTCATTGATTTTAAATCTTTATTCTTTTTTAACATAAGCATTTAAAGCCATGCTTTTCACTCTAAGTAGTGTGTTAGTTCCATGTCACAAAATTTGTGTATTTGCATCATCATTCAGTTAAAATATTTTCTAATTTCTCTCATCATGTTGTCTTTGACCTATGAAATATTTAGAAGTGTTCTCTTCAAGATACTTGATATAATTTGTTATTGATTTCTAACTGAATGCTCTTGTGGTCAGGGAATATACATTGTATGATTTTGCTCCCTTTAAGCTGCTGAGACCTGTTTCATGGCCCATCACCTGGTTTTTGGCCATTGTTGCTTCTTCTTAGTGAATGCTACTGCACTTGAAAGGAATGTATATTCTGCAGCTGTTTGATGTAATGTTTCATAAATGTCAGTTAAATCAAGAAGGTTGATACTGTTGTTAAAATTTTATCTTTACTGATTTTTTTTTTGTGAAGTTCTCTCAAATGCTGAGAGACAATATTAAAATCCTTATCACAATCATGGAATTTCTATTTCTCCCTATAATTTGGTCAATCTTTACCACATATATTTTTGAGACTCTCTTATTAAGTGCACATACACATAAAATTTAAAAATCTTTCTGATGAAATGATCCTTTCATCATTGTGATATGCCATTCCCCCTTTATCTCCAGGAACACTCTTTGCCTTGAAGTCTATTTCATCTGACATTAAAATTGCCCCTCCAATCTTCTTACTGTTTATGCTTATATGATGGATCTTTTTCTATTTGCTTTCAACCTTTTTTTTTTTAAGATTTATTTATTTATTTTAGAGAGAGAAAGTATGAGCAGGAGGGGCAGAGGGAGAAGGAGAGGGAGAGAATCCTAAGCATACTCTACGCTGAGCATGGAGCCCAACATGGAGCTTGATCTCACCACTCTGAGATCATGACCTGAGCTGAAATCAAGAGTTGGATGCTCCACTGACTGAGCCACCCAGGGTGCCCCAAGTTCTAACAATTTTTTGGTGGAGTCTTCCAAGTTTCTGTATATAGTATCATGTTATCTGCAAATTGAGACAGTTTTATTTTCTCTTCTCTGATTTGGATGCATTTTATTTATTTTTTCTTACCTAATTGGTCTGGTAAGGACTTCTAGTACTATGTTGCATGAAAGTGGCAAGAGTGAGTATCCTGTCTTTTTTTCTGATTTAGAGGGAAAGCTTTCAATCTTTTAATTGGGTATGATGTTAGTGGTGGGCTTGTCATATACAGCCTTTATTATGTTGAGGTACCTTCCCTCTATACACAATTTGTTGAGAGTTTTTATCATGAATGAATATTGATTTTGTCAAATGCTTTTTCTGCATTTATTGAAATGATCATATGATTTTTATCCTTCATTTTGTTAACATATTACATTGATTGATTTGAAGATGGTGAACCATCCTCGCATCCCTGGAATAAATTCCACTTGTTCATGGTATATGATCCTTTTAATTAATTAATTAATTTTTAAAAGATTTTATTTATTTGAGCAAGAGCAAGAGAGAGAGAGAGAGAGAGAGAGAGAGAAAGCATGAGCAGGGGGAGAGGTGGAGGGAGAGGGAGAAGCAGACTCCTTGCTGAGCATGGAGCTGGATGTGGGACTCTATCCCAGGACCCTGGGATCATGACCTGAGCCAAAGGCAGACACTTAACCTACTGAGCCACACAGGTATCCCTGTATGATCCTTTTAATGTATTTTTGAATTTGGTTTGCTGATATTTTGTTGAAGATCTTTGCATCTATGTTCATCAGGCATTTTGGCGTGATTTTTTCTTTTCTTGCCTGGTTTTGGTATCAAGGTAATGCTGGCCTCATAAAATGAGTTTTGAAGCATTCTCTTTTTTATTTTTTGGAAGAATTTGAGACAGATTGGCATTAATTCTTTAAATATTTGGTAGAATTTACCAGTGAAGCCATTTGGTCCTGGGCTTTTGTTTGTTGGGAAGTTTTTTTATTACTGGATTGTAAGTAAGATTGGTCTCTTATAATTGGTCTGTTTAGATTTTCTGATTCTTCATAATTCAGTCTTGGTTGGTTATACATTTCTAGGATTTTACTTCTTTTTATATTCTCCAATTTGTTGGTGTATAGTTGTTTATAATAGTCTCTTATGATCCCTTGTATTTCTATGGTATCAGTTGTAGCTTACCCTGTTTCACTTCTGATTTTGTTTGAGTCTTCTCTCTTTTTCTTGGTGAGTCTGGCTAAATGTTTGTTAATTTTGTTTTTTCTTTTCAAAAAAACAACTCTTGGTTGTGTTAGTCTTTTTTATTGTTTTCCTATGCTCTATTTCATTTATTTTTGTTCTAATCTTTATTATTTCCTTTCTTCTGCTAACTTTGGGCTTAGTTTGTTCTTTTTTTAGCTCATTGGGCTATAAAGTTAGGCTGTTTCTTTCTTTCTTTTTTTTTAAAGATTTTATTTATTTGACAGAGAGACACACAGCGAGAGAGGGAACACAAGCAGGGGGAGTGGGCAGAGAGCCCGATGCGGGGCTCGATCCCAGGACTCTGGGATCATGACCTGAACCGAAGGCAGATGCTTAATTACTGAGCCACCCAGGTGCCCCAGTTAGGCTGTTTCTTTGAGATTTTTTTCTTGATGTGTTTATCACTATAAACTTCCCTTTTTGTTTGTCTGTTAATTTATTTTTTAGAGAGAGAAAGCACATGTGTGTGTGATATGGGGGAGGGGCAGAGGGAGAGGGAGAGAGAATCTTAAGCAGGCTCAATGACAAGCGGGAAGCCTGACAGGGGGCTCAGTCCCAGGACCCTGACATCGTGACCTGAGCCGAAGTCAAGAGTCAAACACTTAACTGACTGAGCCACCCAGGCACCCCTAAACTTGCCTTTTAGAACTGCGTTTGCTACACTCCTAGTTTGGGTATGTTGTGTTTTCATTTTCATTTGTCTCAGGATGGTTTCTTGATTTCCTTTTTGTATTGTTCTTTGATCCACTGACTGCTCAAGGGTATGCTGTTTAATTTCCATGTATTTGTGAATTTTCCAGCTTTTTTCCTGTAATTGGTTTCTAGTTTAATTTTATTTTGATCTGAAAAGATACTTGATATAATTTCTATTTTCTTGAATTTGTTGAGACTTCTTTTGTGTCCTAACATATCTATTCTGGAAAATGTTCCATGTGTACTTCAGAAGAATGTATATTCTGCTGCTTTAGGATGGAATGTTCTGTAAATGTCTGTTAAGTCTGTCTGGTCTAACACATCACTTAAGTCCAATATTTCCTTATTGATTTTCTGTCTGGATATCTACCCATTGATGAAAGTGGGATATTGGAGTCCTCTACCATTACTCTTTTGTTGTCTATTTCTCCATGTAGGTCTTTTAACATTTGCTTTATGTATTTAGGCGCTCCTATGTTGGGTGTATAAATATTTGCAAATGCTATATCCTCTTGTTGGATTAATCCCCTTGTCTTTATATAATGACCTTCTTTGTCTCTTATTACAGTCTTTGTCTTAAAGTGTATTTTGTCTAAGGATAGCTACCTCAGCTTTCTCTTGGCTTCTTTTTCAGAGATACTGGTGACCTGGAGTAGGGCAGATGGAAAACACAAAGATGGCACCCAATGGCCTCCCCAGTCTCTGAAGAGGATTGCAGTTTGCCCCTAGATGTGTTTTAAATTAGAAGCCTGGCCTTCAGGCTGCAGCTTTTAAGATAAGCAAATAGGCCTCTTTTATAAAAAGACATCAAATTTTAGTCTGTTGCCTCTATACTGGAAGCTATGGGGACAGCCATAGTGAGTCCACTTGAGCCCTTAAAGAACTGTCTCTGAGTTTGCAATAGCCTTTTTGGGTCTTGTGGATGCAAGACTTCTTGGCTTTCCAAAGCTAGTTGTTTTGGAGGCCCATCTTTCAGGTGGAAGTCTTAAATGTTGGGGCTCTAGATGTGGGGTATAAACCTTTCAGGTCCATACTTCTCAGGGAGAAGTTGGGAGTTTTGTGTTTCCTCTCAGTTGTGTGTCACCAAGCCAGGATTGGGATTTATGGTTAGATTGAGTTTTAGCCTCTCCCACTCACTTTGATGTGGTTTTTATTTGTTCGCCCAGTGTGTAGGAGTCACTCAGCTAGTTTCAGGATTTCTTTCAGAGCTAATTGTTAGAACTATATATTCATTGTGTTCATGGGAGGAGGTGAGTTCAGGAGTCTCCCTACCTTACCATCTTGACCAGAATCAGCAGTTTCTTAAAGATTTAAAGTACACCTACCCTGTGATCCAGCCATTCTACTTCTAGGTATTTACCCAAGAGAAATAAAAGAGCATAAGTCCATACAAAGACATGTATACAAATGATCATAGCAGCTTTATATGTAATAGCCTCAAATTAGAAACAACCCAATGAACATAACAGGAGAATAGATAAACAAATTGTTGTAAAACCATATAATGGAATACTACCCATCAATAGCAAGGAATAAATTGTGGATACAGGGAACAACATGGATGAATCTCAAATCCTGGTGAGTGAGGGGTGTCTGGGTGGCTTAGTTGGTTAAACATATGCCTTCAGCTCAGGTCATGATCTCGGGGTCTAGGTCCTCAATGGGGAGCCTGCTTCTCCCTCTTCCTCTGCCACTCTGTGCCCCATCCCCATTGTGCTCTCTTTCTCAAATAAATAAATAAAATCTCAAAAAAAATCATGGTGAGTAAAACAATCCAGGCACAAAAAATATACACTATATGAATCCATTTATATAGAATTCCAGAAAATGCAAACTAATCTATAGTGACAGGAAGTTGATCGATAGTTGCCTGGAAATAAGGGTAGAGGGAGGGATTAAAAAGGACATGGCAAAACTTTTGTGGTGATGAAATATTTGTTATCTTTTTGGTGAATGTTTCACAAGTATGTACATTTGTCAAAAGTAATCGAATTACACACTTAAAATATTTGCAATTTATTGTATTTCAATTATACCACAATAAAAATTTTAAAAACTATTGGAGAGACAGTGTAGTAAAAGATAAACAAATATGTTGCTTCCCTAGACTCTTTTTTCTTTGAACACTTGAATTTTAATGCATTGTATATTTTGCATGTTAAGTTTAAGCTCTCTATAACACATCCAAGTGCCGAGCTTAAGAGAAAGAAGTCTAAGTCAAAGATGCCATATTGGGTTTTGGGTAGGAAATAGTCCTTAAAATCTCAGAAGTGGATGAATTTACCAACATAGAGTACAAAAATAGAGAAAGTCTGGGACTGAGCTCTGAGGAACACTGACAATTTGAAGGTAGGAAAAGGAGGTGGAGCCGGTGAAGGAGGCCAAGAAGGAGCAGCTAACGGGGCTGAAGGAAATCCAGGGAGCTGAGATCAGAGAAGCCAAGAGAGAAAAGTGCTTCAGGAGGGATCACTTAGGCCCAATTCTACTGAATGCCCAGTAAACTGAGGATATAATAGTGTTCAAGAACTATGGGATTTTGAATTTGGAATCAGAAAAAAATAACACAAGTAGAGCTATGCAAAAACTTGACAACATGTAACAAATTTTGCCTGATTTATTTTTGAGTTAATGAGCTCCACACTCAAATTAAAAATATATAAAAAGGCTAATTTATTATAGGTCATTTTGATGTATCACTGGGTCTAAGTCTGATAGTTAATTTTAAATTGAAATTTGAATTGAAATTTTAATTGTAAATCGTTATTCATTTTGTTACCAAAGTTTTTGATGTTCACCGCTAAATGATTTATGAGATTTGTAGTTGACCCATATGATGAAGGTGTGAACCATCCTTACACCACTAAAATAGAAAAGCCATGGGAAAAAACCATTGCAACAATTGAGTTACATGAATTGGTCACACATGGTTTACAGGGTTGGGTTTTCACCTGAAGTACCAGCCATCAGCCCTTCCTGGGAAATGTTAAATTAAAATAATGGTATAATTCCATTTTTATTTGTAGAGAGAAGGATTTAAATAGTAATGCAGTGTAAACAACCTTGACAGTAATCTTGATTTATAAGTTCTTGAGGGCTTCAACTAGGACTTTAGGGCATGCAGGGCATAAAGAGAACTTGGCAAGAACTTGAGCTGAGGAAGGCAAAATACTAGCCAGCAGGGTGTATTTTCTCCTCTTCTCTCACAGGAGGAGGATATCTATGCGAGGAAAAAAGTTGCCAAAGAAAGTTGCTAAAGCTAAAATTATAGAAGAGTTTGAGGCAATGACGGTTAATCATTTAGAGAGATGGACTCTAACTGGATGAATATACAATGCTATCCTTTCTAAGAAGTAGGATGTATCTGCTGAGAAACAGCTGGGAATGAACTAAGCTTTGGCCTATAATCTTTTTGCTGACATCTTGCCATATTTCAGTGATGCATAAGAAATGCTATACTGGAATCATATGGTTGCATGGCTATAGTATCCATCCAAAGTATAAGAATGCCTGGTTCCCCCTCTCCCCCCTTCCCCTAAGAATTTAACACCTCCTGAGCATGCAGGCCCGTTTTGACCATAACAGGGAAAATTGGCAGCATAATCATCCCTAGAGTCCAGCACTGTCCATGATGGAGATCCATCAGTAACACATGCTGGAGGAAGTTAGGGTGAAGGAGATGACCCTGCCAGCAAGTGCTTAAGGGTTCTGGCTGATCTGCATAGAAACTACTCTCCTTTTACCTTCTCAAGGCCAGAGACTGCCCTGGCTTATCTCAAGTGTAGACCCTCCTTGTCCTTTGTGGTTTCCCTTTCTCTGCAGTTGCCTTCAATCAAGTTTATTTTAATTGGTATCACAGTCACACTGAATGAGGGAAATGCAGGGTGGTGATAAGGCTGAAGGGTGGGGAAGTAGAGGCAGAAAAGAAGCTGAGGAGAAGGAAGGGGGTGATTTTTTTCTATCCTGCCCTGGATCCAGATCTCTCCTGGATGATCTTGGGCACTCTTGAAGTCTATCCACTTTGGGCCACAATGGAAGGACTTCAGTCAGACCCTGGAGACACAAAGGTAACAAACAGCCACTCTTTATACTACCACTTTCTGCTTTTTAGTTGGGAACCTATAGGGCATAACTTCAAGTGCGGAAGAGATGTGACAGAGAAGAGCACTGGCTTATGACTTAGGAGATGTATGCTCACTGTTTACTAGTGGAAAAATTTGGAACCAGTTACTTAAGTCTCTTTGTATAGGCTTATCATGTAAAATGGGAAGAGTAACTACGTTCACTGTGTCTTTAAAGGATCATCCTAAGGATCTGAGGGTAATGTACATTAACTTCCCCATAGGACTATAAAGGTTTATTAAAAGTAAAGTATAAAGGCTCTTAAAAATTTGCATTTAATTCAGATATTTTAAATTAGAAATTTGAAATCCATTTGGGGAGTTTCATTTTGAAATCCTTGGTGATTTTTGTGTGGTATGAAGAAAAGTTTAAGTATGCACTCTGTAGAGAGAACTCAGTGAAACAGAGACATCCAGATAGTGGAAGGTTAAGGGATGATACCAGATAGATAATTAGAGAAAGATTGTTTTGACTGCAGGAACTAGAATGTGCGTAGTGAACGAAAACCAGAGACTGAACTTTGGAAAGAGGTCCATGCAGGTTTGTGATCTTTATCTAGAGCAGAACTTCCTGAGAGTGTGCTGTGAATGGATTCAAGGTATGAAATATTCATCTGGAATAGTCTCCTTGGTGGAAGGCACAGCTCCAGATGGCTACCTCAAATCTTTGCCTTCAGTTATTGATAGATCTGTTGACACGCTATTGATAGACCCTTTTGGTGGCATCCATGTTAACTTCAGAACTACACCAACAACTTGTGTGCATTCTGCAAATTAGAATTTCATCATTATTTTGAAATTCTCATTATGAAAAATTTTGTAGGTTTTGAAACATATTTATATTATTAACAGACATTCCAATTTGAAATAGGAGGAAGAGGTTAGATTTGCTAAATGTAGCTTTAGTGGCTGTGAATTTTTGAATGATTATATAAAATGTTTAAAATTTTTAAATTGCCTGCAAGTTTCTCATTGATGGTGACCAAGAATTATAAAGAGATCATGATTTAAAAAAGGCTGTGTCAGCAAGTACATGTAGCTAATTTTTACATAAAACCTTATAAGAAAAAGTTATGTTCAAAGGAGTAAGCTCAGATTTCTCATTAAAAATCTGAAAAGATCTTATTTGGAAGTTTAAAATATTTCAATATTTAATATCTTCCCTACTACTTTTATTTTTAAATCATAAATATATAATATAAGGAGACTGTAATGATTTCCCCCAGCCCTCCTCCAGTTTACCCCATTGTGCTGTATAGGCATTACCTTTTTCTCTGAGTGCCAGGATATGAAAATGTTGGGAAGCAGTGATCTAAAGAAGAGCACATTGCATAGTCGTTGGCTACCTGTCTTGTTACTGAGTTTCCAGTGAGCTGGGTAGTACCTTGCCTTCATCAATTTAACCCATTGCCAAGAGTTCTTTGCGTCTCTTCTCTGTATTATAAACCAGTTTTGCTTGAAAGCTCTTAAGTACTTATAAATCAAAGCAGGTGTAGGGCATATGGATGCAGAGATTGTGGATAGCAAATGTGCATTTCTTAATTCACTCCAACCTCAATTTTATGCCTGGGAAAACAGCCCAAGCCACATAGCCCTTAATGGTGAAAGACGGTTGTTGATCAAACCAAAATGTTTCTCCCGCTAGCTGGTGTTTCTAAGGAATCTCTGGATTCCTTAGAAAATAGGGGTGGTTGCCTTGTGACTGGAACTCAGGGCCCTGAAAGAGATGGCAGCTGACTGGTGGGCATACACTTCCTTTCCAGAATTACTGGAGTGTGGTGTTCCTGCGGTGCGAAAACCCTTCTCCTGTCTTGAGGCTGGAGAAGTTGTAGGGTGGAAATTCTTGCCAGAAGTATATTACTTCATATTTGACTTTAAGTTCTTAGGTCTAGCTTTTTGGGTTCTAAAATTGGTAATGGTCCATTTAGTACCTTACTATTTTCTTAGAGACAGTAAACACTTGGGAGCTCTGAAAGACACAGTTGTATGATGACATTAGCTATGGCAGTATGGTATAGCAAAAAAGAACACAGCCTTTGGAATCAGATGCCCTATGTTCAGAACCTAATTCTGTCACTTAGCAGCTGGACTTAACTTCGCTGAGCCTCAATTTCCCCAGTGTATAATGGAAAAAGCACTCCGTAACTCATGGAATTGTGACAAAGAATTCAAATGGGAAAACATATGGCAGGTACCTGGTTTAATGCTTAGCAGATAGTATCGAGTAAATGATGGGCATTATTACTGTCATTACTATTATCCCACAGTTACATTAAAAAGGACATATATTCAAACAAAGATTGCTAGAAGCTTGAGAGAGGGATAGCTCATTTAACTTTTGTGCTCATTTCAGGCCTAAATATTAGTGACATTATCTCAGAACCCAGTCATAATTGCTTCTCTCTTCCTCTTCTCACCCTGGGGCAGGGGTGGGGGTGACTCACTAACCTTCTGTGAGTGAGAAACAAACAGAAGATCTTTAAAAAGTGAAAATACAAACAGTGATTCTTTCTGCTAGTGGAATTTCAGGTGCTTTTTCCTTTTTTCTTTTCATTTCTTAAAAACGTTATTCTGAAGTCTAAAAAAATTAAGCTACTTCCATTTTGGAAACATAATCCAGAACACTTGAAGTAAATGAGTATTACAACATTAAGATTTCTTTCATTTAATTGGGAATGTGCTCTGGCAGCTGGATACATCCCACCCTGCTCCTCTCCCCCCACCAGGAGTTGTGTGGGGCGCAGGTCTCCATCATCCCTCTGCCCTCGCTCCTCCCAGGCCGGCGGGGGGAGGGGGGCGGTTGGTGCAACCCTGAGGATGATGGTGCTGGAAGGTTTTCCTTCTTCCCTCAGGCAGGAGGGAACATGATCTGCTTGGCAGGCAATAAGTGAAAAGTAGCAGCAAAGTAATGTGGTTAATGTTAAAGCACAAAACAAAACTAGAAGCCTAGTGCAGGTTTGAGAATCTGGGAAACCAACTAGAAAAGAGGAAAGGAAGGGGGGAAAGCAGGATGAATAAAAATACACGTACAACAAGAAGGAAATGGAACATAAATAAAGGAAATTACTTAACCCAAACTGAGCCCCTTGAGGGAGTTTTGTTAGAGTAGATGGGGGGGGGTGGATACAATTCATAGAGGACTGTATAATTTGTGGGGGATTCCTCTAAAATCAATTAAAAAAGGACTGCCTAGAAGAATTCAGATAGGACTCATTTGGGTTTACTACCTTCCCTGGCAGTCTACACTTTCCGAACGTGTGGATTTATGGGTTTTAGATCATTTGTTTCTAGTCTCCCTGAGGTACGTAGCCCAGCGCAGTTGGTGCATTTATGACTGTTGTGCAGAGGAATGCAGCTGATGAATTACTTCCTTTCATTTGTCTTTTGACCAGAAAATATATGGTTTTCTAGCAACTTGACTTTTAATCTGTAACATTTTTCTTTTCAGGTTTGTCACAGGTGTGGTACAGCTGGTTCTAATCCAGGGATGAACAATAGTCTGCAAGGGTGACCCAGAGGGTAGGGCTTTTGAGCATTTGACATGTGGCTAGTCCGAATTGAGATGTGCTAAAAGAGCACACTGGATTTCGGAGACTTAGTATGAAAAAAGGAATGCAAACTATTTCATTACTACATTTTTGCATTGATTTACATGCTAAAATTATACCTTGGGTGTATTGGGATAAATAAAATATGTTATTAAAATTAATTTCACCTGCTTCATCTTCTTTTTAAATGTGGCTACAAGAAAACTTAAAGTTACATATGTGGCTCACATTTGTGGCTTATGTTTTATTTCTATTGGACAGTGATGAATTTAGAGCAAGAACTTAGGAAGTTCAAGTCTTGGCCCTGCCATTTCCTGCCTCATGGTCTTGGATAAACTATTAAAACTTTTGAACTTTAATTTTCAACTCCAGGTTAAGTGGAGATAATAATATCTATTTCACAGGGTTGTTAGGATTGTTATCTGAAAGAATTCCTGCCATACCTGGCACATAATAGGTACTTGGCAAATATTAGGTTTCTTCCTTGTGCATCTTAGTAACTGCTAGAAAATGGAGCCACTTGGTTTGTAAAGAATTGTTCAGGATCAGGATAAAGTAGCCTGTACTTTTCATCCAAAAGGTTAAAGTGGTTGGCACATATGCAGTCGTACAAGGCCTGAAAAGGGAAGACACCATTTTTGGCCTTTTTGGCTAGATGGAGAATGAGTCTGTGGCTGAGCTTTGTGCTTGTTGGCAATTTGCCCCATCATTCAAGCTGGCTGCTATGAGTGTTAGATACACTTGCAGGCACGGGTTGATGTTCTGTTAAAGCTGCTGAAATGTCTGAGATTCTATTTTAAAGCCTCCCAAGTAAGTCTCTGATATTGCTCAAAGGACACACCTCAGGCTTCAAGTGCTAACAAGCAGAGGATTCCTGCATACATTGTAAAGCACACACTTAAGAAACAGGGCCAGTCTCTTTACAACCCTTCCTCTTCCTCATCCTTCATTTTCAGCCTTTGAGGAGCATAAGTGTACAGTATAGAGTTGGTTTGCCTTTTCGAGTGCCAGGGTGTCATAACCCTTGGTTATAGGTTATCTTCAGGGATGGTACTTTGTCAAGAATCAAACGCCCACCAAGCACTTGTGAAAACGCTTCGGTATAGGAGGACAGGTATGGAGAATAGACAACTCAGACATAGACCCACATAAATATAGTCAACTGACCTTTGACAAAGGAGTAAAGGCAATTCAGAGGATAAAGGATAGTCTTTATCTTTTTAACAAATGGTGCCGGGGCAATTGAAAGTTTATATATAAAAAAAGTGGACCAAGACACAGATCTTACATTTTTGAATATTTGACTTTGAGCTGTGATTTTTTTTTTTTTTACTGGAAATTTCATTAGTTTATATACAGTGTTGGAACATTTAAGAGAACTTAAGTTTCACCATATTTATAAATTTGTCAGATACATAGAATTACTTAAAGTTCATAGGAAAATGTGTTGATTAAATATAATTGAAGTACTTCTAAAAGCAAATTGAATATATTAAATTTATAAATTTGGTCTTAAATATTTGAACAGTAGAATCAATATTATTCAAAGGTTCTTAAAAGGTATTGTTAAGGGCCACCTGAGTGGCTCAGTGGGTTAAGTGTCTGACTCTTGATTTTTGGCTCAGGTACATGATCTCAGAGTCTCAAGATTGAGCCCTGAGTTGGGCTCCATGCTGAGCACTGAGCCTGCTTAAGATTCTCTCTTTCCCTCTCCCTCTGCCCCTCCCCTCCTACTCCCATGCTCTCTCTCTCTAAAAAAAAAAAAAAAAAGTTAAAATTTGCTAAAGTTATAGATATAATATTTGTAAGTTGAAATTAAAAGGTTAAGGAATTATGAGGCTCATGTATTTTTTACCAAATGGATATCAGGTGCTTAGAACTGGATCATTTCGTATCCTTAGTTCATGACACATTTCCATCATTGGTCTATGTGTTTATTGGTTGGTAACTTTAATAAATTTAACACGTTTAATATTAATTTTTAAAATGAAAGGAAACCTCTGAAACATCTTCATTCCAAAATTTCTGTGAGCACATTCATAGGATGGGAGTGGGATGTGCAAAGTGTCTAAAACATATTTTTATGTATAAAACACCTATTCAGAAATAGCAATATTTAACTTGTTTATTAAAGCCAGGACATTTCAGCAATAAAAATAACATAGATAAAATGGGAAGATGCTTTCTGGATGAGGTCTCTATTGTGAAAGGCAAAAGGATAGAAAATTTAAAATAAAGAATCCTGTACTTGGAATTAAATGGATAACTAAATTTAATGGGATGATTCCTGACACATAGGAACCCTCAAAATATTATTGCTGTAGGTTATGGTGAGTTAGATTAGTGAGAGTTATGTTTGGGCCATCTAAATGAAAATGTTCCATAGGCAATTACAGGTATTACCGGCACTGTTTCAGAAATTGGGATTGAAGATGACAATGTGGGAACCACCAGTTTAGAGTCAAAAGTACTCTTATCTGCTCACACCTCTGGTGGGGAAGCCTCCACTATGCTCAGACCTTCAGCTCTTGACTCCAAACTATATTTTCTCACAGCTCTGGAGGCTGGAAGTCCAAGATCAAGATGTTAGCAGGTTTGATTTCTCCTGGGGCCTCTCTCCTTGGTTTGCAGGTGGCTTCCTTCTTGCTGTTCCTCACGTAGCTTTTTTCTAAGTGTGTATAGTCCTGGTGTCTCTTCCTCTTCTTATAAGGACACGAGTCATTAGCGGCCCATCCTTATGACCTCACTGAACCTTATTTATCTCTTTAAAGGCTATTCTCCAGTTCTAGTCACATTGGAGGTTTGGGCTTCAGCATATGAATTTTGGGGGTGTACAGTTCCATCCATAACAAACGATAAGCTGAGATTTGTTTACTGCAGGCTCCCTGACACACAGTAAGTACTTAACTAATAATTGTAGAATGAATGAGATTGTGAGTAGATTGTAGAATGAATGAGATTGTGACTTAACTAATAATTGTAGAATGAATGAGATTGTGACTGAATTTAATTTAATGTGTTGCTATATTTTATTAATTCTCATAAGCTACAGTCAAACAAATTTTCATATTGTAAAGGTTGGGAATGATGTCTGAATAACTTGATAAATTGTTAAAATAATAAACCTATCTTTGACATGGACCCTAGAAGAGGGTCAAGTGCAAGATCATAGTACGGTTGGTTTCCTTCCTTCACCAAAGGGTTGTGCTTGAACAACACTGCAGTGAAAGTTTAAAGCTAAATATTGAAGAAGAGATGGTTGTGTCATTTTTCAGGATGATACGGTTAAGAGGCACAGGGCAAGTGTCTTACTTCCTTTTTACAAAGAGAGAAACAGATCGAAGTTAAGTAATGTGCTTAAGATCTCACCGCAAGTCCGTGCCAGAGCTGGGATTAGAACTCAGTCTCATGTGACACCAGAGTACAAGTTTTTTTTGATGCACTTTTTTTTTTTTTAAGGAAAGAAAGAGAGAGGGCAAGCATGCACAAGTTGGGGGGGAGGGGTAGAGGGGAGAGAGAGAATCTTAATCAGGCTCCATGCTCAGTGTAGAGCCCTCCTTGAGGCTTGATCTCACAACCCTGAGATCATGACCTGAGCTGAAATCAAGAGTCAGATGCTTAACCAACTGAACCACCCAGCCGTCCCTACTGTACCTCTTGTTTAGCACCCTCAGCCAGTGAATGTCAAGGTCTAAGGAGAAAAGGCTTTCTGTCCCAAAATACAAGCAACTAAATTCTCTCTTGAGGAAATTTTTCAAATGCATTCAGGTGGATTTGATAAATTGATTATTGAAGGAATCCAATAACACTGTATTTATGAAATTTACCATACTTATAAATTTTCAGTTTACAGATTAAATAAGCATATTATTCGCATTCAGAATATTATCTTTGCCAGTGTACCAGTATATCCTGAAAACCTTGAACCACACATATACTTAACTGATACTACAAATGAAGTAGTTTGCCCAAGTGAAAGGATTTAGAGATAAATTCAGCTAACAATGATATGCTTAGATACAAAGACCTGAAAGAACTGCCATATTTCATAACTAAAAATAAAAGTTTGCATGACAATTAACAATTTCAGTGGGTCCAGTCAACACTAGTTAATAATTTTTATCATTCTTCAGTGAGGTAAGCATTATCATCTTTATTTTGCATATATACCTGGAATCCTGAAAGATTAATAGAGGACACCTTTTACCTTTCTCAGTACTATAGAGAGTGAGTATTCATGATATTTTGCTGAACTGAACAGGACATAATTTCTTTTAGCAGCTTTATTGAGGTGCAATTAACATACAATAAACTGCATAGTATGTGTAGTATGCGATTTGGTAAGTTTTAATATATGTCTATAACTGTTAAAACTCTCACCACATTCAAGATAATAAATCCACTACCCTGAAAAGTTTCTTGAGCCCTTTTGTAGTCTCTTGTTCATTCCCCCTTCATTCTCCAAGTAATCATTGATCTTCTTTATATCACTACATATTAATTTGCACTTTCTAGAATTTTATATAAACTGAAACATGCTGTATGTACTATTTTTTTTTTTTTAATTTGAGAGAGAGTACACACACATGAGTGGGGGAGAGGGACAGAGGGAGAGGGAGAGAGAGAATCTTAAGCAGGCTCCACGCCCAGTACAGAGCCAGATGCAGGGCTTGATCTTACAACCCTGAGATCATGACCTGAGCTGAAATCAAGAGTCAGACACTTAATCGACTGAGCCACCCAGGTGCTCCAGTATGTACTATTTTTAAAATCTGCTTTCTTTCACTCAGAATAATTGTTTTGAGATTGAGTCCATTCCTGTTTCTTGCTGAGTAATATTCCATTGTATGGCTATACTACAATTTTTTTATCCGTTTACTTGTTGATGGACCTTTAGGCTGTTTTCCAGTTTTGGGCTATTACCAAAAAACCAACTATGAACATTTGTGTATTTGTATACAAGTCTTTGTGTGGGCATATATTTTTTTTTCCTCTTGGGCAAAATACCTATGAGTAGAATTGTTGGATTATATGGTAGGTGTACGCTTAACTTTTCGGAAATTGCCAAACTGTTTTCTGAAGTGAGTGTACCATTTTACATTTATACTAACAGTATATGAGAGTTCCAGTAGTTCCAATTCCTTGCCAACCCTGGGTATTATTAGTCTTTTAAACTTTAGTCATTCTAATAGGTGTGGTGTGGCACTTCATTGTGATTTTAATTTGCATTTTGCCAAAGACTAATGATTTTGAGAATATTTACATGTGCTTGTTTGCCAACTGTTTTTGTTCAAATCTTGTGCCCATTTTTAAATTGTGATTTTTGTTTTCTTATTATTGAGTTTTTTATGTGTCCCTTATCAGGTGTGTAATTTACAAATATTTGTTCCAAGTTTGTGGTCTTTTCATTCTCTTAGCAAGGCTTTAGAAGAGCAGAAGTTTTTGGTTTTGATGAATTCTAATTTATTAATTTTTTGTGGATTGTGCATTTGATGTTACAGCTAAGACATTTTTGCCTCAGTGTCACAAAGATTTTCTCCAATTTTTTTAAAAGATTTTATTTATTTATTTAAGAGAGAAAGAGAGCGAGAGAGCATGAGTGGGGGAGGGGGCAGAGGGAGAGGGAGAAGCAGGCTCTCCACTGAGCAGGGACCTTGATGTGGGGGCCTAGGACCATGACCTGAGCCAAAGGCAGACGCTTAACCGACTGAGCCACCCAGGCACCCCTCCAGTGTTTTTTAATAGACATTTTATAGCTTTAGGTTTTACATTTAGGTAGGCATATGTTTCATTTTTAGTTAATTTTTGTATATTATACAAAATGTGGATAAGAGTTTATATTTTTGCATGTGGATAGCCAATTTTTCCAACACCATTTGTGGAAAAGCCTATCATTACTTGACTGACTTGCTTTTGCTGTTTTGTCAAAAATCAATTGTTCATACATATGTGGATCTGTTTCTGGACTCTCTCCTCTGTTCCAGTGATTTATCTGTCTATCTTTATGCCAATAAGTATAATAAGTCTTTATAATAAGCCTTGAAATCAAGGAATGTAAGTCCTCCAACATTGTTCTTTTTTTTTGAAGTTGTTTTAGTTATTCTAAATCCTTTTCATGTTCCATATAAATTTCAGAATTTGATTCTCAACTTCTGCAGAGAAGTTTGCTGTTAAGCTATTACAAAAAATGGATTTTGATTGGAATTGCAGTGAATCTGTAGGTCAATTAGGAGAGAATTGACATCTTACCAAAATTGCATCTTCTGAGGTTGCTCACAAATCTACTTAATTAGACACAATGACAGTCAATCTCTCTATGATATGGAATTCCCACTCTTCCCTTGGGGCAACATATGGAATTTGATGTTCAAACTGAGTAAGATGTTAGTGCTGATTCATATAATAAATGCAACACCAGTAAAGCTTAATTCTTTGTCTTTTAAAAAATGAAAGTTAATTGGAAATCCAGTTCTGATATGTTCTTCCCATACCTCAAGGGATCAATATTTTCTTCCCAATACCTCAACCGAATGATGTTTCCTGTCTAGGAGAAAGCTGGTACAATGCCTCTCTGTCTCTAAATTGCTTCAAAAGAATGAAACATAATGCATTCTGCTCATTACAGTGATCAGAACTGCAATGTGTTTTGTGATTACTGCATTTGGTCTCCAAGGTAGCAGCCACAATGTCTTACCTTTTACCCTTTGTGACTTGGGGGAGAGAAGAGATAATAGACAGCAGTTGGCAGCTTAGCTTGGCATAGTGTTAGAAATAAGACACAGCTCTTACTTCTTAGCCATATTGCTCTGATTGCTATTTGTTGATGAAAGCTGTGAGAAGAAATGGCAATGCATATAAACAGGAGAAATTTAGTCATAATTTATACTTCTTTAGAAAATGCCAGCAGCAAAAATCACTTCCATAGTATTCAAACCACCTATGACTAATCCCAGGATGACCTGTGTTACCCGTGTGGAATGGTAATCAAGTGTGTTGAAGACATTCCCCCTCTAATTTTGAGCATTTTTAAAGCAACATGATGCCATGATTCAGATTTTCCTGGTGCAGGTGTCCACAGTGTTTCCAAGTTTATGATATTTTAGAGACTGTACATTTTTCCTTATAGGCATTGATGGTGCACACTAAGTAAAATTAGCAAAGCGGGGCCTTGGGTTGCTAAGCAATTCTTAAAGTTATCATGAGCTGGATCTTGTTTGAGTTTGTCATGGCAGCTGTTCCAAACTTTTGCATTCATTAACATCCAATAAATATTGACTTCAGCCTTCTCTGGAGCCGTACTGTACCCTCACCTCTACCCATGTTTTCTTCATTCTTAGCAGATGAATAAAAATTTCAACTTTTCCACTAAGCGTTCTCGTTACTTCCAAATATGTCCATATCCTCACATTTTTACTTCTATCCTTCCAATCTTTTAGGAATAGGCATCTTTTTAAATCTAGCCTCAGCCCCTGTCCTTATTCCTGCTGGTCTTTCCATGTCACTAGGAACTTTGTTCAGATATCTTGCTTCTCTTAGACCTTTAATCAATCCAACTGGATCCATCTTTCCAGAATGCAAATCTGATGGTATCTCCCTGCCTGCCTCCCCATCTCCAAACACTTAACACTTGAAGGGCCACTTACTACTCTTATGATATCCTAAGGAAGAACTCTTCAATGTGACCTCCAAAGCCCTGCACAGTCTGGCTTCTGCTTGCCTCTCCATTCTTGCATTTTACTCATTCCTCCTCTCTTTGCTGTACACATGCTGGATTTTTTAATCCCTCAAACACATCCTGGGCTTTCTTCTACCACAAAGCCTTGCATGAGCTCTTTCTTCTTGGCTTAAGTTCCACTCATCTTGGCCATTTTAGTTCAAGCATCATTTCTGTAGGGAAGGCCCTGACAAGGTCTACTTCTTCTTTGACTCCCATGGACTGGCATGTGTCTTTTTCTTAGCCCCTTACCATAATTGCCATTTTATATTTAGTTTGTATGTTTATTTGATTAGTGTCTGTCTCCCTCACCAAGCTACAAACTCCATAAGGCAGATGCCAATCTTGCACTTACCATTCAATGCCAGAGGCTGGCCCAGTGTCTGATACTTTAGAAATGCTCAGAAAATATTCGTTGGATGGGGAAGCTGCAGTTTCTATCTCAGAGGTCACCTGTGACCTTCAAATTGTCACATTTCATACCTCCCTTTTTCTGGTCTTATCCTCTTTGAAGTCTGCCATCTTTGACACTACTAACTACCCCATCCTTGAAATTCCTTCTTTTCCTCTTTGTGACTGAACTTCCTTTAAAATTGTATTACTCTTCTCTCTTCCTTCATTGTCTTTTCTTTCTGTTTACAATGTCATTGTAGTAATAAATATTTGTCGGATGAATGAATGAAATGTTAGGTTTTCTTAGCATTCTGTCATTGATCTTTTTTCTCTTTTTCTTCTGCCCTCTTTTCCTTGGTGATTTTTCCAATACTATGACTTCTCCGTATCATAAGCTGGTCCAAATCTATATTTCCAACTACTTATTTTCATGGAGTTGTCCTATAGGTGTCTTAAACTCAACCCAATGCAAACCAAAGCAATTTTCTTCCCTAAATGTTTTCCTCCTCTTGTATCCTGCTCTCAGTAAATTTCCCTCCTACCCAATTAGGAGAGTCTAAGTCCAAGACCTAAGACCATCCCTCAACTCCTTTCTACTTTTTCCACTAATACCAAATTCTGTTGATGTGAGATGTCCCACCCTATTACACCCATTTAAATGTTTTTTTTATTATGTTATGTTAATCACCATACATTACATCATTAGTTTTTGATGTAGTGTTCCATACTTCATTGTTTGCATGTAACACCCAGTGCTCCATTCAGTACGTGCTCTTTTTAACTACTAGTGCCTAGTTCTGTAGTTCTCAAATTTTTTAAAAGAAAATGCTTTTAAGAGATGAACCTTACATAGAGAATTATTATATAAGGCAGAGGAAGGGGAGCTGCTCTATTTGAAGAGATCTTGGAGTACTCCCCCTCGCCTCTATGAGGTGAAGATTCTGTGATTTGAGAACCACTAGCCTATGTGATTGCCACAGCCTTTAAAAATGCTTTAAAATTGTTTTCATATGTAAAACACGGAAATAATACTTAAAAGAGTAAGAAAAGAGAGTTATGAAAATTAAATATAAGGCCCTTGGCATGTGGTACACATTCAGCAAGTGATAGGTGTAATTGTTGTTATTCGTTATAATCTTTCTTCAAACTAACTTTTTAATAAGATCTTACTATTTTTCTTAGACCTATCCAATTAATCATGTAGTTTGGACAGTTCTTAATATTTCCTCTCTTTTCATTCTCATTCTCGCTTTTTTGTCTAGACTTTCTTTCATGGCTTCATCACCTTATTATCAAACCATCTCCTAACTGGTCCTCATTTCTCCCATCAGTTCCCCTACTGCTCATCTGTACATTTTATTCCCAGGCCAAAAATACTTCTTGGCTCTGGACTGACCACAGGATAAACTTCAAACACCTTAGCATGGTCACTACCATGCTCTGTCTTTACTTTCACATTAGCATTTTGTCCTTTCATTCCCTCACACAAGCCCTCTGTTAAAGGTAACCTAGGTTCTTCATTGCTCTGAAATACATCAGGCATATTCCTGCTGCCTCTCTGTGTTTTTTCCTCATTCATAGCAGGAGAAGCACGCTGCTTCTTTAAGTCCTGAGTATCATTTAAGGCCTATCATACGTACAGTGCAATCTGTCTCACCAGTTCCTGTAAGACTCAACTGGGTTCACTTTTGCCTGTTTGGGGCTTTCTTAGATGCACCATGCACCCCTGCAGGTAGGAACCAATTTATTAATTGGTTCATTCATTTATTTAACAACTATTTATGAAACACATACTATGGACTGGACAATGTAGTGGGTGGTGGGAACACAGCCCCTACCCTCAAGGAGATTATATCTAACAGGGATGGCAGGGAAAAAGACAATTATAATGAAATAAAGTAAGCGCTCTGATGGGGGATGCAAGGAGTTGTGGGTATATATAGAAGACCTAGTATAGTGCAGGGGCATGGTGGGGTATACCAGAGATGGCTCCCCACTGGAGGAGACTGTTATGCTGAGACATGAAGGGTGAGTGGAGTTAAGCAATGAAGAGGAGGGATGATATTCCAGACAGAGAAAACATTGCCGTTGGCTGTCTCAGGGCAGGTCAGTTACTGGGAGGTAGAGGAATAAGAAGCATTCCTGGCAGTGTTCATCTTTAGCTTAAAAAGAACCAGAGAAACTCTGGAAACGCTGTTTCAGGATGTAATGCTTTCTCCATCTTTTCCTTGGCCCTTCCTCCTTCCCTCCCTCCCTTCTCCCTCCAGCCCTCCTCCCACCCACTGGCCAATGCATATGTACCTCTTCTTTCAGTTTTGGTACTTTTGGGGATTAGTTCCTCACTTCTAAGCTTCAAGCCAATAATTTGATCTGAAGCAGATGACTTTCAGCAAACTACTGGGAGCTTATCCCTTCCCCACTTCCATGTGACAATCCAAAATGATTCAGAGCTATACAAACCTTGAAACCACCTAAGCCCCGCCCAGAGGTCTCATAACTCTTTTAAAAAAATCTTCCTTAAACAGAGGAATTTTGTGGGTCTGTTTGATCTCTTTATGTTGCTGTTTTCAGGATATAACTTTTCTCTTCTTCTCTCAAGCCTGGCCTCTAGGCAGTTATCCAAGAGAGGAGAGGGTCTGGGGTCCTTGGCCAGTCCCCGGGCACACATCAAGGCAGAGATGAAAATATAGGCAAATAGTCTGGGATGTCTTTATGAACACTACTCAGATGACTTGGCTGAAATCTTCTTCTTACATCACAACTCAATGGTTTTAACGACACAGTTTGATAAAAACATTTTCTTTAGCAGTCATGTTATAGTCATTAAGATGTAACCTTAGGAACTCTATACATGATTTAATTCCTCTTTGAACTAATTTCACCTAGTTTTATAGACATATACTAGGTTCCTTTCCAGGTACAAAAGGAGTTTTAAAAATGGCTGTCATATAGATTCTCTGCTTAGCAGAATTCTCTGCTAATATTTGAGTATCCTTACCAAAAAGTTAGTATTAGACAGAAGGAAAAATAAAAATTAGTTTGAGACTGAGGCACTTTCCAGTCTTAAAATTGAGATAATAATACAGGTCTGCAAGTTCTTTTCTGAAAGTTTTAAGGCCATATGTATGTAAGAATTAAACGTTTTGCAGATATTAGAGCAATAATATGGTGGATGTATTACATAGTATCCCAGGAAGGGTTTGGGGCAGCATCCTCTAATCAAGCATAGTATTTCTGATATGGAACATCTGAATATTTAACTACATGGGATAACCTGATGTTAGTTAACTAAATGAGTTTTTGAGGCCAAACTTAGGAAAAGACTTTTGGTTTTCAGAACATTTGGGGTTTTAGAATTGCTAATAAGGCATTATGGACCTGGCCTCACCTCTCTTCACTGAAAGAGTTATATCAAATATGTTGTTACTCATAAAAATGTTATTTCAACATAAAATGTTATTTTATAGCCTAGCTCAACAGCATTAGAGTATCTCTGTCTTTTTCTTTGGCACATATACATTTACAAAATCCTTTATGGTTATAAATAAAGTAATTCCTTTATCTGGAAGTTCCATATACTACTCTCTGATCTTACTGGTTATCTTACTATCAGCTTTGCTGAGCTCGTTGGCTTTCCAATATATATATTTTCTTTGCTACAAATTATAGGGTTTCTCTTTCTAGATGACCTATTGAACACGGACCCTTATATCTTTATCACCTGTTTTGAGTACCTTTTAAAAGTTAGTTGTTTAGTTGACTTTGTCAGCCTGATGGCAGTGAAATGGGAGAACCCTAGGCTGGCCTAACCCCATTAGTACAGCTAGATAACTATCAAATCATCCTAAATACCCCAGAAACTGACCAGAACATTGGCAGAACAAACTACACAACTAAAAGTAGAGAAGAAGCCACATCGAAGAAGATAGGAGGTGTCGAGATGTGGTTTAGAGGAGAAATGGCTCATGACTACTGTGGTGGGGAGAGAGCCATGGTCACAGAGAAGGGCAAGAGACAGGCTAGTACACAGGGGTGCATATGGGGAAAATGAATCCCTGTAGCAATTGGCTTGGAAAGTGAGAGGGGCCAAACTATATGACTTCTGGCAACTAGTGGGACTTAAAACCTGGAGTTTTAAAGATCAGCAGACTTGGCTGGGATAGAACCCTGAGGGCACTGTGTTGCTCTTGGAGAGAAGGCAGGCAAACAACCCGTGGACATACAGTATGGAAACAGCAATCTGAGAGCACCTGGGGCACATAAGTGGGGAGGTTATTCACTCACCTCAGAGCATGTCCCAGAAAGACAGTGTCAACAGAGAGATCCTCTGAGAACAAGGGAGCTGGCCAGCACCATTTCCCTTCCCCACCCCTCAGTATAAGTCATAGGGCCACCTGTAGGAACCAGTGGAGCACCAGCACTGGCTGCTTACCTTGCTTATACCAAGCGCCCCACACCCCCATGCTTCTGTGGAACTGCCCTTCCCAGTCTCTCTTGCCGCAGTCCCAGGGCAACAGGCTGCCTACCCCAGCAGATGGGCCCAAACCTATGCTCACATCACATCTCCCGACTGGGGAGTTTTGCAGAGCCTCAGTTCTGGCAGGGGTGGTGACAGGTCTCATTTCACAAGCAGACCAGAGAACACCTGGTTAAAATGCACCACATGCAGGCCAGGGACCAAACATTCCCATAACAGGCAAAGAGAGCCTCTACAGGTGACTGGCCTGAAGGATAAAGTGGGGAGGACAAAATAGCAGAGCACACACAGCACATTGGAGACACTCCCAGAAGCACCAGGCCCTGGGGAAGAGGGGACATTACATGGCCAGGCGCCACAGGGCCTCTTTTTCATAAAGCCATTACCCTCAAGAACAGGAGACATAGCTAACTTCCATAACACACAGAAACAGGCACAGGGACTTAGACAAAATGGTAAGACAGAGAAATTTATCCCAAATGAAACAAAAAGACAAGGCCATGGCCAGAGATCTAAGTGAAACAGATATAAGTAACATACCTGATAGAGTATTTAAAGCAATGGTTATAAGGATACTCACTGGACTTGAGAAAAGAGTGGAAGACATAAGTGAGACCCTTAACGCAGAGATAAGGAAAAACATAGCAGAGATGAAGGGCTCAAGAAACAAAATGAGAAACATGCTCGATGGAATGAATAGCAGCCTGGAGAAAGCAGAGGAGGAATGAAGGACCCGGAAGACAGAGTATAGAAAGTAATCATGCTGAAAAAAAAAAAAGAAAGAAAAAAGAATTATGCAAAATAAGAATAGACTTAGGGAACTCAGTGACTCCATCAAACGTAAAAACATTTGTATTATAGGAGTCCCTATAGAGAGAAAAGGGATAAGAAAATTTACCTGAAGAAATAGTATATGAAAACTTCCCTAATCTGGGGAGGAAACAGATATCGAGATCCAGGAAGCACAGAGAACTCCCAACAAAATCAATAAAAGCAGATCTACAACAAGACATATTGTAATTAAATTTGCAAAATACAATGATAAAGAAAAATCTTAAAAGCAGCAAGACAAAAGAAGACAGTAACTTACAAGGGAAACCCCATAAGGTTAGCAGGAGGCTTTTCAGCAGAAACATTCCAAGTCAGAAGAGATTGGCATGATATTTTCAAAGTGCTGAAAGGAAAAAAGATCTGCAACCAGGAATACTTTATACAGCAAGGCTTATCATTCAGAATAGAAGGAGAGATAAAGAGTTTCCTAGACAAACAAAAACTAAACGGAGTTCATGACCACTAAACCCACCCTGCAAGAAATTTCAAAGGGGACTCTGAGTAGAAAGGAGAAACCAAAAGTGACAGTATAAACACAAAAGCAGTAAAATGAATATTTCTGTAAAATTCAGTCAAAGGACTCACAAAATAAAAGGATGTAAAATATGATAACACATACCTAAAACGTGAGGAGGAGAAGAGTAAAGAATGGGCTCAAACTTAAATGACCATCAACTTAATATAGACTGCTATATGCAGAAGATGTTACATACAAACCTAATGGTAATCACAAATCAAAACCACTAATACATATGCAAAGAATGAAGAGAAAGAAATCCAGATATATTGCTAAAGAAAATCAGCAAACCATGAAAGAAAGGACAAAAAAGGATCAGAAAAAATCTCCAGAAACAACCACAAAACAATAAAATGGCAATAAATACATATTTATCAATAATTTCTTTGAATGTAACTGAACTAAATGTTCCAATTAAAAGACATAGGGTGATAGAATGGATAAAAGAAAGCAAAACCCATCTATCTGCTGCAAAAGACTCATTTGAGACTTAGACACTTGCAGATTGAAAGCAAGGGGATAGAGAAATATCTATCATGCAAATGGATGTCAAAAGAAAGTTGGAGTAGCAATACTTATATTGAACAAAATAGAGTTTATAATGACGACTGTAACAAGAAGCACAAAAAGAACACTATATAATAATAAAGGGGACAATCCAACAAGAAGACATAACAATTTTTTTCTTTTAGCACTTCTTTGATTTTATTTATTTTTTAATTAACATATAATGTGTTATTTGTTTCAGGGGTACAGATCTGTGATTCATCAGTCTTACACAATTCACAGTGCCCATCATAGTACATACCCTCCCCAATATCCATCACCCAGAATAGAAGACATAACAATTGTAAATACTTATGCACTCAACATGGGAGCACCCAAATACAAAGGTTAATAAAAAGAAAGGAACTAGTTAGTTGATAATAATACAATAATAGTAGGGGACTTTAACACCCCACCTCTATCAATCAATGGACAGCTCATCTAAACAGAAAATCAAGAAGGAAACAGTGGTTTTGAATGACACTTTGGAACAGATGGATTTAACAGATATATTCAGAACATTCCATCTTAAAACAGCAGAATACACGTTCTTTCAAGTGCACAGAGAACATTTTCCAGAATAGATCACATATTAGATCATAAATCTCAACAAATTTAAAAAGATTGAAGTCATACCATGATCTTTTCTGACCACAATGCTAGGAAACTAGAAATCACAGGAAAAGATCTGGAAAAAGCAAAAATACATGGAGGTTAAATAACATGCTACTAAATAATGAATGGGTCAACCAGGAAATAAAAGAAGAAATAAAGTACATGGAAACAAATGAAAATGAAAACACAATGGTCCAAAACTTCTGGGATGCAACAAAAACAGTTCTAAGAGGGAAGTTTATAGTCTCATGAAGCAAGAAAAATCCCAAATAAACATCCTAATCTTACACCTAAAGGAGCTAGGAAAAGAACAACAAACAAAACCTAAAACCAGCAAAAGGAAGGAAATAATAAAGATTAGAATAGAAATAAATGATATAGAAATTAAAAAACAATAGAACAGATCAGTGAAACTGGAAGCTGGCTTATTGAAAAAAATAAACAAAATTAACAAACCTCTAGCCAGACTGAGAAAAATAGAGAGAGAGAGAGAGAGAGAGAGAGAGAGGGCTCAAATAAACAAAAGCAGAAACAAAAGAGGAGAAATAACAACCAACACCACAGAAATACAAACAATAATGAGAATATTATGAAAAACTATATGCCAACAAATTGGACAACCTAGAAGAAATGGATAAACTCCTAGAAACATACACACTACCAAAACTTAAACAAGAAGAAATAGAAAATTTAAAAAGACTAATAACAGGCAAAGAAATTAAATCAGTAATAAAAAAAAACTCCCAACAAACAAAAGTCCAGGACCAGACAGCTTCACAGGTGAATTCTACCAAACATTTAAAAAAGAGTTAATACCTATCCTTCTTAACCTATTCCAAAATATAAAAGAAGGAAAACTTCCAAATTTATTCTGAGGCCAGCATTACGCTATGACAAAACCAGATTAAGACACCACTAAAAGAGAGAACTATAGGCCAATATCCCTGATGAACATAGATGCAAAAATCCTCAACAAAGTATTCGCAAACCAAATGCAATAATACATTAAAAATCATTAACCACACTCAAGTGGGATTTATTCCTGGGTTGCAAGGGTGGTTCGATATTCACAAATCAATCAACATGATACATCACATCAATAAGAGGAAGGATAAGAACTATATGATCATTTCAATAGATGCAGAAAAAGCATGTGACAAAGTACAACATCCATTCATGATAAAAAACCCTCAACAAAGTAGGTTTAGAGGGAACATACATCAATATAATAAAGGCCATCTTGGAAAACCCATAGCTAACATCATCCTTAGTGGGGAAAAACTGAGAGCTTTTCCTCTAAGGTCAGGAACAAGACAAGGATGGCCACTCTCACCACTTTTATTCAACGTAGTACTGAAAGTCCTAGCCACATCAATCAGACAACAAAAAGATATAAAAGGCATTCAGATTGGTAAGGAAGAAGTAAAACTATCACTCTGCAGATGACACGATACTCTGTGTAGAAAACCCTAAAGACCACCAAAAAACTTCTAGAATTGATAAACGAATTCAGTAAAGTCACAGGATACAAAAATCAACGTACAGAAATCTATTAAATTTCTATAAACCAATAATGAAGCAGCAGAAAAAAATATTAAGAAAATGGTCCCATTTACAATTGCGCCCAAAACAATAAGATACCTAGGAGTTAACCTAACCAAAGAGGTGAAGGACGTGTAGTCTGAAAACTATAAAATACTGATGAAAGAAATTGAAGATGACACAAAGAAATGGAAAGATGTTCCATGTTCGTGGATAGGAAGAACAAATATTGTTAAAATGTCTACTTTAACCAAAGCAATCTACACATTTAATGCAATCCCTATCAAAATACCAACAGCATTTTTCACAGAACTAGAACAAAAAATCCAAAATTTGTATGGAACCACAGAAGACCTTGAATAGCCAAAGCAATCTTGAAAAGGAAAAGCAAAGCTAAAAGCATCACAATTCTGGACTTCGAGTTATATTACAAAGCTGCAGTAATCAAAACAGTGTAGTACTGGCACAAAAATTGACACACAGACCAATGGAACAGAATAGAAAACCCAGAAATAAACCTTCAACTATATGGTCAATTAATCTTTGACAAAGCAGGAAAGAATACTCAATGGTAAAAGAATAGTCTCTTCAACAAATAATGTTGGGAAATCTGGTCAGCTACATGCAAAATTTTGTTTACACCGTAAACAAAAATAAATTCAAAATGGATTAAAGAGCTAAATGTGAGACCTGAAGCCATAAAAATCCTAGAAGAGAACACAAGCAGTAACATCGGCCGTAGCAACATTTTTCTAGATATGTTTTCTGAGTCAGGGGAAACAAAAGCAAAAATAAACTACTGGGACTACATCAAATGAAAAACTTCTGCACAATGAAGGGAACAATCAACAAAACTAAAGGCAACCTGGATGGGTGAAGATATTTGCAAATGATGTATCTGATAAAAGATTAGTATCCAAAATATATAAAGAACTTATAAAACACAACACCCAAAAATAAATAATTCAATTAAAAATGGGCAGAAGACACGAACAGACATTTCTCTGAAGACATACAGATGGCCAATAGACACATGAAAACATGCTCATCATCACGTACCATCAGGGAAATGCAAATCAAAACTACAATGAGACCTCACACCAGTCAGAATGGCTAAAGTCAACAACACAAGAAACAACAGGTGTTGTGAGGATGTGGAGAAAAAGAACGCTCTTGCACTCTTGGTGGGAATGCAAACTAGTTCGGCCACCGTGGAAAACAGTATGGAGGTTCCTCAAAAAGTTAAACATAAAACTACCTTATGATCCAGCAATCACACTACTGGGTATTTATCCAAAGAATACAAGAACACTAATTCAAAGGGCTACATGCACCCCTATGTTTTTAGCAGCATTATTTATAATAGCCAAGATATGGAAGCAGCCCAAGTGTCCATCAATTGATGAATGGATAAAGATGTGACATATCACATCTTTATACGTGTGTGTGTGTATATATATATATATGTATATGTGTGTATATATATGTGTGTGTATATATATATGTCATGTGTGTGTGCGTAACACACACACACACACACACACACACAATGGAATATTACTCAGCCATAAAAAAGAATGAAATCTTGCCATTTGCAGCAACATGGTTGGAGCTAGAGAGTATAATGCTAAGCTAAATAAATTAGAGACAGACAAATCCCATATGATTTTACTCATATGTGGAATTTGAGAAACAGAACAAATGAGCAAAGGAAGAAAAGAGAGAGAGGGAGAGAGACAAAGAAACAGACTCTTAACTATAGAGAACAAATTGATGGTTACCAGAGGGGAGGGGGCGGAGGGATGTGTTAAATAAGTGATGGAGATTAAGGAGTGTACTTGTCCTGATGAACAGTGGGTAATGTATGGAATTGTTAGATTACTATACCATATACCTCAAAGAAATATAACACTGTATGTTAACTAACTGGAATGAAAATAAAAACTTAAAAAGGAGTGAAGTACTTAGAATACTCAGAACTCTGGAATTTTCACTTTCTGTTTATTTCTAGCCATGGTAATGGGTGTGCACAATTCATTTAACTTGTGTGAGCTTTAATTTCTCAACTTCAAAATGGGGATAATTGTAAGTGCCTTTGCTATTTCTCAGGCATGGTTGAAATGAAATAAGAAGATGCTGGTGCAAGCAAGAAGATCCCCTGGAAATTCACATTCAAGAAGAGGGTGCTATTTAAATTCAAGGCACTGAGGGGAGTATCTAGTGAAAAACGTTGGGTTAAGGGACTTTATTTTTACTCAGATCTGGTTATGGACCATTTATCATCTGCTGTATCAGGAACTGTAGGAGGAATCCTTGATTAATCCTAACAACACTCCTTTGAGGTGGGTGCCATCATTCTCCATTGGAGAGATGACAGAGACTTGGCCAAGGTCACATTGCTATCTAGTGCCTGAGCCAGATTGAAAACCAGATTTGTTTAATGTTAAGTCAGCGCCCCTTCTAGTTGCAAAGACTGTTTTGCAACAGTGAGTGTTTTGTGTTTGTTGTTTTGTATTTTGCAAATTGAGAACAAGATAGGATTCATAAAAATTTAGATAATTTACTTCTCATGAATGTAAATTCCAGACAGTATCAATAAATCACACACTTTGGAAGCTTAGGAAAATTAGCCATGATCTGATGCCTTGGAAAATCTTTATTCATTTCTCTTTGTGGTAGAATTTATTCTTGTCATGAAATCCTTAGGAATAAGAAAAAGTGTTTTACTAGTTTAAAGAGTGTTTACCAATCTATTCTCTCATAAGTCTCACAGACTGTAAAACAACATCATTTTTCTTTAGTATCCTTTTGGCTTAATTGTTTGCTTGCTCTGAATGAATTGTTGAAATGAGAAACCCTGGCAAGCCTTCTAAAGCATTCTTTCTTATTCCTCGTACATGGTCCAATCCTCAATGCTCTTGTAGTCCTCAGTGACTGCATTTACTGGGACCCTGGCTCTGCTCTCTCAGCCGTGTGGAAGCCTGGGGAAGAGGCTGGATTGGGGGTGGGAGACTGACTAGTAAGCACTGTAGAGTTTCTTTTTTTTAGTCTCTGACAGTCTCTCTCTCATTTAAGATCAGAGCAGGTCCTGCTGGCTGTGAGAAACACAGCCCAAGGGATGTTAGAAGGCCTACAAAGATCTTACTTGACTCGTCATTTTGCCAACTGGAGTTTTGTTCTGGAGAGCAAGGGACTTTTTATGGATTCAGACACCTCTGGGCTGTGTCCAGCCAAGTATTAATTAACATCTAAGTTTTGGTGGCTCTAATTAGGTAAAATATCTAGAAGGAATCAGTTTTGGTGAAAAGGACTTTGAGAATCAATTTGAAAAGAGAAAAGTTGGATTCCAGCTTTCATATGGTTTCCTTCTAGGGATGGCTGTAGGGGACAGGGAGCTAGGATATGAGATGCGTAAGGGTATTACTGGCAAATGTCTCATTCTCTTAGAGGCCCCCATGACCTCAGATTTTCTTTTCTTTTTTTTTTTTTTCTTCTCTCTTCTTCATAATCAGTTAGTTTATTGAGCACCTCGTATGTATCTGGACGTGCTGTACTGGTCATAATCTAGTTATCAAACATGTAGGTAACCCTTGCTGTCCTGGAATTCTTAGTTTAGTAGAGGATGTTAATCAAATAACTGCATAAAACATTATAAAACTGTAGCTGAAGAAGAGGTTTATGGTGCTATTAGAGAAGTCTTCCTTTTTGTGTGATGGATTCACCAGTGGTGGCATTGCTATACCCCATGTCTTGTGAACATCAGGAGCCTTAGATACTTTCATTAGGTATTAAAAGGAATATCCTAGTAAGAAAAAGATAAATCATATTGTTTATTAATGGATTGCACCATTTTTTAAGTACATACACTTATGAAATAAAATATATACATCTTTGTATATACATATTAATATATATAAATTTTGTATATATGTATAAAATTTGTTTTGTTTCATTAACCAGCATCTTTGCCTGATTATAAAGGCAATGTGAAGTTATCACAGAGAATTCGTAAAATCATGAAAAGTACAAGGAAAAAGATTAAAATTCCCCAGAAATAATCAATGTTAATGTTTTCATATATATTTTTCCAGTCTTTTTCTAATCAAGTATATATATATTTAAAAAAATAATTTGGATCATACTGCAAAAGCAACTATCATTTTCTTTTTAAATTTTTCATTGAATTATAAGCATTTATCATGTTGTTAAAATAATATTAAATGGAAAGTTTATTTACTATATTATATTCTATATTTGTATCATAATTTATGTAATTATTCCTTTATTGCACAGTAATGATATATCCTGTTTTGCTACATAAATAATACTGTGAAGTAAAAATTTCTACAATTTATGACAAATTTTCTTAGGCTAGATTTTGAGAAGGAAATGAAATTTTAAGGCTTATCATATGTACTGCAAAATTGCTTTCCATATAGAAAATATAAATCTAGTTCCCATAAGCAAAGTATGAGAGTGCTTATTTTGCTGGTTACTCTTGTCATCACTGAATACGGTCATTGTTAATTAAATAGGTAAAAAATATTATCTTTTAATTTGCTATTTAGGTCTATTAGTGGGATTAAGATTTTTAAGTGTTTACTAGCCATCTGACTTCTTTCATGTATCTCAGTTTATGTTCTTTGCTCATTTCTTTATTGCAGTTTTGAGTGCTTTTCTTATTGTTTGGTAAGACTTTTTTTTTTTTAAGGATACCAATTTTTGTCTTCCAAGTCTTTTTACAAACAACAGAAGTTTCTAATTTTTATGTATATTTGTTTTTTTCTCTTCGATTTCTATTACTTTTGTGCTCAGAAAGTCTTTCTCTATTTTATTAGTTAGATAACATTTTGTCTATGTGGTTTAAATCTGGATGAGTTTTTATTGTGGTGCTCATAGGATATGTTAGCAAACTGGTGCAGGGCCTAATTTGTCATTTCTGGATATGTTGTGTGAGTACTTCATGTTTGCCTAATAGTTCGATCTCAGTAGACATTGGTCATTGGGGCAAGTATTCTTTAAACCAGGTTTTGAAAGAGGAGGAAGTATTACTCGGTCAAACAAGAGGGAGAAGGATATTCCAGGGAAGGGGACCAGCACGTGAGAGGTGAGAAACAAAAACCATGATGTACAAGGAATGCCTTCAGCTGGAGTTCTGTGTGCACACTGGGGAAGGTGCAGAATTACACACAGTCAGATCATAAACAGCCTTTCAGGCCATGCAGAGAAATTTAAACTTACATTATAGAATATTTGAAATCATCACCTTGGGAAATTTAGGTAAATTATTCTAATTTACTCTAAATAGTAGAGAGGAGGACTGGAGTTGATGAGATTTGAATTGGGGCAGTCCGTTAGGAAAGAAAATGTTACTTTTCCCGGCAATATTTAAGAAATGCGGGAAGTAGTATGATTTGGGCGAGAAAGAAACAGATTCAAGAAATATTTAGTTAGGAGAATTTGTCCTCTTCACCTTTAGCCTTTTATCGACTTTAAATATGGACTTCTTAGGCAGCACAGCATAGAAGAAAAAAGCCCCAGATTGGGAACCAGGGGTCCCCACCAACTCATTGATCTTTACTAGTCACTTCTCCTCTGACGGCTTCTACTAAGAACTTTCTAGACTAGATAATTTTTAGTCTCTTACAGCTTTAAAAATTCTCTGTTCTCATAGTTTTAGGTGTCAGCTTGGTGTTTTGAAACTGCAAAGTAGCTTGAGAAGTCTTGTGAAAATAGGAACTTGTACTTTTCTAGGATTTTTACTTCCTCTTTTTATAAAATTTGTGCTAGAGAGGACTCTAAGAAATATAAGGTTGTGCCCCCATGTGCTGCTGGGCAAGCTTATCAGAGGAGGTTTCTGATGTCTAGAGGTGACACAGTTTGTTCAAGGGGAGTTGATAGCAGAAGCACAAAACTTGCCTATAACCCTCCTATCTGTCCTGTGGGTCTTAGCTGGGATCATCATTATATCCTGTTGTCTTGTGATGAAAAACCAAAATGAGGAGGACATGCTCAGAAATGACAGCCATGTAGTAAACTAAATGCAGCTATTAGAAACTCAAACACTGTGGTTCAAATTCATTGGCAATTTAGGTAGAATTTGGGGTTTGGTTCATTCACTTTGAAAATGCTTGCCCAGCTCTTTGGCTAATTAGTGACTCAAACAGTTGAGCTTACTGTCATTTTAGTCTATACTGGGGGCAGGAAAACTGAAGGATATAAAAAGAGAGGAGAGTTGTCTCGCTGTTCAGGCATTCCTTGCTTTTTTGTGTTTAGTTTGCTATTTTCTGTCATTTTTGTCTTGAGGCATTAGAATTGGGTCTACATCCTGCTGTCTGCTTTGTAATCTTATCTAAGGAATCTATAAGTAGCTTAGCTTTGTCAGGGGGAGATTGTGCTAAAAAGACCTCTTCCGGAAGCACCAGAATTCCACTTCTCAAGCCATTAGCTGTGCCTTGCTTACATGAAACTTACCATGCTAAGCTCAGAAAATTTCCATCTTATCATGGGCTGCATCGTAAATAATGGAAAAAACTGTCTGAAATGGTGAGTGTGTTCTTAGATTATTTGGAAATTTCCAGCTTCGTTTGCTTGACAGAAGAACTCTGACCTCTGGGATGACACCATGAAGACGAGGTATGGCTTCTCCTAGTCAGCCAAGGAGAGCCCATAGTTACTCCACAGATGTTTTCTATTATTTTTGTCGTGAAATCTCCGAATGTAGTCACCAAGTGCATGGGAAATGAACTCGCTTTAGGATAAAAGCTTAGTCGAGAGAACTCATTCCTCAAGTGGAAAACTTTTTAAAGGGTTTTTATTTATCTGCCTATAATCTTAAGAAGGAGTTTTAAATTAATGTTGTTCTTGAAAATTTATTAGTGTCTTTAAAAGCAATCTTAGGGAAGGCTTAGGTTATTATCTGATTCTTTATGTACTTAAAATTCATCCATAGGTGAACTTAAAGACAAAGTTTATATCTGTTATTACAAATTGCTGACGACTTAAAAATGAAATTTTCTCAGTCCTCTTGCTTTTTGTACTAGAACTCCTTGCACACATTAACAATCTTTACACATTATGGAGTCACTGTCTCCACCTTTGTTTCGTGGTCTAAAATAGAAGCAAAGGGATGGTTAACTCAAAGCCACGCACTTTCATTTTTTCTCAGTTTTGTTCATTCTGTCATTCAACCTGAAATGCCCTTTCCTCAGTTTCTGCCTATAAAAATTGTATTTCTCTTTAAGATTCAGATCAAATGTTACCTACTTCTCCTTTCTCCTCTTTCTCCTTACCCTCTTCTCAGATTTTCTTTAAAAACCAAACCAAACCAAACAAAAAAACCTGTGACTGTTTAGGAAAGGAAGCAGTGATCATGATGGATTGTTGATAAAGAAGTCATTCCACACTAATCTCATCTCTTTTGGGGAATTATTTTTATTTATTTATTTTTATTTATTTGAGAGAGAGAGAGAGAGAGATAGAGATCGAGCAGGGGGAGCAGCAGGCAGGGGGAGAAGCAGACTCCCTGCTGAGCTGGGAGCCCGATGTGGGACTCGATCCCAGGAGCCTGGGATCATGACCCGAGCCAAAGGCAGACACTTAATGACTGAGCCACCCAGACATCCCTCCTTTGGGGAATTATTAACACACGTAATAAATAAAAGAAATGCAATAGACATGGTATCTTTGGATATCAGTAAGTCCCTCTTCATAGCCTTGTGTTCCATGTGATAGTACAATTAAGTAGATTAGTAATTGGCTAGATGATTGAAGCTCAAAATTACTGATTAATGGCTTTCGGCCAATGAAACTGCTTTCTGTGGAATACTGTGAGGGTTTGTCCTTGACTCCATCCTAGAGAAAAAAATGTATTAATGATGAATAAGTCAGGATAGATTTAGGCCATGCTGTAGTAAGGAACCACTCCTCAAATTTAGTAGTTTAAATGATAAAGGTTAATTTCATCTCCTACAAGTCCACTGAGGTGATGGGGGGATGGGTGGGGTCTTGATCTGTGCCACTGTCATACTCATTATCTGGAACATTGCTGTGGGTAGAGACTATATGAAAGCTCTATGGATGCAGAGCCATACCTAATCTCAAGTGGGTGGGCATGTAAGCCAGCCATGTGACTCCAAGGGAAGAACTGCTATGTTTGTGACCCATTGTGTCTTAAGGACCACTGTACCTGATTGGACAAAGAGAAATATAAGCTTTCCGTGGATGACATGAATTTGGAGGTATGTTAAGTGGGATTCCTGGCAGCAGGTTCTGGACTTTTCCACTTATTATTTATATAACCCTGGGCAATCACTTAACTTTCCTAAGCCTCAGTTTCCTTACCTATAAAATAAGACCATCAGTGATGTCAAAGTCTCAGGGTTATTGTGAGGTGTACTGGCATTACGTCCTGGCTGGTACTGGTATCTCTGAACTTGGAATCAGCTTTATATGTTGATGCTTTGTTCTTAGATGTCTAAAAGCGTTCTGTTGTAAAATATTTATTATGGATAGTACCATTTATCAATTTTTAAAATTTGGCTTCTTTTAAAATTTATTGTAATTTATTTTGAATTGCATGTTACATCCATGGGATATATTTTTGCCAGTCTTAAAAATAATATCCAGAATCTCTTCTAGGTAGCTTATTATTATTTATCCAGTCTGAAAGTCTTTTTTTTTTTTTAAGTACAGGCATTTGATCCATTTATTCCCATAACTTTTTTTAAAAAAATATTTTATTTTTTTGACACACACAGAGAAAGAGAGGCAGGCAGAGGGAGAGGGAGAAGCAGGCTCCCTACTGAGCAGAGAGCCCGACGTGGGGATGGGTCCTAGGACCTTGGGATCATGACCCGAGCTGAAGGCAGACACTTAACTGACTGAGCCACCCAGGGTGCCCCTATTCCTATAACTTTTTAACTAATTTTTCTTTTGTGCGTCTTGATTTTATACTTTGTTTCTATATTTCCTTTTTATTTTAATTTATGCTATATATACCACTTGCTTCATATTTTCCTCTTTGAATGTCAACTTTCTGTTTTTTTATTCCCCTAATATATACCTTAAAGATGTAAAACTCAACCTCATAAAGCCCATCTTTTTTTTGAAATATCAAAATCAAGAACAAAATCATCATTCATGACCCTCCGTTTTGAACAGTTAATTATTTGGGACTTTAAATGTTTCATGTGTGGTTATAAACCTCACTATTTAATTAAAAAAAATAGACAATGTGTATCTCCTTATAAAGTATTTTTCTGATTTTCCATTAAGGTTTCCAATCAGATTGAGTCATTAGTTAGACCTGTATCCACAATTTAATTGGTTTTCATGCTTCCAAGAATCTTTTTTGGCTACAACTTCTTCCTTCTTGGGTTCTTCATTGCCCTTTATTTCTGTGTTCTGGGGATTTGCCAGGGGTACTTTATTCAGAAAGAGATTAGGACCTTTTTTGAGCTCCCCTCTATCTGAGGATGTCTTTCCATTGTCTTTCTACAAGAAGGATGAGAGCTGTGTATAAGTTCTTGGGTTAGACTTTTTCTCTCGAAGCTCTGGAGATACTGCTTCATTGCCTTGTGGCATTTAGTGTGTAGTGCCTGATACGAAGTTGGCATGGTTTGCTATGCTTAATTAAAATTAGTGTTGCTGAGAAGTCTGAAGTTAACTTCGGATCTTTTGTCAGTGGAACTGGTGCTTCAGAATTTTGGGGGCTCACCAGTCTCTGGAACCCTGGCACTTGTTTTGCCCCAGGTCCTGCTCTGATGACCAGTTTTGTCTGCCCAACTGATTCACATGGACATAGCCACCAGTGTCTTGCCTCAGGTGAAGCCACACATTTCTTACCTTCTGCACTGGAGCTTCCCTGATAATGCTGAGGCACAGACCTCTTGGGACTTGCTGGGCATTATGTATGCGCAACCCAGAAGTGTGTGGAAGTTAACGCTACTGGGTTGGGGTGCATGTGTGCAAATCTTTGGCCAATGGGAGTTGAAAAGCAATGGATAAAATCTTTTCCCCTTGTCTTGTGGACAGACTGTTCTGAGTTGAAGGAGCTCAAAGGACCTCTTGGAAGATGGTCCTGTGAGGGTTTTTTTTTTTTTTTTTTTTTAGATTTTATTTATTTATTTTGGGGGGGGAGGCGCAGAGGGAGAGGGGGAGAGAGACTCCCGTTGAGTACAGAGCCCGACAGGGGGCTCAATCTCACTACCCATGAGATCATGACCTGAGCTGAAATCACCAGTCAGATGCTCAACTGACAGAGCCACCCAGCACCCTGGTCCTGTGAGATTTTGAGAAATTAGTTGTGCTGACTCAATACCAAGGGGACCTTGTATATTTGTTCTTTTTGTCTCCCCTTTTTCCCCAACTTCTGCTTCCCTGGGATTATGCTCCCTACTCACCAAAATAGTAGCATGTAAACCTTTGGCTCAGGCTTTGCCTTTAGGCTAACTAACCCAAGCTAAAACTATAGGTGACTTGCAGTTTTTGCTTGAATGTGTCTAGAATTCTCTCTTTGTTTTTAGAATTTAAAAAATTCACTAAAACATGCTAAGTATGAACTTCTTTTCAAAACGATTGCCTGGATTATTGCAAGGACTCTGTACATGTAGGCTTGGGCTTTTTAAAAAAAGCAACACGGGATAGTTTCTTCTAGTATGTATTGTTTTATTGTCTGTTTCAGAAATGCTTGTTAGTTTTTGGTTAAATCCTTACTCTGTCTTATCCTCTCTTCCTTTGTATGCAGGGAGTGTTGTTCAAGTTTGCCCTTTACTTCATTGATTTTTATTTACTACTACTTTTTTATTTATTAACTTTTTGCCTCAAAAGTAGCTCTTATTTAGGCTTTACTTTGCATGAAGTATGAATTTTTTTCAAAGAGTTCTCTTTTTTACTGTGGTTTATCTTTTTATTCACAGAAATCGTGCACTCTTATATTTTTATTAGTAACATGACCATGTTGTGATATTTCTTTTTTTATGATATCTGCTTTAGAGGGCAGTGAGTCTCACAGAGTGTCTGGCCTTTCTTCTCAACTTTGTTTGTGCTTTAGAATATTTTCATATGCCCAGGTTTATTTCTCTTTACTTAACCATCTGAAGAGAGATCTGTGTGAAAGCCCAATTTTCAAGAACAGACAAGACCTGGGAATTGCCTAGTGGTGAGATAAGGAAAGATACAAAGGGCCCTCTTTGGGGCTTGGTTAAAAGACTAAAAAGGACACATGGTAGGTGCTGAGTTGGCAGTGAGTGGTGGTGGTGTTGGATGAAGTGGCTGCCACAGTGGGACTTCACTTCATGGAAACTGATCCCGAGTCCCACTGGCACAGATTCAGTGGCTCCTGTGAGGAAAGGCTCACTGTTATTCCTTCAGGCAACAAATAACAGTTTTCTGGACCCATAGGCAATCTGGACTGGCTGGAAGCAGGCAGAGGCGAAGGTATAGGTGGAAAGAAGTCAATATAAATATAGTTTCCTGAGAGCGCTACAGAAAACAAAATGGCCTCAGGGTAGTGCAGGATGTAAGTCCCTCTGGTCCCCCCACGGCCTGAAGCGCTGGAGGAGAATGAGCATAGATGTTGGCTGCCGGCTGTGGATGAAGGAGGATTATTTAATTTTGTACTGGAATCTAGAATGCTGTAATTTCTAAAGTTTTATGTTATTGTATGGGCAGTTTTTCTTCTTTCATATTTTCTTTGTTCATGTAGGTGATTTTGGTGGTAAGGTTTTAAGATTGTTCTCTTGTTTCTTAGGCAGAAGCCCAAGTCATTTCTGTGTCCCAGAGGACAGGGCTCCAATTCGAAGGATTTGTGTTTAGGCATTTTAGGTACCAGGTGGCAGACGGGGGAATCTGTCAACTCTTCAGTCTGAATTCAGGATGGATCTATGAAGCTATTTGAAATTATAACTTTAGGTGAGACCTCTGGGTAAGTTTCTGAGACATGATTGAGGCAGACCCACACAATCCCTGCAGCCATTCCAAATATTTGCAAAATTCAAGCACTTCGGTGAAACACAAATACACATTATGTAGCAAACAGAATTGGGATAGGTCTTGTGGAGCTAAGACATTAATAGGATTCTAATAGCTAGGCACAAGCAGCTCCAGGATCTGGAAGCAGCCCCTGCAGTGTTTAAATAAACACCCAGCTCTGCACGTGCGTGCGTGGCAAGGCCTGTCAATATCACCTTTCAGTCACATCTGCTCCCAGACGGTGACCACTCCCAGCAGGCTCTGCTCCTCAAGGAGGGACAGTCCCGGATTGTTTCACAGGCCTTGCTGATGGGAAAATAACTACCCATCACCTTAGGCCAACACTGGGAACATTCTTGTGCATTTCCTTTATCATGCGTTAGAAAAGCTCCCACTTTTTCTTTTTTTTCTCCAAAAGACACCAGTTCTGAGAACCTCACATCTTTTACATAAGCCTGGAGCACAAGCCCATTCACTGGTACCAAAGTGGATTCGCATAGTTTCTGTGAAAGCTGCCAGGGGCTAGGTAGGACCCTGATGGCCCAGGGCAGAGCTGGCTCTGTGATATGAAATGACAGCCACTCCCCATGCTGTTTGGGCTCAATCTGAAAGGACGGCTTCGCACGGGTGCTCGGTGCTCGGTGCTCATTGACTTGCGGAAACTCTTCCCTCCTGGCGTTCCCAGAACAGCCCCATCTGTGTTACCTCTCTCTGTGTTCTTCGTCTCTGATGCTTTATCTTCCCTGCTTCTGAAATGTTACTGTCCTCAGGGCCATAGACTTGGCCCTCATCTCTTCCTCCCCTGCATGTTTTCTGAGGGTCATCCAGATTCCTGCCCTGAGCCTCTCCCTCTAGAACATCTTCTCTTGGGTCTCTATGAGCTCCTCAATCTTCCCTGATCCAAACTGTGTTCCCTGTCTAGGTTGCTTAGTGCCCCCATGCCCTTCTGAGATTATCTGTCTTTTTTCATACCACCCTTGTCCTCTCTCTCTTTGGTTTTTCTGTTTGTAGTACGTTGCCTCTTGCTTTCCCATCTGGAAAAAAAAATTCCCGCTCTTAGGCTGAAACCTCTGTGGAACTTTACCCAGGTTCCCTGCCCCTCTGCTGGAATTAATTGGTGCCTTCATTGGTAAAATAAACATTACCGAGGACCTGCTGGGCAGTGAGGTTACAGATACACGCAGTAAGTACTGTGGGAGCAAGAGGGAGGGCCTCGCTGACACTCCGTTTTCAGAACTCTGCCCCCCAGGTCAGTTAGGGAGCTGGGAGCAGCCTGTAGCCCTGGGGGTTACCTATGGAGCATTCCCAAGCCCCCAGCCAGACTCAACAGGCTTTTCTTCTCATCTGTCCCTGCTAGCCCCCAAACCTGTCTTCTTCCAAATTCATCTACTGTCTATTCCCCCATTGGAAAGCTCCACAGAGAACTTCATTTCTTCTGTTTCCTCTTTCCAGATCTTAGAGTGAACTCATGACTTTAATGCCTTTATCGCCTTCAACATGACATGGTGGTGTTGGCAAAAAAAACACACGTGGCAAACTAAAAAAAAAAAAAAAAAAATCAAACGATGCACACTCATGATGAGTCTCCAGGGTCTGCTCCCTTTAAAAACCTCATCGGAGATGATCCGCCTGCCCTGATGCCTGTGCATTTCTTCCCTGCAGGCTTCATTGTGTGACTCACGCTGTCTGGACATGCTATCCTTTTTCCTGGTGAAGATGATCCCAGGGGTGCTAGGCATGTAGCACACATCACTACATCATGCTTTGTGGGTTAACATGTCACATCAAACTGTTAACCCTAGAGCTAAGTGGAGAGACTAGGCCTCATTTGGGAATTAGGACATAAGCATATTGGTCACTGCCCCATCACATGGAATCTGGCAGACTTAGCAACTGATTTGTAGGATGAACTCATGGACAGTGAATTTGTGGGATAGAAGGGAGTGTAGCGATCATCTAGTCCAACATACTTATTTTACAGATGTCAGAATGGAAGCCCAGAGAGGTAAAGTGATATGTCCATGGAGAATTGGTGGCCAGTCTGCCTGATGTCCTGTTAAGGGGTCCTCTTTTTTTTTTTTTTTGCCTTAAGTACTTTATTTTAATTTTATGCATTTTTGATTTATGCTGAATTCAAAATTCTATTTTGATTTGATAGTTGTTTAAAAGCTATGGATATAAGGAGTTTATACCTGAATTTAGGCATGTAGATATTTACTTTAAATTTTTTATTGTTATGTTAATCCCCATACATTACATCATTAGTTTTTGATGTAGTGTTCCATGATTTATTGTTTGTGCATAACACACAGTGCTCCACGTAGAACATGCCCTCTTTAATACCCATCACCAGGCTAACCCATCCCCCCACCCCCACTCCCCTCTAGAACCCTCAGTTTGTTTTTCAGAGTCCATCATCTCTCACGGTTCGTCTTCCCCTCCGATTTACTTCCCTTCATTCTTCCCCTCCTGCTATCTTCTTCTTTTTTTTTTCTTAACATATATTGCATTATTTGCTTCAGAGATACAGATCTGTGATTCATCAGTCTTGCACACTTCACAGGACTCACCATAGCACATACCCTCCCCAATGTCTATCACCCAGCCACCCCATCCCTCCCACCCCCACCACTCCAGCAACCCTCAGTTTGTTTCCTGAGATTAAGAATTCCTCATATCAGTGAGGTCATATGATACATGTCTTTCTCTGATTGACTTATTTCACTCAGCATAACACCCTCCAGTTCCATCCACATTGTTGCAAATGGCAAGATCTCATTCCTTTTTATGGCTGCATAATATTCCATTGTGTATATATACCACCTCTTCTTTATCCATTCATCTGTCGATGGACATCTTGGCTCGTTCCACAGTTTGGCTATTGTGAACATTGCTGCTATAAACATTGGGGTGCATGTGTCCCTTCAGATCAATACATTTGTATCTTTGGGGTAAATACCCAGTAGTGCAACTGCTGGATCATAGGGCAGCTCTAGTTTCAACTTTTTGAGGAACCTCCATACTGTTTTCCAGAGTGGCTGCACGAGCTTGCATTCCCACCAGCAGTGTAGAAGGGTTCCCCTTTCTCCACATCCTTGCCAAACATCTGTTGTTTCCTGACTTGTTAATTTTAGCCATTCTGACGGGTGTGAGGTGGTATCTCATTGAGGTTTTGATTTGGATTTCCCTGATGCCGAACGATGTTGCGCACTTTTTCATGTGTCTGTTGGCCATTTCGATGTCTTCTTTGGAAAAATGTCTGTTCATGTCTTCTGCCCATTTCTTGATTGGATTATTTGTTCTTTGGGTGTTGAGTTTGATAAGTTCTTTATAGATTTTGGATACTAGCCCTTTATCTGATATGTCATTTGCAAATATTTTCTCCCATTCTGTCGGTTGTCTTTTGGTTTTGTGGACTGTTTCTTTTGCTGTGCCAAAGCTTTTTATCTTGATGAAATCCCAATAGTTCATTTTTGCCCTGGCTTCCCTTGCCTTTGGCAATGTTTCTAGGAAGAAGTTGCTGTGGCTGAGATCGAAGAGGTTGCTGCCTGTGTTCTCCTTTAGGATTTTGATGGACTCCGTCTCACGTTTAGGTCTTTCAAACATTTGGAGTCTATTTTTGTGTGTGGTGTAAGGAAATGGTCCAGTTTCATTCTTCTGCATGTGGCTGTCCAATTTTCCCAACACCATTTGTTGAAGAGACTGTCTTTTTGCCATTGGACATTCTTTCCTGCTTTGTCAAAGATTAGTTGACCATAGAGTTGAGGGTCCATTTCTGGGCTCTCGATTCTGTTCCATTGATCTATGTGTCTGTTTTTGTGCCAATACCATACTGCCTTGATGATGACAGCTTTGTAATAGAACTGGAAGTCTGGAATTGTGATGCCGCCAGCTTTTCTTTTCTTTTTCAACATTCCTCTGGCTATTCGGGGTCTTTTCTGGTTCCATAAAAATTTTAGGATTATTTATTCCATTTCTTTGAAAAAAGTGGATGGTATTTTGATGGGGATTGCATTGAATGTGTAGATTGCTCTAGGTAGCATTGACATCTTCACAATGTTTGTTCTTCCGATCCATGAGCATGGAATGTTTTTCCATTTCTTTGTGTCTTCCTCAATTTCTTTCTTGAGTATTTTATAGTTTTCTGAGTACAGATCCTTTACCTCTTTGGTTAGATTTATTCCTAGGTATCTTATGGTTTTGGGTGCAATTGTAAATGGGATTTACTCCTTAATTTTTCTCTCTTCTGCCTTGTTGTTGGTGTATAGGAAGGCCACTGATTTCTGCGCATTGATTTTATATCCTGCTACTTTACTGAATTCCTGTATGAGTTCTAGCAGTTTTGGGGTGGAGTCTTTTGGGTTTTCCACATAAAGTATCGTATCATCTGCAAAGAGTGAGAGTTTGACTTCCTCTTTGCCAATTTGGATGCCTTTGATTTCTTTTTCTTGTCTGATTGCTGTGGCTAGGACTTCTAATACTATGTTGAATAGCAGTGGTGATAGTGGACATCCCTGCCATGTTCCTGACCTTAGGGGGAAAGCTCTCAGCTTTTCCCCATTGAGAATGATATTTGCTGTAGGTTTTTCATAGATGGCTTTTATGATATTGAGGTATGTACCCTCTATCCCTATACTCTGAAGAGTTTTGATCAAGAAAGGATGCTGTACTTTGTCAAATGCTTTTTCTGCATCTATTGAGAGGATCATATGATTCTTGTTCTTTCTTTTGTTAATATATTGTATCACGTTGATTGATTTGTGGATGTTGAACCAAACTTGCAGCCCAGGGATAAATCACAGTCATGATGAATAATCCTTTTAATGTACTGTTGGATCCTACTGCCTAGTATTTTGGTGAGAATTTTTGCATCCATCTTCATCAAGGATATTGGTCTGTAATTCTCCTTTTTGATGGGATCTTTGTCTGGTTTTGGGATCAAGGTAATGGTGGCCTCATAAAACAAGTTTGGAAGTTTTCCTTCCATTTCTATTTTTTGGAACAGTTTCAGGAGAATAGGTATTAATTCTTTAAATGTTTGGTAGAATTCCCCATCTGGCCCTGGGCTTTTGTTTGTTTGGGAGATTTTTGATGACTGCTTCCATTTCCTTAGTGGTTATAGGTCTGTTCAGGTTTTCTATTTCTTCCTGGTTCAGTTTTGGTAGTTGATACATCTGTAGGAATGCATCCATTTCTTCCAGGTTATCTAATTTGCTGGCATAGAGTTGCTCATAATATGTTCTTATAATTGTTTGTATTTCTTTGGTGTTGGTTGTGATCTCTCCTCTTTCATTCATGATTTCGTTGATTTGGGTCATTTCTCTTTTCTTTTTGATAAGTCTGGCCTGGGTTTTATCAATCTTGTTAATTCTTTCAAAGAACCAGCTCCTAGGTTTGTTGATCTGTTCTACTGTTCTTTTGGTTTCTATTTCATTGATTTCTGCTCTGATCTTTATTATCTCTCTTCTCCTGCTGGGTTTAGGCTTTATTTGCTGTTTTTCTCTAGCTCCTTTAGGTGTAGGGTTAGGTTGTGTATTTGAGAACTTTCTTGTTTCTTGAGAAAGGCTTGTATTGCTATATACTTTCCTCTTAGGACTGCCTTTGCTGCATCCTGAAGATTTTGAACAGTTGTGTTTTCATTTTCATTGGTTTCCATGAATTTTTTTAATTCTTCTTTAATTTCCTGGTTGACCCATTCATTCTTTAGTAGGATGCTCTTTAGCCTCCATGTATTTGAGTTCTTTCCGACTTTCCTCTTGTGATTGAGTTCTAGTTTCAAAGCATTGTGGTCTGAAAATATGCAGGGAATAATCCCAATCTTTTGGTAGCAGTTGAGACCTGATTTGTGACCTAGGATGTGATCTATTCTGGGGAATGTTCCATGGGCACTAGAGAAGAATGTGTATTCCATTGCTTTGGGATGGAATGTTCTGAATATATCTGTGAAGTCCATTTGGTCCAGTGTTTCATTTAAAGTCTTTATTTCCTTGTTGATCTTTTGCTTAGATGATCTGTCCATTTCAGTCAGGGGGGTGTTAAAGTCCCCCACTATTATTGTATTGTTGTCAATGTGTTTCTTCGCTTTTGTTATTAATTGGCTTATATAATTGGCTGCTCCCATGTTAGGGGCATAGATATTACAATTGTTAGATCTTCTTGTTGCATAGACCCTTTAAGTAGGATATAGTGTCTTTCCTCATCTCTTATTACAGTCTTTGTTTTAAAATCTAATTTGTCTGATATAAGTATTGCCATCCCAGCTTTCTTTTGGTGTCCATTAGCATGGTAAATGGTTTTCCACCCCCTCACTTTCAATGTGGGGGTGTCATTGGGCCTAAAATGAGTCTCTTGCAGACAGCATATCGATGGGTCTTGTTTTTTAATCCAGTCTGATAGCTTGTGTCTTTTGATTGGGGCATTTAGCCCATTTACATTCGGGGTAACTATTGAAAGATATGAATTCAGTGCCATTGTATTGCCTGTAAGGTGACTCTTACTGTCTATTGTCTGTGTTCCTCTCTGGTCTATGCTGCTTTTAGGCTCTCTCTTTGCTTAGAGGACCCCTTTCAATATTTCTTGTAGGGCTGGTTTCATGTTTGCAAATTCCTTTAGTTTTTGTTTGTCCTAGAAGCTTTTTATCTCTCCTTCAGTTTTCAATGATAGCCTAGCTGGATATAGTATTCTTGGCTGCATATTTTTCTCGTTTAGTGCTCTGAAGATATCATGCCAGTCCTTTCTGGCCTGCCAGGTCTCTGTGGATAGGTCTGTTGCCAATCTAATGTTCTGCCTTTATAGGGTACATATCTCTTCTCCCGAGCTGCTTTCAAGATTTTCTCTTTGTCTCTGAGACTTGTAAGTTTTACTATTAGGTGTCGGGGTGTTGACCTATTTTTATTGATTTTGAGAGAGGTTCTCTGTGCCTCCTGGATTTTGATGCCTGTTTCCTTCCCCACATTAGGGAAGTTCTCTGCTATAATTTGCTTCAATATACCTTCTGCCCCTCTCTCTCTTTCTTCTTCTTCTGGGATCCCAATTATTCTAATGCTGTTTCGTCTCATGGTATCGCTTATCTCTCGAATTCTGCCCTCGTGGTCCAGTAGTTGTTTATCTCTCTTTTTCTCAGCTTCTTTATTTTCCATCATTTGGTCTTCTATATCATTAATTCTCTCTTCTGCCTCATTTATCCTAGCAGTTAGTGCCCCCGTTTTTGATTGTACCTCATTAATAGCCTTTTTGATTTCGACCTGTTTAGATGTTAGTTCTTTTATTTCTCCAGGAAGGGTTTCTCTAATAACTTCCATGCTTTTTTCAAGCTCAGCTAGTATCTTTAAAATCATGATTCTGAACTCTAGGTCTGACATTGTACTAATGTCCATATTGAGTAGGTCCGTGGCAGACAGTACTACCTCTTGTTCTTTTTGTTGAGGTGATATTTTTCGTCTTGTCATTTTGTCCAGAGGAGAATAGATGAATGAGAGAACAAAATGCTAACAGGTTAACAACCTCCCCAGAAAATATGCTCTAAACAAATCAGAAAAGACCTGAAACCAGGGGAAAAGAAAGGGAAAGAAAGAAAAAAGAAAGAGAAAAAAAAAAAAAGAAAAAGAAAAAGATAAAAACAAACAAAAACAGAACAAAACAAAAAAAAAACAGAATATGATCAAATATGATCAGGCTAGTGCATAGATCAGTGTCACCCATTAGATTTTGGGTGTATTTTGGTCTGTTAGAAGGAAGTGCCTCCTAACATTTTAAAGAAAGAAAGACTTATATATGTACAAAATAAGGGTTGATACAATGAAGGGATGGAATATGACTGTAAAGATGAAAATTATAAAAAATTTTAAAAGAGGAATTGATAAGGTGCTTGAAAAAAGAAAGAAGAGGATTAAAAAAATAAAGAAAGGAAGAAGAAAAAGGGGAGAGAATGTGATCAGGCAGGAGACTAGAACAAAGCCATACACTAGAGATTTAGGGTATATTTTGATATGTTAGAAGAAACTGTATCTCAAAATTTTAAAGAGAGAACAACTTATATATATATATATATATATATATATATATATATATGCCAAAAAGAAGGGTAACTACTATGAAAGGATAGAATATGACTCTAAAAATGAAAAATAAAAATGTTTTTTAAAAAAGGGATTGATAAGATGTTGGTTGAAAAAGGGAAAAAGAAATATTCAAAAAAAACACAGTTAAAAAAATTAACTTTGAAAGCCTAATGAATCATGGTAAAAAAGCCATGAATTCTATGTGCAATATTCCCCTAGCGCTCGAGTTCTGCCATTCTCATTGATCTGTAAACTTGGTCTTGGAGGGCTGTTCTTGCTGATCTTCTGGGGGAGGGGCCTGTTGCCGTGGTTCCCAAACGTCTTTGCCGGAGGCAGAATTGCCCCACCCTTGTCGGTCCGGGCTAAGCAATCTGCTCGGGTTTGCTCTCGGGAGCTTTTGTTCCCTGCAAGCTTTCGGTACAGCTTTGGAGGACGAGAGTGAAAATGGTGGCCTCCCAATCTCCGCCCTAGAGGAGCTGAGAACTCAGGGCCCCGCTCATTAGTGTGCCCCCAGAGAAAAGCAGTCAGTCACTCCTGTCTCCCCGGTCTCCAGCTGCACTCCGTGCTCACCCAGCCTGTGATCGAGCATTTCTATCTCTGGCACCCGACCCCTTGTGGAGTCTCCAAACCCAGCAGATCCCTGCAGTGCGCTCCCACGCCCCTCCTCCCGGGGGAGGAAGGGGAGTCTCCCTGGCTCTGCCGCTTGTTGAGTCCCTGCTGGAGGAGCAGTGGCCCGACTGTCACCGATCACAATTTATGGCAACCCCGAGCTGAGAGCCTGCACCTCAGCTCCATCTCTGCAGCCTGCTTCCCCGCTTGATACCTGGGAGCTCTGCCGCACTCAGGCACCCCCGGTCTTTCTGTGACCCCGAGGGTCCTGAGACCACACTGTCCCACGAGGGTTCCACCCCCCACTTAGCCACTGGAGCGACGTCCCTCAGCGGAGCCGACTTCTAAAAGCTGCTCTAGCACTTGCCAGAAGTGGCCGACGGAGGCCCCCTCCCCCGCCGTCTATCCTCCCGAATATCGTCTCAGATTCACTTCCCCGCACGTCCTACCTTCCAGAAAGTGGTTGCTTTTCTGTTCAGAGAGTTGTTGCTATTCTTTTCTTCGATCTCCTGTTGAGTTCGTAGGTGTTCAGAATGGTTTGATCCCTATCCAGCTGAATTCCTGAGACCGGATGAAATCCAGATCTCCTACTCCTCTGCCATCTTGCTCCGCCCCATTAAGTGGTACTCTTTCCACTACACAGTCATTGCTGGAACTCTGTGGTTGCTTGTAGCTATAAACTAGAACCTTATTATAACAGCCCTATTAGGTAGGTTTATCCTAATTCATAGATGAGAAAACTGAGGCATATAGTAGATAAATATATTGCCCAAGATCATGGAGCCCTTTTAAATCTAGGCATTCTCACATACAAAATGGGAATAAAAATGTCTCAGTCTATGGAATTTCAGGAAATTAGGGAGACACAATTTGTGAGATAGTATATCATGAAGTGTTAATTTATATGCTATTTTCCTTCACACTCCCTTTCACCTTGTGACTCTCTTTTGTTTAGGCAGCTATATAAGAAGGAATCTGAAAATTGAGCCAGAAATCAAAGAAATAAAGTTCTTAACCCTTATTTTAAGACCTTGCAGTGGATTTTTACCTCTTTTCATCTGTCAAGAGTTCTGAGGCCCTTCCTGTTTGAGGGATCCCTCTGTCACATGAGCCTTGGTGGAAGGTGGACTCCTGCCTGCTCCTGTGGAAATACGTGGGGGCTGTATGTTCCATCTTTCTCCGACCTGGCAGCCAGCTGGCAGACATGTGACCTGGGCATGGGTCCTGCCAAAGACAGTGTGTGAAGGTGGTGACCCAGTGCTGTAGGGACACTTCACAGTCACAGGGGCAACAAAGGCAGGCTCATTGGTG